>NC_048226.1:102949700-102971222 GCF_002007445.2 Ailuropoda melanoleuca | reverse complement strand
AAAAAAAAAATGATGTCAATTGTAATCTCAAGGGCAACACTAAGAAAATTACTCAAAAGATATAGTCAAAGAAATAAGATGGTACATTGGAAAACAGCTATCTTAATAAAAAAAATTACATGGATTAAAGTCTCCAATTAAAAGGCAGAAATTGGCATAATGGATTAAAAAATCCAACTATATGGTGTCTATAAGAAACCAACTTTAGATTCAAAGATACAAACAGGAAGTAAAAATGTGGAAAAAGATATGCCATCCATACCATCAAAAGAGAGCTGGAGTGGCTATACTCATATCAAACAGTACAGACCTTACAATAAAAATTGATACTAGAGTTAAAGAAGGACATTTTATAATGAAAAAAGGACCAATCCATCAGGAAGATGTGACAATTATGAAGATACGTTTCCCTAACTGCCCCAAGATACATGAAGTAAAAGCTGACAGAACGGAAGGAAGAACAGACAATTCAACAGTAATAGCTGGAGACTTCAGTGCTTTCAGTAACGGACGGAACAACTAGACAGAAGCTCAGCAAAGAAAGACAAGATTTGGACAATGCTATAAGCCAGCTAGACTTCACGGACACCAGACAGAAGAGCACATGGAACGTTCTTCAGGATAGACCATTGTGTTAGAAAATAAAACAAGTCTCAGTACTTTTAAAAGTAGTAATAGCACACAAAGTACGTTTTTTGACCACAACAGAATGAAATTAAAAACAACAAATAAATCTGGGAAACTCATAAATACGTGAAAAATTAAATAACGTATCCCTAAATAACCAATTAGTCAAAGAAAAAATCACGGGAAAATTAGAAAACTTGAGGTGAATGAAAACAAAACCAGCATACCAAACCATACGGGATGCATCAGGAGCAGGTAAGACGGAGATTTAGGGCTCCGTATTCTGCTGGGTACACACCCAAGAGAAAACGCATTGACCCAAAAACCTGTTGGTGAATGTCGACAGGTTCACCAGCAATAACCAAAAAAGAGGAAACAACCCAAACGTCCACCAGCGGACAAATGGGCATCAAAATGTGGCACGTCCGTACAGTGGGACATATTTGGCCACATCAAGGGAGGTTGTGACACGTACAACACGATGAATTTGACAGCATTGCGCTAAGTGAAAGAAGCCAGACACGAAGACCACGTGTGCATGAGGCCGTCATATCACAGTCCGAACCTGCAGTCAGAAAGCAGAGTAGTGGTGTCGGGCTGGAAGGGGAGGAGGGGTAGGTTCAGGTTGCTTTCGGGGGCAATGCAAGTGTTGTGAAGAACAAGAAGACCAAGGGAAGGAGTTTGGTTCAATCCTGGGAGTGACGGGCATCCCCTGAAGGGGGACAAGACTGATGCCGGGCCCAGCGTCGCCCGAGCGTGCTAAGGGAGAAGGTGCATGCAGGTGGGAGGTGTTCAGGTTGGGATACTGTGACTTAGAGGTGACACACTGGGGCCTCAGAAGAGGGGCCTGGGCGAGACAGGACCTGAGCATGGCCATGAAGGCAGTGGGGCCCGCAGGAGCGGTTTTTGGATAATGGTGTCCAGAGCAGCCCCCAAGCTGCCGACATTGAAACCTCAGGTGGAGTAGGGTGACCAGGCAAAGGGTTTGAGAAGAGCACAGGAAATCCGGGACACCCAGGTGAGCTGCTGGAGGCGTCCCAAGGCCAAGCAGGGCGTCTGCGGTGGGACTGGTTGTGGGGAGGCTGCCAGTGTTCTGAGGTGCGTGGAGGGTGGCCTGCCTGGCTGGGGGCCTCTACCCTCACTTTCCTGTGCTCACCCCACACAAGCCACAGGCAACCCTCCAGGCCTCTGAGGAAGCGGTCCGGTCTGCCCCCTGGAGCTTCCTGCTGGACCTCCAGAGGGTCTCCCGCTGCTGCTTCTTTTTTTTCTCATTTAACAAATACAGATGAATATCGTACCGCGTATCTGGCTCTGGGCTGGAAAAGTGGCAGGAAATAAGAAAGACAGTGTTCCTGCTCCCCATGGTGCTTCCGTTCTGGGGTGTGGGAAGCAAGCAACAAATGAGTGCGTACTATTAAGTACTGATTATCAACACAATAGCTGTATACTTCCAGATTCATCCAGCGGGCAACCGAGTCCAGAGCCCTCTTGTGAGCTGGGTTCAGCAGCAGTCACTCTTGCATTGGCTGGAATTGGAGCTGAGTGTCAGAAAACAACAGTGTGCTCACATGCGGTACAAGTTGGCTTCCCTTTCCAGTAAATGAAGCCCAGTTAAGCAAACCCGGCTGCTTCGGACGGTCCGAGAGGGCCCATTCCTCTCTCCCCATTCTCATTCTCACACAGGCCGTACCTCATGTCTTAGACACACTGCACGTTCCAACATCACTTCCACACTCCTGGGGGCAGGAGAAAGGATGGGGCTCAGAGGGCCGGTCCCCCTGGGTGAGGTCTTTGCTTGGTATTCACGCTGGAAGCTTCTGTTCTTACCCTACTGGCCACGGCATAGTCACAAGGCCACACCTCCAGGCACAGGAATCAAAATTGGGCTCTGTGACTGAGGCAGACAGGTACTGGGGACAAGTCGCAGACCCTGCCACACCATCAAAATGAAGCATTTAGGACCTTATACTCTGTCCTTGTACATCTGACCTACATTTTTACAGCCTGACATTTCCTTGTTCTTTTCTTTCGAAGAAGGCTCCACGCCCAGCCTGGAGCCCAATGCGGGGCTTGAAGTCACAGCCCTGAGATCAATACCTCAGGTGAGCTCAAGAGCTGCACACTTAACTGACACCCCTGACATTTCCTTGTTCTACAAAATGTACTGTAGGGGCGCCTGGGTGGCTCAGTCAGTTAAGTGTCTGCCTTCGGCTCAGGTCATGATTCCTGGGTCCTGGGATCGAGCCCCGCGTCGGGCTCCTTGCTCCTTGGGGAGTCTGCTTCTCCCTCTCCCTCTGCTCGTGCTCTCTGTCACTATCTCTGTCTCTCAAATAAATAAACATAAAATCTTTAAAAAAATGATTTTTTTTTACAATACAAGTGATATTACTGAAAATCAGAACAGAAATCCCGCTTCCCTGACAATCAACTTTGTCCTTTCCGTGGTTTCCAGTCTTTTGTACAGACAGGAAGAATTCTGCATGGTAAGTTCAGAACACAACTAAGATGATCTTTTTGCTTTTGCCCCCACTTGTATGTTCCATAATTTAATGTATTTTTAAGATTTGTGCGTTAAGTGACTAAATGCAGTTAAAAATGACTGACTGAGACCAAAGGCTGGCTAAAAGGCCTAGAAGGAATTTTGTATTGGACGCCAGCCCACGAAGACAGAGACAGCGGAGACAAAGACAGAGCGGAGACGTCTGTGTGTCTTGGAAGACGGCAAGGCCACGGAGAAGGGGTGCCTGACCTATGAGAGGACAGACTCCACAGAGGCCAGCCTGGGAGGCACCCTGGGGTGCTGGGGCTACAAGCCTCTCTCCAGCCTCAGAAGCAGAACAGTGTGTTCAACAATAAAGGGACTGGATGGGGCGCCTGGGCGGCTCCGTCGGTGAAGCGTTTGCCTTCGGCTCAGGTCATGATCCCGGGGTCCTGGGATCCAGCCCCGCATCAGGCTCCATGCTCAGCGGGGAGCCTCCCTCCCTCTCGCCCTCCTTCTGTGCTCTCTAATAAATAAATAAAGTCTTTAAAAAAAAAAAAATAAGGGACTAGAGATCCCAGCTAGATCTTGGGAACAAGCAGGCCAATGACAGGCTGCTAGTGACAGTGGGGTCTCCAACACCCTTGCTGCACCGCCATCCCCCACGATGCTGGACACAGAGGTGCCCATCAGCAGAGAACCAGCGGGGCTCTGAGGGCTAGAGCTTCCTCCATTCTGGGTGTGGCCCTGAAGGGACACGGGTCCCGAGTCCACTCTCCACGTGGTGCCGCTCTGCCTTCCTCCCACGCTACGGCCTGTAGGAGGCTGGCTGCTCTGCTGCCCCATCAGGTGCTGGCAGGGCTGCCTTGGCCCTCCTGGGAGCTGCCATGGCCCTGGCATCACTGAAAAGCTATATTTTGCTTTTTTCTTCCCTTTCTTCCCTCCAGGATGGACACTAACGTCCCAACTCCTTTCAGGGGACCCGTGGCCTGCCTGTTCCGAGGTGATGCTGGGTGGGCTGCTCTACCTTGGCCCTGCCTCTTAGGGGTCGCTGGGCCAGTGCCTCTCCCAGACCCACACCGAGGTACTGCCCTTGGTAAGTGCCCCCCCACACACACCCCAGGCCTTCTCTGCAGGACTGCGGCTCCGGCCCCTTTGCTTCTTCAACTCCAGCGCTGCAGACAGAGCAGTGTGGTCTCTGGGGAGCTCACATCCCATCAGGCCCCAAGCCCTGCTCCCACTACATTTCCTCTCACCCAGCACCCTGCCTCCTACCGTGATGCTTGTGGGGCGGGGGCCAGGGCAGGGTCTGCGTGTGCCGTTTCCAGGTCCCAAGCCCAGTGTCCACTCCGAGGCTCATGTGGCTGGGGCCCTAATTCCTGCCAGCAGCCAGTGGACCAGAGCAGTGCCCTCCAGGAAGGAGGTACGTGGGAAGGCCAGGCCTTCAGGCAGAGGTTCTCGCCCATGGGCTTGGGGGCCCCACACGGACAGCACAGTTGGCCAACAGCCCAAAGGGCAGCTGAAACAAAACTCCTGTTTATTTCCCAAAAAGGAGACAACACGGGGGTGCTTGGGGAGTTCCCACCCCAATCTCGACGCGGCAGGGGTATGAGGCATACATTACTTCCAAAAGAGCACATTCCAGAAGAGCAGCCAGCAGGGGTAGAGGCCCAGAGCCAACAATGGAAAGAGCAGGGCGCCATAGGTGTGATGTTCCAGCACGCCCTGGGCCAGCGCCGCCAGGAAGAGCTGCCAGCCGTCGGCCAGTGACAGTGGCGCCTCCCGCAGCTCCCGCCACAGGAACAAGCTGCCCAGGAGTGTGGCCGCCGGGCTCGTCAGCACCAGCAGTGTAGCATAGAGCGGCCTGGGTGGAGAAGCAGGGTCAGGTCGGGCTCTGGGGCGGGGGGGGGGATACGGACACCAAGTGGGGTGAGGGGGTCCCACGTGAGGGCACGGTCTCCGGTAAGGAGCACAGGCCCTGGGCTTGGGGCGGGGGGCCGGACGTACCGGGGCCCACAGGGCTTGGTGAGTGCAGCAGCGGGCACCATGGTGGCAGCCAGCAGGAAGCCCAGCGAGAAGTTGGTGAGGGCGATGCAGGCCAACTGTAGTGCCAGGTAGATGAGGGCCACCAGCTTCAGTGCCATCCAGCCTCTGTCTGGGGCCTGCGCACTCACCACCCTGCAAGACAAGGGGCTCAGAGGCACTGCTGGGGTGCGGCCAGGGTACCCCCTGCCCTCCCCCACCCAGCCTAGCTCCTCACCGCTGGGTGCTGTGTGGAAGGGCCAGGCCGGCTGCATAGATGGCCAGCAGGGTCAGCACCACGGCCTCAGCCTCGGCCACGGGGAAGTGCTCGGTAGCCACGTGCTGGCCCAGCACAGGCAGAACGTAGAGGGCCAGGCCCATGGCCTGTGAGATCAGCAAGGGCGCCACAAGCGAGGCCAGCCCCACGCTCTGCAAGGGCACGTGGACACTGGGGAGATGGGCTCAGGGGCCAGGGGAGCCCCAAAGATCCTCACCACCATCCCACCCATCAAGACTGCGTTGCAGCAGTATCGATCACCCGGAACCCTGGAAGCCCACCCCAACAGCGGGCGTGGGGTGACCATCACCTGTGCCGGCAGGAGGGGAGGACTAGGTCCAGAGGCCCCGCCAGGCTCCTCGGGGCCCACTCCGGCCTCATGCAACTGCATCCACAGTTCCAGAGCGTGGTCTAGTCAAGGACCCTGACGACAGGCGTGACGGAATCTGCCTGGCAGGGGACCCAGGGCTCACTCCCACTCCCCCACTTCAAGGACGGAGGGTTCTCCCCAGCCCAGAGTGCAGAGGACCTGAAGGTGGCCACAAATGGACAGTGGGTTCAGAGGATATCTTGAGACCAAGGACCAAGAGCAAGAAACCGGCAGCAGGCATGTAGAGGCCGATGGAGACGAAGCGGGAAAGCGCCGGGAGCAGGTAGAAGAAAAAGGACTGGTGCAGGCGCTCCAGGAGATGGTTGAGCTTGCGGAACACGCCCTCCAGGGCCCTGCCAGGGTGGGGCGGCGTCATGGCCAGCCAGGCCCCCAGGCCCCCCTCCCCCACTCCACCCCAAGCATGGAAAGGAGGGGGTTGGAAGCCACTTACTTGCCCACTGCCACCAAGTCATACTTATATTGTCGGAAGCTGTTAATGCCGCGGATGGTCAGGGCCTCCACACGGTAGCGCAGGAAGAGGCCGTGAGGGCCATGGGGGCGGCCAGAAGCCTGCTGCAGGACCATGAGCAGCAGGGTCCGCAGAGCCTGCAGCGGCCCGTCTACTGACGTCCAGTCCTGGGGCTGCAGCTTAGAGGGTTGGGGGGCAGGGTCAGCTAAGCCCCACACAAGGCCCAGGCTTCCCAGGCAGGCAGCCCCCTTTACCTTGCCCTGTAGAGTACACAGCAGCCCCCCTTTCTGACAGAAAGTCTGGAAGAGGTTGAGCAGATCGAGGTTGGGCAGCTGCCCGTTGAGCCCCTCCACGGCCACATCGAGGCTAGTGACCACGTCGCTGCTGAGCTCCAGGGCCACAGCTGCCTGGATGGCCCCAGCCCGGCCCTGCAGAGGGGATGACTGCATGCCTGTAGGAGCAGGTGAAGGAGCTGCCTGTGGGGGGCTGACGAGGGCAGCGATCCTGAGAGGAGCGAGGGCAAGAGCACCCACCAGTGACGTTGATGTCGTGGTAGGCCTCCAGCCAAGCCTCAGTGCCCAGAAGGTCTTGTTCTGTCACCAGGAAGATGATGTCTTTCGCCCAATAAATCTGCCCTGGAGACCAGAAGCTAGGTCAGCAGGGCCTGGGACAGTGGCCAAACCCTCCCTTGCCAGGAGCAGACCCTGAGCCTCACCCCGAAAGTGGGCAGCAAGTGCCAGCAGCAGCCCCACAGCCTGGCTGTTGGTAGAGTCAGGGCCACAGGGTACGGTGAGCACCAGGGACTCAGTGCTGGCAGCGCGTGGGGCCCGCAGGATGCCATACACGTTGGTACCGGACACCATCTGCGTGCAGCACCAGGGAAGCCTCAGCACCACCCCACCCTGGATGGCTGAAGGCTCTCCCTGGTCGCCCTAGCTTGCCCACCAGGATTTCCCGGCCCCTGGACATGCCACCCCTGGGCTTCCCGGCCCCAAGCCACCCTCTCGAGGTGCTTTTTGGTCCCAGGCACATCCCCCGCCCCCCACAATACATAGCGCTCGTGGGTCTCATCAGGAAAGGGCAGTTTCCGGGAGAAACTCTGCGTGTAGACTTCCAGCCCCACTGACCGCATCGTCCGCTCCAGCCACGCCACTGGCAGAGCCCTAGAGACAACGACAGCCGCTGGGCAGAGCTCCCTGGCTCTGACCACCACCATCTCCCCACACCCGCAGCTCTCCGCTCACCCCGACTTCCTGCGGTGGGCAGCAAAGTCTCGGGCAAAGCCCCGGACACGGTCTCCGCCCGCAAACTGTTCCTCCACCATGGTGGAGCCCATGGCGTTCTCCGACATGTACGTGCGCTGGGTCAGCGGCGGGAAAGCCAGCGCCAGGAACCAGCCGATGCCCGCCACATAGCTCAGCACACTGCAGGAAAAGGGGAGCATTAGCGGGTCCGGGGACTCCGGCCCGTGGCCTCCACCTCCGCACCGGGGAGGGCGGGGCAGCACTCGGGACGTCGGACGGCAGAGCCGAGCCCCATGCCCGAGCGAGGCCCGCGGGCGCCAGGGGACTGGCGCGAACAGCCCCCCCCGGGGGGGGGGGGCGTCGGCAGCTCGAGCCCCGGTCCTCCGGGTCCCGCCTCCCCGGACCCCGCGCTCACCAAAGCGGCGCGTTGAGACGCAGCACAAGGCGGGCGAGGGCGCGCCGGCGCACCGGGTCCGACAGGAGGCCCATGGCGGGCAGGGGCGGCTCCGGGGCCGCGCTCCCCCGGCAGCTCCAGCCGCGGCACTCCGGTGGCACCGGAGGCTCCCGGCCCCCTCACACTTCCGGTCCCGAAGGCCCTCGCGCCACCGCGCATGCCCGGAGCGGAGGTGGTAAGGGGCCGGACCCGCTTTCAGGACGACCGGCCGGCAGGTGTAACGCGCCAGAGGAAAGCAGGCTGGTTGGGAGCGCGAGAAAGCTCCGACTTGCAGAATCCGGCAGAGGGTGAACAGAGCAGGTGGGAGGAAAACGGGAGAGCGTGGACGCTCCCGGGTTTTGAACGTGCTTTTACTGGCAAGGACAGCTCTGAGTGCCATGGGTGGGTAGGAGGGGAGGAAACGGGTTCCCGTAGACTGAGAGACCAAGGCATTGGCAGATTCATTTCTATGGATGTTGGTCAAAAATGGCAGCGAGCGCACAAGGGCAGTCACAGTGTGAGCCCAGCACCGAGGCCATCAGGGTCAGATGACCACACGGAGGAAGGTGCAGATGGTACTCTTGGCCAAAACGGGTTTCCAAGGAGCGGGGGTATGTGGGGTAGAAAGTGGGGAGCACTCCTATTCAGATCAGGAGGTGCCTGGGCGAGGGCTGAAGGGGCTGGTGTTCAGGGTTCAGGCAGGCGGCGCATGCCTGTGTGTCAAGAAGACCCCCCCCCACCCTTGCCCCCCTCCCCCAGGTGAAAACATGTATCTGTTGTACTTCTGGAGTCTGAGGTTAAGTAGGCCCGAAGGGCTCCTAGGGTGGGAGGGGCCATTCCGTCCAAATAGTCCAGAGGTTGTGGGGCCCCCACATCTCCATGGTGGGCCCCAGATGTGCCGGCATGAAAATAAGACTCCAGTCCAATGGCTGGGCTCATTATGCCAGGCCACGCCTCAATGCTCAGGTGCCTTGAACCCTTCCTGGCACGACGGGTCTGTTCATCCTGGGACGCGCTCCCCCCACCTTCTTTGGGCTATGAATCTTGAGGCTGCAAGAGGTGTGTATTTCATGTGTGAGGGACTGGGACAGTCCCTAGTCACCCCCAGGAGCCAGCACCAGGCCAGGCTCTGAGGGTGTGGAAGTGCTGTGAGGAGATCAAAGTACAGATTGCGTGTGGGTTTTATTCTGGGCATGGGGGGCCAGATGCTCAGTCCCCTAGCAAAACAGAGGCCTCACATACATGCTGCCGAACCACGTGGTCCAACAGTGTGTGCACGTCCCGGGCAGCCTGGGCAGCAGCCTCCAGCACCTGCTCCAGGTGGTCCTCGTGTAGCCTGGCATCCATTTCGAGCAGTGCAATCTGGCCTGAGGCCGGCAGCAAGGCCAGGGCCAGTTGGGGACCGCCAGCTGCCTCTTCCACATGGCTGAGGTCCGCCAGGGCTGTGCTGTCCACAAAGCCAGCTGAGCAGGCACACACAAAGTCCCGCATGGGTATTCCAGCATCCAGCACCGCCAGCGTGGCTGCATTCACACAAGCTGCATAGGTCCCACCATCCGCCTGCAGCACCTGCAGGAACCCCCCAGTGGCATCAGTCCATTAGGCTCTTGAGCCCTGGCTCCCATCTCCACCTGCCCCTCCCCCCTCCCCCTCCCGGGCTGTGACTGCCGCTTGCTCACCTGCACATATATATCAATCTGGGAGCGCGGGTGGAGCTGTGTAAGGATGGCTGCCTCAAAGGTCTGACGCAGCTGCAGGCCCATCTCGCAAGACTTACGGTCCCCGTGTGGTCGCCTCTTGCGTTCACCTGTGCTGAAGGTTGCAGAACTATACTGACAGTTCACCAGGGCCCTGTCTGGCAGGGCTCGTGCTCGGGAGCCGCGGATCTGGGGGAGGACGGACACATGAGCCAGGCTCAGTGCTCCCCAGCTCACACTACACCCTCCTCTGGCTCAGGCCCCAGACCTCGCCTTCCCTCTCAGGCTCCTTCTACTGCCAACATCTCCGTAAGCACGGCTACTTTACCTCCAAAACAGCCCGCAGGAGGGCCGGCTGGCCAGTCTCTAAGCCATCTTCATGCCTGGATGGGATTTCTCTTAACAGGCCTCCCGTTTCCATCTCTGCCTCATCTCCTCCCAACCCATTCTCCATTTGTGGCCAAAGCAGGTATGTTCACCAATATCGAGTCTGATTTCGTCTCCTCTAAACACTCACATATTCTACTCCTCCCAAAGCTCTCCCAGCACGTGTGAGATAAAATCCTAAATAGTTTCCCTGGTCTACAAAAGTGGCGAGTTCTTGCCTCCCTAGAAACACCTCGATCCCATTTTGACTTCTTCCTCATCTCCCCACGAGCAGCCCTTCTGCTCTGCAAACGCGCCACGCTTGTTTCCACCCCAGAGCTCTTCCCTTCTCCAGCAATGGAGACAAGGCAATGAAACCAGGTTTTATTTACAGCCCCTGTCCTCACGGAGTTTACTTTCCAGTGAGGAGTCAAACGAAGGGCTCGTTGAACTGACTGATGCCTGAGGTGACTGGTTATGGAAAGGCAGGGAAGGGTGTGGTGGTAGGGGAGGGGGCTGGCCACGTGAGTTAGGTGCTCGGGGGACGCGTCCCCCGGAGGGTCACGTCAGAGTGGACAGCCGAGAGGAGGAGGAGGAGGGAGCGGGAGCGCGCCTGGCGCTTCCAGGAACAGCAAGGATGAGAGCAGGGCGGAGGGGACACTGGCCGGTGCGAAAGGTGGGGACCACGGTGCATCACACCGCAAGGACTTCGGCTTTGACTCCCGAGTGAGCCCCGGCGGCCCCGAAGATGGTCTGCGTGAACGGAGGCGCGCGCCAGCCGAGCCTCCAGAGTCAGCGCAGCCCGGAGGCCCCGCGCACCGCGCCCGGCTCGCGCACGCCCACTCGCCTCGTGCGGCCCGTACACCACCGCAAGCGCCTTGGTGTTGCCTTGCTCGATGTAGGCCGAGCCGTCGGCCTGCGCGAACACGCCCATCCGCGCCTGGATCTTGCGCAGCTCCCCGGCGCGCCGTCCGTCTACCCGGTAGCCCTGGTCCGACAGGAGCTCCAGGCCCGCCATGTTGCCCGGCTGCAAGCCGCGCTTCCGCCTCCCGCAGAACTACAGTTCCCGGCTGCTCTGACCCCCACTTCCGACCCCCCCCCGGGGGGGCCTACGGTTTCCGGCGGTCCGATCCCCCACTTGCGGCTTCGGGCAACTACAGTTCCCCCAGGGTGCTAGACGACCAAACTTTCCCTACTTCCGGTCGTGGGAACCTACGCTTCCCCCTCACTTCCGGCCCCGGGAATCTTCAGCCTTGCTGACCCAGGGGAGGAAGGCTGTGCCCGCGGCTGCCAGAGGTGGGGACCGGCTCGGGGAAGAATCCCGCGGTCGCGCCCCCTTGGGTTTGTCGTGGGGGAGGCCCGTATGCTCCCCGGGAGTTCCCTGGCTTACACCGCACGCCCCTACACCAGGTCCCAAAGCTTTGAGGACTACCACCGCGCCTGCGCCCTGCTGGCCCCGCCCCCATCGAGCCCCTGCGCCTGCGTCCACCGGCCTTGGCCGGCCAGCTAGCTAGTTTCCGCCGCTGCGCAAGCCGGGGAGGGTCCTTGCGGGTCCGGCGGGCGAGCTCAGCTCTTGCTGGAAGGAAGCGGCGTCCTTTCTCTGATGGTTTCTAGTTCTTCCGCAGCCATAAATGCGTCCATTCTCCCAAGCTGAGGCACACCTTGTGGGTTTTTTCCCTTACCGTTTAGTGTTTACATTTGTCCATTAAAAATATTGACGCATAATTTGTATTGTACGCAGGCATGCTCATATTCTTTTTTATTTTATTTTTTTTTAAAGATTTTATTTATTCATTTGACAGAGAGAGTGCACGAGCAGAGGGGAGAGACAGGGAGAAGCCGACTGGCTGCTGGGCGGGGTTCCCTTGGCGGGACTCACTCCCAGGACCCCAGGGATCGTGACCTGAGCCAAAGGCAGATGCTTAACCATCTGAGCCACCTCCGCGCCCCTCATATTCTCTTTAGATAGTGATGTAGGAAAGATGTTAGGGTTCGAAGCTCCCGGCCAAGAAGGAATTCTTGAGATGTTTTGGGTGCAAAAAGGTGTTTTTATGAAAGCTCGGCGGGGGCAGGACCTGTGGGCAGAAAGAGCTGCTCTGGGGTCATGAGGAGTGGCCCATTATATACTTTCAAGTTGGGAGGGGGTTAGGGATAACTTAAGTCTCTAAGGAATTTTGGAAGCAAGGTTTCCAGGACCTTGAGGGGGCTACTGTTGGGAAAAGGTAATTTATTACCGTCTAATAAAACCTGAGTCATGAGACCCTTCACGTATATCGGTGGGCGTATGCTTGGGGGGAGGTGATTGCCAACATGTATCTTGGGGGTTTAGAGATCAAGGAAATTTCTAAAGGAATTTTTAAGTGCAAAATAGGCTTACAGGATCCTGGCGGGGAGGGGCAGGGAGGTCTGGCTAGAATTACCTTTTGCCCTTAGTGAAGTGTCAACATCGAGAGAGCTGAGATCCTAGAGGAAGGTCACGCTGCCTGTTTCAAGGACCTGTCGATGGGCTGTAGGAAGTAAGGACAGTTAATAATTTTTCTTCTGGGGGTGCCTGGGTGGCTTAGTCAGTTGGACGTCTGTCCTGGGATTGAGCCCCATGTTGGGCTCCCTGCTCAGCAGGGAGCCTGCCTCTCCCTCTGCCTTCTGTTCCCCCTGCCTCTCTCTCTAATAAATAAAATCTTCTAAAAAATAAAATTTTTTCTGCCTTTGTTTCCCACATCAATAGGGCATTTAAGAGTTTCTTTTCCTCGTTGGGTTGGTTCTTCTGCCCACACCCACCCAGCCCCCACATTGTCTTCCTTACTGTAATAGAGGATTCCTTCCGTGTTTTTCTCCACACTCAAATGTAATTCCATGGGAATCAGGCACACATACGTGCAGTTGTACAGCCATGTAGCATTTGGAACTCTGGTTATTATTTTTATTTTATTTTTTTAAAGATTTTATTTATTTATTTGACAGAGATAGAGACAGCCAGAGAGGGAGGGAACACAAGCAGGGGGAGTGGGAGAGGAAGAAGCAGGCTCATAGCAGAGGAGCCTGACGTGGGGCTCGATCCCATAACGCCGGGATCACGCCCTGAGCCGAAGGCAGACGCTTAACCGCTGTGCCACCCAGGCGCCCCTGGTTATTATTTTTAATGAAATAATTTTATACAAACTTTTCTGGTTTTCACTCAAAAAACACCTTATGAAATCTGCTCGAATAATCCTGTGGAACTCTCATTAATTTTTGGTTGGCAGCTTGATATCCACGGGGTGGATGTGCCAGGAGCATCCCAGCTGCTGCCCCATTGAGGGCAGTAGGTGTGTATCTAGGGGCTTATACTATGGGGATAGAACCCCACAATAGAGATGTGCTAAATGAAGAGTGAGTGTGAGGGTTCCTTTTCCCCCTCTCTTCCCACCAAGAGTGTTACATTCTCACACAATCCTTGCCAGTCCCAAGTATTGCTTCCTTCCTGTCACTCTTTCCCATATCCTGGCTTGATGTATTCCAGTGTCTCGTGTCAATCCAGTGCAACGGAACTGCCAGTGGGCCTACAGGGGGGAGAAGTGAAGGGCTTTCCTCCCTGGGTTCCTCCTGTCTCCAGGTATCTCTGTTTCCCAGTGGCCAGGTCCCCAGGGGGAGGCTCATTTCCCCCCTACTAGCTGCATTCTTCTGTCCATGCTTCAGTTTGAATGTGAGAAGAGGAGCCTAAAAGATTGCAACACTCATTGAGAGGAGGTGACATGCCCTGGGGGCCTAGGAAGATGCACAGGCTTGTGTCCCAGTATGCCCCCCTTTTATATCTAGCTCCCACAGCGCAATAAGATGGGCCTTCTTTTTCCCTTTCAGAATGAAGGTACCCTAGGCCTTTCCAGAAAGGGATTGAGTAGGAGGTGTGTGTCTGTTTATCTCTTGCTTCATAACCTTAGTGACTTTGAATAACAAAAAATAATTATATTATTAAGTCTTGCAGTCCTGAGGGTTGCCTGGGCTCATCTAGGTCGTTTGCACTTAGGATCTTTCCTGCCCGTCGTCACTGCAAATCGTGACGGCTGCGGTCTTGAGGGCTTCCTCTCTCACATCTCTGATGGTTGATGCTGACTGTTGGTCAGGACCTCATCTGGGTCTGTGAGACAGCACACCTACCCATGGCCTCCCTGCTTCCTGGAAACATGGCGCCTGGACTCCAGGGTAACCTCAAAAGACAACAAGGTGGGCATGTCTGGTGTTTTAAGACCTAGACTTAGAAGTCATATAGTGTTACTCCCACCAGACTATATGGGGTAAGGCAATCAGAAAGGTTTGCCCGGGGTCAAGGGAAGGGGCCATGGACCCTGTCCCTCAAGATCAACATCAGGCCATAAGGAGAGCGGGTAGAATGGACACACTGTCGCAGGCAAGAACCCGAGTCCTGCCAGCACCATGCCCCCTTCAAGGTACTGGTCTCCCAGATGAATGCAGCACGAGGGCCAGGAGCCAGCCGTGGTCTTGCCACTGCTCCTGGTCCGGGGCCGTGACGGCCGCATCCTCTGTGACTCACCACCCGCCATCTCCCCACTCTCAGTTCTTTGGCTGGACCCAGCTGGTTATTGGTGGAGTGAAAGGGCCTTTTTCCCTCAGCAGTCTGAGCTTATGTTGTCCCTGCTCTAACTGGGTCAAGACTTTGGGGGCGCCTCGGTGGCACAGTGGTTAAGCATCTGCCTTCGGCTCAGGGCGTGATCCCAGCGTTATGGGATCAAGCCCCACATCAGGCTCTTCTGCTATGAGCCTGCTTCTTCCTCTCCCACTCCCCCTGCTTGTGTTCTCTCTCGCTGGCTGTCTCTATCTCTGTCGAATAAATAAATAAAATCTTAAAAAAAAAAAAAAAAGACTTCGGTGGCTGTCCGCTGATGCAGGTGGAAGCCCTACCGGTGTCCCCACATGTGTCCTGCCCCAGTTGCATAGCAGTGACTGTAGTAACCCAGGACAATCAGTAATATTGAATCTGGGCCTAAGGATCCCAGGGTCCGAAGTGGCTGGTGGCGGCTGTTCTCTCCAGATCAGTGGAACCTTTACTGTGTCCGTTGGTGGGACTGGTCCCTCCACCCCTGGGAACTAAGACCTCCAACCAGTGGAGATGGGAGCATCTCCACTTTAGCCGGCTATCCCTGCCCCCTTGAGTCTCTCACCCTGTGTTGTGATCATGGGTAGATCCAGGTTTGGGGGCCTAACACTTACACACATTTGGGAGGTATGTCTGAGATCCCCAAAACCACTCCTGCATTCAGTGTTCTGCTTGCAGGGCTTGTAGAGTTTGGCACAGATCGCTGAACTTGTAGTTGAGATTTATTACCGAGAAAGGGTAGTAATCTAAATCAGCAAAGGAATAAGGTTCATGTGGCAAAGTTAGGGAACCAAGCACAGCTTCCAGAACCTTCTCCACAGGACACACTACGCCCCCCAGCAGCCAGCGGTGACAGTGTGCATGGAGACTCAGCACCTAGGGCGTTCACGGGGGCTGATCAGGGAGGCGCCCTCTGTCTGGCACATATGCCAATTCCAGATGCCCAGGAGGAAGGCAGGAGTTCAGCATAAACCATATTTGTTTGTACAGCTGAGGCTCCGTGAGCCACTCTTAGGGAACAGCAGGAACCTTCCTGAAATTGAAGTTCCCAGTTGCCAGCTAACCTCCTGAGCACGTCTTACCAAGGAGAGCGGTCATAGCCCCGCTGTGTTAACTCTTTCCTGCATAGTGCGGTTTTCAAGAAATAGGAGACAAAATTAAATATCTGAAATTAAGTGAATAGAGAAAAGAAATACTAACATGCAACATAAATTTTTAGAGTTGACCAGTATCACAACCATCACAAAACACAGAATCAACATAATGTCATGAATTATCTTCCTGAAATATTTCTCTAACATGTTTCCCATCTGCTTTTTGGATGCATGCTTTGATGGCCTATTAGGGTGACACTGTTTGGGGTGCCTGGCAGGCTCAGTTACTGGAGCGTGCAACTCTTGATCTTGGGGTTGTGAGTTCGAGCCCCACATTGGGTGTAGAGATGACTTAAATAAAATAAAATAAAATAAAATAAAAAGATGACAACACTTTTGTGATATACAAAGAGAAGATAATTTAGTGTGTTTTCTTTTTTCTTTTTAATTTTATTTTGTATTTATTCGACAGAGATAGAGACAGCCAGCGAGAGAGGGAACACAAGCAGGGGGAGTGGGAGAGGAAGAAGAAGGCTCATAGCGGAGGAGCCTGATGTGGGGCTTGATCCCATAACGCCAGGATCACGCCCTGAGCGGAATGCAGACGCCCAATCGCTGTACCACCCAGGCGCCCCTAGTGTCTTTTCTAACATGTTTGATCAAAGTTTATTTTTACTACAGCTTAGGAAAGTTATTTTCGGGGGCGCCTCCGTGGATCAGTCGTTAAGCGTCCGCCTTATCATCAGCCAGTTCCGTCAGCCCAGAGTGTCCTGACGCACAGCACAGAGGGGGACCGGTGTGTCCCTGGAAGCCGTTTCCACACCAGATTGATGGCAATAGCTTAACTATTCCAGGAAGTGGCTGTTTCCGCTAAACCCAAACTAAATGTAGCCCCAGCTCGGGTTTTGAGCAATGCCCCCCCACAGTCCCACGCAGCAGGGAGGGAGTGACTGAAAGCGGGTTGCCGCGGGAACAGAGCTTTAACTGACCGTGATTATTCTACGTTTGCAAATTTTACAAAATGAGATCTTTACAAAATGAGATCTCTGCCGAGGCCCCACCCTAGAAGGGGCTGTGTGAATGCAGGGTGAGCCTCAGCACTTCACAGTGAGCCTGTCCCCAGAGACCTGAGCCCTGAAGACAGCACAGACATATCCCAACCATGTCCCAGCCTCAGAGGGGCCAGTAACCAGCTGGGAATGTGCAGGACCCTCCACAGATGGTCCCTTTTCCATTAGGTTGGTGGGGGACTTGGGAAGCCGGGTGAGTCCCAGGGTCATGAGCTCATTGCTACAGGCTGTCGGCTCTAACATGGGTCCCTAGGGTGCAGCACTAGCCAGTGGGAAGGTTGGTATTGGCTGAGCCTTGAGTGGAGGGGCTAGCAGAGGAGCTCCAGGTGGAGGGGTCCGAGGTGCTGGGTCACTGCTGCGTGGCTTGGGGGTCCAGCAATAGCGGTGGCACCTGTGCGGGACCCCCCCTCCCACTCATGGACATCTGCCTAAGGAAAGCTTTGATGTCTTTGTCGCTTAAGTCCAACATCTGGGCTTCAAAGACAGTTCCTCTTTCCTACCTCCTCCGAGCAGCTGCTACACTACTCTCTTTGCACATCTCATAAGCTTTTGTTGAAAACTGGACATTTTAGACGATCCGTTACAGTGACCCTGGAGTGTGATTAGCCCGTCCCTCCTCAGGCTTGTTGACCTTGCTGCTTTTCTAGTTTATCAGTCTAGCGGCTCGTCGGACCGTTCCGGAAGTCTCCCCGCCCCCGTGTGCGGTCTGTGCTGTCACTACTCAGAGCCCTCCCCCAGCCCGCAGGTCTTCTTTTGAAGCCAGGCTTCCTAGGAGTCCCGGCTGGGTCAGCACAGCTTGGGGTGGTCCACCAACTGGCCGAAGTTGGTGCTCAAGCCGCCCCCCCCGCCCCCGCCCCCGCCAGTGAGGCTCCACCCTTTGCTGATGGGTCAGCGTGGGGTTGGAGAACGCCTCATGTCCGGCCAGTGTCATAGGCTGAAGAGTACCCTCCACAGAGATCTAGATCCTAGCCCCCGAGAGCTACGAATGGTACCTTGTTTGGCACAAGGAACCTCGCAGATACGGTTAAGGACCCTGAGATACCCGGGCAGGCCCTCAATGTAATCATGAGTATCTTTGTGAGATGGAGGCAGAGGGAGATTCCGTTACCGGAGAGGAGAAGGCAAAGGACGGTGGGGACGGAGACCGGACTGATGCAGCCCCAAGCGCAGGAGCGCGGCACGCTGGACGCAGCACCCAGCGAACTCTCCCCGGAACCTCCAGAAGGAGCCGTTCCTGTAAACACCGCGAGATTTTAATCCATGAGACTCTGCCTGAGCTTCCAGCCCCCAGGGCTGTACGTGAATTACACGTGTGCTCTTTCAAGCCTCCAAGTTTGCGGTGAGAGCCTTTTCATCATTCTTCACTGAGCGGACCTCCGTGTCTCCGACGGTGCCACACTCGCCCAGAGGAAGTCAGCCCCCTGTCCGGGCTGCCTCTCCCTGGGGGGCAGCGTCTGGGGGAGGCTGGTTCTCCCAGAGGAATGCCCCTGCCCCACCACCGGATGTGGGGGTCTCAGCTTCATGCCCTTCACGCACCGCACCCGCCCCGTCCCCTTCCCTTCTGGTGGCCCTCAGTCTGTTCTCTGTACCTATAGGTTTGTTGATGTTTCCTTTTCTTTGCTTAGATTCCCTGTGAGTGAATCGTGTATTATCTGACTTATTTCATGCAGCATTATACCCTCAAGGTCCATCCTTGTTGTGAAAAACAGCAAGATTTTATTCTTTTTTTTCTGGCTGTGCGATACTCGACAGTGTGTGTGCAACACCCTCTTTTATCCGTTCATCCGCGGACGGACTCTGGGGCTGTTTCTCCGTCTTGACCGTTGTGAAGAATGCTGCTGTGACCAGAAGGCGGCAGATATCGGTTTGAATTAGTGTTTTTCTTTTCTTCAGACAAATGCCCACAAGCGCAATAGCTGGGTCATAGGGCATTTCTATTCCTTTTCTTTTGAGGAACCTCCACACCGTTTTCCACAGTGGTTGCCTTTTTTCCACATCTTTGCCCACATTTGTTATTTCTTGTGTTTCTGACATCGGCCATTCTAACAGGAGTGAGGTGCGATCTCACTGTGGCTTTGGTTTGCATGTCCCTGATGATGAGTGATGTTGAACGTCTTTTCATGTGTCTGTTGGCCATCTGCATGTCTTTGGAAAAATGTCTATTCAGATCCTCTGCCCATTTTTAAAATCAGGGTGCTTGTTGTTTTTTTTAATTGTTCAGTTATATGAGTTCTTTACGTATTTTGGATATTGACCCCTTACCAGATGTATGACTTGCAAATATCTTCTCCAGTTCAGTAGGTTGCGTTTTCCTTTTCGTGATGGTTTCCTTTGTGCACAAGTAGGGGGAGCAGCAGAGGCAGAGGGAGAAGCAGGCTCCCCGCTGAGCAGGATTGAGTGGGGCTCCATTGAGATCTCAGGACCCTGAGATCCTGACCTGAGCCAAAGGCAGACGCTTCACCGACTGAACCAGAGGCGCCCCACTCTTACCATTTCAATGTTGCCTTTTTGTCCTTTGTTGCGCAGGCTCTGCTCATCCACTTTTCAGGGCCTTTTCAGGAGGAATTCCTCCATATGCATTGTAAATTTGTTGTGTCCTTGGAAGGAGAAGAGTTCTGGATCTCCTCTGCCTCCATCCTGTGAAGAACTTTCTTCAGTGTTTCTTGTGAAGCAGGTCTTCTAGCAGGAAATTCTCTGTCTTTGTCTTGGACTGTCTTTATTTTACCTTAATTCCCCAAAGATCACTTTCCAGAATTTAGGAGTCTTGCTTGAGTCATTAAAAGAATGACTGAATAGGTCATCTCGTTGTTTCCTGCCCTCCATTGTTTCTGTTGACGTTGATCTTACTGGGTTTTCTCATATGTGAGAAGTCATTTTTACCTTGTGACTTTGAAGGTTTTCTCTTTGTCTTTTAGTATTTTGACTATGCTACAGTTCCTAGAGGCCACCCACATTCCTTGTCACGTGGCCCCTCAGCCTGGAGAATCCCCTTTGCATGGAATCTCTCCCACACTTTGATCTCTCCCACTAGGAAGAGACCTATTCTTTTAAGGGCTCACGTGATTCAGTAAGTCTCATCCAAAATAATCCCCCTTTATACCTCAGCCGTGCCATATAAATAACCTTATCACGGGTGTAAAACCCATTTTATTCTGGGATTATGCAGGGCATGTACCCAGCACAGGAGTCGTGGGGGCCTTAGAATTCTGCCTACCACAGTCCCCCCTCTGAGAGTGTCTGAGTTGGAAGTTGACTGCCCTGAGCCTGTCATTCCTTTGAGCTAAAATCTTAGTCCTTGCAGAAATGCCCTACTCCATAATCCTTAGAATTAGGATATTTCCTAGTTATAGGAACCATTAAAATTGTCATAATTTCCATCGAGCTTAAGTGCAGTTGCCACCCTGTCTCCTGGAACACTGCTGTCAGAGACCCCCTCCACAGCCACCGCTGCGTAGACCCCCCCTCCCAAGAGCTTGCCGTTCCCAGATTAACAAATGGAAACTGCACGAGCAGACCAGCAAAAAGAAAATGATGTGAAATAAATACTAATCATAATTGAGAAGAGGACAGGAAAGGCCAGCAACAGCACAGAACTGCCCGGTTAGAAGGGGCACTGGGTGAGAGATGGAAGTCCTTCGTGGGCCCTAACTGTACAGCCCACTGCTACCCTTAGGGGTGGCTCCCTTGCCACTGGGAATCTGAGGTCCTCAGCCCTTTTGCAGGGTCTCCCTGCTGCCTGCCCCGCCCTCTCCCATGAGGTTGTGTCCCCATCTATACTGCCCCCTCTGGGGGCGCCTGGCCTCCATGTGTGCTGCCCCCCCCAACCCCTGCCCCAGGCTCGGCACCACCCGCCCCATCTCTTTGCTTCCAGCCCCACCCTAATGCACTCTCAGACTCACCCCATGTCCCTGGAATTCTGACCCGCCCTAGTCTTCACTGTGCAGCTCCCGCAGCTGCTAGGCCAGAAGAGCCCTTCCTTCAAGGCAGCGCAAACATCCACTCTCCTGGCCCCTTCAGATGCTGTGCTGGCTGTGGACCACCTCGGGGACTGTGCCCAGTCACCCAGCCCCGTGTCCTGGCACGGGCGGGCTGGAGATGCTGCAGCTGGTGGCCACGGGGGGGCTCGAATCTTTGACTCCCTCTCCGTGCAATACATTTGTGCCAGGCTGGGATAAAGAAGCTTCCAGTGAGCAGACACTTCTCCAAAGAAGACATACAAACAGCCAACAGGCACATGAAAAAAATGCTCAACATCACGCAGCTTCAGGGAAATCAAAACCACAGTGAGATACACCTCACACCTGTCAGAACGGCCAAAATTAACAAGTCAGGAAACGACAGACGTTGGTGAAGATGTGGAGAAAGGGGAGCCCTCTTACACTGTTGGTGGGAATGCAAGCTGGGGCAGCCACTCTGGAGAACAGTATGGAGGTTCCTCAAGATGTTAAACGTAAAGCTACCCTACGACCCAGCCATTGCACTACTGGTATTTACCCCAAGGATACAAATGTAATGATCCAAAGGGGCACCTGCACCCCAGTGTTCATAGCAGCGATGTCCACAACAGCCAGACTATGGAAAGAGCCCAGATGCCCCTTGACAGATGAATGGATAAAGAAGATGTGGTCTATATGCTGGAATATTACTCAGCCATCAAAAGAAATGGAATCTTGCCATTTGCAATGACAGGATGGAACTAGAGGGTATTATGCTAAGTGAAATAAGTCGGTCAGAGAAAGACAATTATCATATGATCTCACTGATATGTGGGATTTAAGAAGCA
>NC_048226.1:102946501-102949600 GCF_002007445.2 Ailuropoda melanoleuca | reverse complement strand
TCACGCATTCAACTTCTGCCAAGAGCAGGAAACGTGGGGGGGGGGGGCTGCTCCCCTGGGGCGGCGGCCTGCTGGGTGCTGAAGGTGCTGAGGGGTGATACGAAGGAAGTGCAGCCCTGAGGGGGCAACAAGTTGGCTGGGCTGAGGTGTTGTGCTGAGCCTGCGCTGGGGAAGGGGAGGGTGGACGAGGACAGGGCGGGCCTACGGGCCAGAAGGAACCTGACGGCAGGATCGGGGACCCTGGTCTGTGCCCCCTGGGCTCCCTGCCTGAGGGGAAGGGGTGGGGGTGGTGGGTAGTTCTCCTGGTGAGGAATGACAGGCTTGGCTAGGGCAGGGGACGGAAAGGTGATGAGCAGTAGGCCTCCGGCAGGCTGGGTGTGGTGGGTGAGAAAGCGGGTGAGGGCAGCTCCCGGGGTTTGGTCTCAGCTTTGCAAGTAGGACACTGCCCTGGTGTAGGCAGGCTCAACGGACCCCAGGTCTCACGGGGACGGGTGCCACGCTTCAGGGGCGCCTCTGGCTGTGCAGATCCACGGGGAGACACGGGGGGCCACAGGGCCATGCCAGTGCTGGCACAGCGTTCTCTCCCTGCTGCCGAGGGACAGGAGGCGTGAACGGGGGAGAGTGTGTGACCGGAGCTGACTTACACAGTCTGGACTGCTTTATCAAATCACCGCAGGCTGTATGACTTCAGCAGTTCGCTCCCCACGGTTCCGGAGGCTGGGAGCCCGAGATCAGGGTGCTGGCGGGGCTCTTGGTGAGGCTCTACAGCGGGTTTACAGGCGGCCACTCTAGGGCTGTGCCGTCACCTTCCGGAGAGAAGGAGCAGACTCTTCGCCTCTTCTTATAAGGGCACTAATCCCATTTTGGGGCCCCACCCTCACGACGTCATCATCTCCCAAGGGTCCTGCCTCCAAATACCGTCATTTAGTGGGGTAGGCTTCAACATACGCATTTTGGGGGGACACAATTCAGGCCATAGCAGAGGAGAAATTCTCGGGACACATGCATCGAGAAGGTGTGGTGAAGGAGGCTGGTAGGAGGAAGTCGGGGAGGCGGGTCAAAAGCCCAACGCGGAAGGTGCTTTCCGAAAACACAGCCAGGAGATGGGTGGGTGCCCAGGTGGTCAGAGGAGGACTGGGCGCTGGGGCGGCTGCGGGGCCTTCTTTGGTTTTGCCAGATAGGACCTCAGTGGAGGTGAGGTTAAGAGAGTTAGGAGGCAAGTGGAGGTGGCAGGTGGACCCTTCCAAGGAGCTGCACGCTAGGAGCAGAGCAGTGGGGAGCTGCAGGAAGGGTGTGGGGACGGCAACTTTAGAGAGATGCAGTCGTGTGCTGATAGTCAAAGCCACAGGGTGAAGATGGGTGGGGGGCGGGGTGGTACCTGTGGCAGTGAAAAGGCTGAGGACAGCACCCCAGGTGGTGGTAGGTATGGGGGGTCGTGGAAGTCTCTCTGGATGGACCCTCAGCCGAGCTCCAGGATGGAGAGGCCGTGTGGGGAATCGGGCGGGACAATGACCCAGGCGTGTGGGAGGGTGCGCAGGCTGTTAGCAGGGCAACTGCTGAGGGGGAATGGGAGGAGACATGGTGAGGGCTGCGGGTGGGGGTCCTGACGGAAGTGGGGCTACTGACCACCATCTTGTAGTTTGCTCAGAGCAGGTGGACGTGGAGCTCCTGCGTCGTGGCTGCGGTGATTAGCCAGGGGCCCCAGTGGACGTGAGGCATGGGCAAGTTGACAAGGGGTCAATATGGTAGAGGTCTGGGGGCGTTACCATGGCTGGCACCTGCCAGTGGGTGCACTGGGTACACAGTCATCTGGGCAGGTCACAGCTCAACCTTGGGGGCGTGGGTCCTGTGGGCCTGATCCCAGGGCCAATCCCCGCGTGCTGGGGAGCTCAAGTCTTCCATGCTTGGCCCAGGCAGGGCTGGATCTGGGGAGACACCCGCTGGAGCCTGGGCTGGTGGAGGAGGCCATGGGCCACTGTCAGAAGGTGTGAGGTCGGGTTAGAGGTCACAGACCCAGCACTGCCCTCTCATGGACCTTTCTTGGTACAGTTCTTTCAAAACCATGTCTCCTTTCATGTCCCCTTTCCCTCCCCCACTACACGGAAGAGGGTGCTGAGGCTGCCAGAGGCCACCAGGCAGAAGGGAGCCCTCCCTGTTTTAGCCTGGGGTGCAGCCCAAAGCCTGTGCTCCTGACTTCAAGGCTCACCTCCAGGGCTGGCAAAGCTCATAGGGGACGGGGAAGTGTGTGTGGTGGGGGCCCTGCTGGTCTGGCTATCTGGCCTGGCACATTAGCTGAAGCCCCCTTCACCCGCTGTTCCCTCTGCTTGGGACGCCCCCCCCCCATCCCCACCGTTCCCTCTAGGGAGTCTAAAAGACCTGCTCCAGGCCCTGCACAGTTTGAGCCCACTCCAAGCTTGGGCACCTTTCTGCCCGTGGGGAAACAGGCCAGGGTGGGACAGCCATCTGCCCCGTTGTCAGGACACTGGCCACGGCTTTTGGGGATATCAGCCCTGCTGTTGTGAGGGTCCTGCTGCTCCCAGGCTGTGGCAGGGAGCAGGGGTGGTGAGGGCTTGTGGAGGGGCCCTTGTCCACAGCACCTGCAAGCACGAGGGGAGCAAGGGGGTTCTGCAGGGCGCGCCCGCCATCCCCCGCGGCGTAACTGCCTCGCGCCAGGGCGCAGTTCGAGCTCGTCTGGGCTATTATTTCTTTGCGGGGCAGCCTGCTCTCCCTGCCCCGCGGCACCCAGAGTGGGTCCCAGGGCTCCAAGGCTCGGCGATCTCTGGGCCGGCTTAGGGTGCCCGGCGGCGGGGGGAGCGCCAGCACAGCGCCGCCCCTGGCTCAGCTCGGCCCCGCGCCCCGCCGTCCTCCGGGATGGCTCCCGGCAAGCCGGAGCCTTACGCAACCGGGAGCGCCGTGCGCGCCCGGACCGGTCGTGCGGGGGGCGGGCTCCGCTTCCGGGCCGGGGCGGGCGCGGGCAGGGCAGGGCAGGGAGGGAGCGCGCGCAGCCCGAACACACAGCGAGGGCTCGGAGCCGACCCGCCAGGTGAGCCTCGCACTAGGAGGCTCCGGGTCCCTCTCCTCCCCAACCCGCCTCGGCCG
>NC_048226.1:102901167-102946241 GCF_002007445.2 Ailuropoda melanoleuca | reverse complement strand
CCCGCCCCGCCGTCTGCGCAGGCCCCGCCCCGTCCCGCGACCCACAGGGCCTGGGCCCGAAGGTCGAGCAGCTGGGAGTGGGGCTCCCTCGCCCGCCCCGGCTCCCCCGGGCCTCTTCCTGCTAAAAGAGCCCAGACCCACCAGTCCGTGGGCTTCCGTGGCGCGTCCACCTCCGAAAGACCTGTTCCGGGCCCGGGGCTTTGGGCCGCAGCCCGGGGCACTGGGAACCGGGTAATGAGGGGCATTAGGTCTTGGCTTCCCCACCTACCCCGCTCTGGCTGCCCCTCAGGCAGCCGTCGGAGCTGGGTCTGCAGCTCCCGCTCTGCCCGGGGCCCCTTCTGGACCGGAACCCCCCCATCGTCTCCCCACCCCGGCTCTGCCCCGACTGTCAACCCGTGGATGACCCCAGGCCTGGGGCCTGATCCGCAGTCTCTGTTCAGTTCTGCCAGGACTGCCGGCGGAAGAGTCGCTGCTGGACGCCAGGCCCCTCATCATGGGCGGCCCCGAGGGGCGTTTCCATTTTGCCGTGGACCGCGGAGGTACCTTCACGGATGTCTTTGCCCAGTGCCCCGGGGGGCACGTGAGGGTCTTGAAGCTGCTCTCCGAGGACCCTGCCAACTACGCGGACGCGCCGACCGAGGGCATCCGCCGCATCCTGGAGCAGGTGGCCAGGGCAGGGCGGCGGGCTGGGGTGGGCCCTGGGACCAGAGGCGCGACACTAACCATGTGCTTCCCAGGAGGGGGGCATGCCGTTGCCCCGGGACCGGCCGCTGGACACCAGTCGCATTGCCAGCATCCGCATGGGCACCACGGTGGCCACCAACGCGTTGCTGGAGCGGCGGGGGGAGCGGGTGGCACTGCTGGTGACACGTGGCTTCCGAGACCTGCTGCACGTGGGCACTCAGGCCCGGGAGGACCTCTTCGATCTGGTGAGCTCACCCACCCCAGCTGGTGCTGGGTCCATCCGCTCCTGGTTTCCCAGGGACGCCATGGCCCCTCAGGGAGGACAGTCCTCGAAGGGTCCGTGCCGACCCAAGGCCACCAGCTGATAGGCAGAAGGGAGGTTCCAGCACCCCCAGCAGGCAGGGTGTCCCCCAAGCCCTCAGAGTGTCACAGGTAGTCCTGTTCCTGCCTGCCCCCATGCCCTGTCCTGGATTCCGGGTGTGGAGCGACCCAAGACAAACTGATCAGGGCTAAGGGTAGGAGCGCTCCCTCCCAACCCTCCCCCACAGCCCCTGCTGCATTCCTAGAGGGAGCTGCCCTTGTGGGGGTGGGGCAGTTGGCTGCACTCAGGTGCTTGGGGCAGAGAGCCGCCCCCTGGGTGGGCCTTGCTGGGGCCCGCCCTGTCTGACTAGGTCTCCTGGGCCTGCTCCCTGGCCTGTTGGGACACATCCCCTCGCCTGCACTGCCCCGCCCACGCAGGACCCCAGCGAGGACCCTCAGGCCTGGGCCTTCTCTGAGCCTCTGCCTGCCCCCAGGCTGTGCCCATGCCTGAGGTACTGTATGAAGAGGTGCTGGAGGTGGACGAGCGCGTGGTGCTGTATCGCGGGGAGCCGGGCGCAGGGACACCTGTCAAAGGTGCGGTGCCTCGGGTGTCGGGGTGTGGGGGCAGCAGGCCCTCATGGGCCTTTGAGCGGGTGGTAACGGGCTTCCTGGCAGGCCGCACAGGGGACCTGCTGGAGGTGCAACAGCCCGTGGACCTCGGGGGTCTGCGAGGGAAGCTGGAGGGGCTCCTGTCCCGAGGCATCCGCAGCCTGGCCGTGGTGCTCATGCACTCCTACGCGTGAGTGCGGGCTGGCCAGGGGCTCCGGGTGGTGGGCGGGAGGCTGTGGGCAGGAGGACCACTGGGTCATTGTTACAGGTGGGCCCAGCACGAGCAGCAGGTGGGCGCGCTGGCCCAGGAGCTGGGCTTCACACACGTGTCCCTGTCCTCGGAGGCCATGCCCATGGTTCGCATCGTGCCCCGGGGGCACACGGCCTGTGCCGACGCCTACCTGACACCCACCATACAGCGTTACGTGGAGGGCTTCCGCCGTGGCTTCCAGGGCCAGCTCAAGGTGAGGCGCCTGCGCCTGCCTTCTCCCAGCCACCCCCACCGTGTGCCCGCCCAGCCCCTCACTGTCCAGCTGCTCGCCCCCAGGACGTGCAGGTGCTGTTCATGCGCTCTGATGGTGGCCTGGCACCCATGGACTCCTTCAGCGGCTCCCGCGCTGTGCTGTCTGGACCTGCTGGGGGTGTGGTGGGCTATGCAGCCACCACCTACCGGGTGGAGGGCGGCCAGCCCGTCATCGGCTTTGACATGGGAGGTATGAAGGCTGAAGGGTGGGGTCAGGAGTCTCGCCCGCAGGACCAGACGATGCCGGGCATCCAGGTCCGTGAGTTGACTCCTCATACCCCTTTCCCCCACCAGGCACATCCACCGATGTGAGCCGCTATGCTGGGGAGTTTGAGCATGTCTTTGAGGCCAGCACAGCTGGTGTCACCCTCCAGGCCCCCCAGCTGGACATCAACACAGTGGCAGCTGGTGGGGGCTCCCGCCTCTTCTTTAGGTCAGCCCCTGCACCTGGGCTGGGGCCCCCTAGCCCTGCCTCCCAACGCACCTCTAAGTCCAGTCCTCCCTCTCCCAGGTCCGGCCTCTTTGTGGTGGGGCCTGAGTCTGCAGGAGCCCATCCTGGCCCTGCCTGCTACCGCAAAGGTAAGAGCTGGGATCTGCCCCACCAGGCCCCTTCCCATGCTGCCCAGGCCCACCCCACCCCTTCGGCCCTGCTCCTGCTGCCCAGTACTGGACCCCATCTCCAGCCCCCAACCCCCACACCGTGCACGCCTCCCAGGGGGTCCCGTGACAGTGACGGATGCTAATCTGGTTCTGGGACGCCTACTGCCTGCCTCCTTCCCCTGCATTTTTGGGCCGGGAGAGGACCAGCCACTGTCCCCTGAAGCCTCCCGAAAGGCCCTGGAGGCTGTGGCTACTGAGGTCAACAGCTTCCTGACTAACGGGCCTTGCCCGGCCTCCCCGCTGAGCCTGGAGGAGGTAGCCATGGGGTTCGTGCGTGTGGCCAACGAGGCCATGTGCCGGCCCATCCGTGCGCTCACGCAGGTACGCCTGACCTGCCCTCTCCTTTGCCTGCCCTGCCCTCCAGCCCTGCTCCCCACTCCCACGCCTCCCACTCAGGCAACCCAACAGCGGGGGGGGGGGNGGGGGGGGGGAGCGGTCGCGGGGGGGCGGTCGGGGGCCAGACAGGGTGGGGAATGCCCACTGCCCCCTCTTCTGGCTTCCCAGGCACGAGGCCATGATCCCTCAGCCCACGTGCTGGCTTGCTTTGGGGGAGCTGGTGGGCAGCATGCTTGTGCCATCGCCCGGGCCCTGGGCATGGACACTGTGCACATTCACAGGTATGTGTGGGAGTGGCCCCCGTGTGCTAGGCTGGGGGGCTGGCTTCGGGAGGCACCCCCACATTGCCGAGGCCCCTGTCCCACAGGCACAGTGGGCTGCTGTCGGCACTGGGGCTGGCCCTGGCAGACGTGGTGCACGAGGCGCAGGAGCCATGCTCCTTGCCTTATGCGCCTGAGACCTTTGCGCAGCTGGACCAGAGGCTGAGCCGCCTGGAGGAGCAGTGTGTGGACGCCCTGCGGGCCCAGGGCTTTCCCAGGTGCAGCTCAAGGGGCTGGGGTGGGCTTGGCCACGCAGAGGGCTTGCAGCAGCCCAGCCACCACCTAGTTGGATTTACCGCCTGATTTCCCAGATAGTGCTGGGGCCCCCGTGGGCGGTGGTTAAGGAGGGCTGGACCCCTGCATGCCCGGGGAGGAAGGACAGGAGTCCTCTCGGGGGCCCCGTGTGAGTGCCCCTCCTGCCCCACTGCCGCAGGTCCCATATCAGCACCGAGAGCTTCCTGCATCTACGCTACCAGGGCAC
Organism: Ailuropoda melanoleuca; assembly: GCF_002007445.2. Taxonomy (NCBI): domain Eukaryota; kingdom Metazoa; phylum Chordata; class Mammalia; order Carnivora; family Ursidae; genus Ailuropoda; species Ailuropoda melanoleuca. The sequence goes on along the minus strand of NC_048226.1, from coordinate 102,942,328 downwards.
CGACTGTGCGCTGATGGTGTCTGCCCACCTGCACCCGGCCACTGCCCGCTCGCCCCGGGCCGGAGACTTTGGGGCAGCCTTTGTGGAGAGGTACGTGAACTCTGTGTCCTGGGAGCGCTGGTGGGGGCCTGCCAGCCCGGCCACCTTGCCCTGAGAGTTCCCTCGGGGCCGGTGGACACACAGGTACATGAGGGAGTTTGGCTTCGTCATCCCCGAGCGGCCAGTGGTGGTAGACGACGTGCGTGTGAGGGGCACTGGCCGCAGTGGCCTTCGCCTTGAAGATGTCCCCAGAGCTCAGACTGGGCCTCCCCGGGTAGACAAGGTGGGTGGCTCTGGCTCTGCCCGCCCACCCACAGCCGCAGGGACATGGGGACAGGTGTGGATGGGGAGACCCAGGGAGGGAGCTGGGCCTAGGAACCTGACCCCTCTCACACCCTCCTCAGATGACCCAGTGCTACTTTGAGGGGGGGTACCAGGAAACCCCCGTATACCTGTTGGGAGAGCTGGGCTACGGGCACAAGCTTCAGGGGCCCTGCCTCATCATTGACAGCAACAGGTGGGCTGAGGCCTGGCTGGGGGTGGCCATGGGAGTGAGGGCAGGGGCCACAGCTGCCAGGGCACGGGTGATCTCAGGGGTCCTGGCGGAGGGTTCTCTGGCCCAAGGCTACGGGAATATGAAGGACTCTGGGGTCCCATTATGGTTGGTGTGTCCCCCAGCCTGGGGATGTGGGGTCCCTATTTGGGATGCGGGCTCTGGCTTGGCGCCTGCAGCCTCTTACGCCCCTACCCTCAGCACCATCCTGGTGGAGCCGGGCTGCCAGGCCGAGGTGACTGAGACGGGGGACATCCGCATCTCTGTGGGGGCGGAGGCCCCAAGCACGGTGGGCGCCCAGCTTGACCCCATCCACCTGTCCATCTTCTCACACCGCTTTATGAGCATTGCTGGTGAGCGGCCCTGCCCCCTGCGGGGTGGGGGGGGGCGTGCATACCAGGCAGGCAGAGGCACAGGCCCTGTGGCTGGAGGCAGGGCTGTGCGGAGAAAGGCGGAGTATGACCCAGGGGAAGGGTGCACAGCGTGGTCCTGGTGCTGGGATGGCCAGCCCCCCTGCACCAGCGGGCCTTGGGCAGTGCGTGTACCTAACTCCCACCAGCAGCCATGGGATCTGTGGGCAGGAAGCAGGCTCGGCACAGCGAACCTGTCTGTGCAGGGTCGGGCCGGGTACGTGCTGGGGGCGCTGAGTCCTGTGCCTCAGTGCCAGCTTCTTACTGTGCTGGGCAAGCTGGAGGCTCGGTGTGGGGTCCCAGGTCCTTGGTGAGGCTCCAGGCGGGGATGGAGAGGAAGGGGGTGCCCCTCCCCCAGCCAAGGCCTGGCCTGGCTCCAGCCTCACTGTGTGCAGGTGAGCCACCACCGCCCTTGGGGCCTTGAAGGCAGCGGGTCCCGCCTCTTCGTAGTCTAGGGCTGTGCTGTGGGTGGGGTGGGGCCAGCGGGTGCCTGGTCACTCTGTGCCCCCAGAGCAGATGGGCCGCATCCTGCAGCGCACAGCCATCTCTACCAACATCAAGGAGCGTCTGGACTTCTCCTGCGCCCTCTTTGGGCCGGACGGGGGGCTGGTGTCCAACGCCCCCCACATCCCTGTGCACCTGGGCGCCATGCAGGAGACCGTGCAGTTCCAGGTTTGGCGGGTCCCCTGTCTGCTTCTCCTACCCCGCTCCTCACCTCCGCCCTTCCAACTCGGGACCGTCTCCTGGCTTCAGATCCAGCAGTTGGGGGCTGACCTGCGCCCTGGCGACGTGCTGCTGAGCAACCACCCCAGCGCTGGGGGCAGCCACCTGCCAGACCTGACTGTCATCACACCGGTGAGGGCCTCTTCCCGCTGTCTCTGGGGGGCAAGGGTGGCTGGCCCAGCTGACAGTTGCTCTCCACCGCCAGGTGTTTTGGCCAGGTCAGACTCGGCCTGTGTTCTATGTGGCTAGCCGCGGGCATCATGCAGACATCGGGGGCATCACACCAGGCTCCATGCCCCCCCACTCCACCACGCTGCAGCAGGAGGGCGCTGTCTTTCTGTCTTTCAAACTCGTCCAGGGGGGAGTCTTCCAGGAGGAGGGTGAGTGGGGGTGGGGTCGGGGCGATGGCGAGGAAGGGAGGAGGATTCAGTGGGCTGGCACACATGGCTGCTCCTTACAGCAAGGCCAGGGGGGCACTGGGACACAGCCTACTGGCCTGGGCCCGCCTTGAGCCTGGGGGAGCCAGCCGGCGACCCCACAGTCATTGCAGATCATCTCTCAGAGATGACCAGAGGAGCTGAGGCAAACTCTACCTGGGCCCAGGAAGGCCTCAGTGATTTTGGGGGTGGGGAACTGGCCAGGACACCCATGGCACGGGGCAGGGAGAGGAGCCGTTGCAAGATAGGCAGCTGCTCGTGGTGGTGACGGTCTGCATTGTGTTTGCACTGGGTCTGGGGGCTGCAGAGAAGCGGTGAGGATGGGGGCCAGGGACGCAGGCTCTTAGAGAACTTTCTTGGGCCTGGGTCTGAGTCATTGGGTAGTGCGGTGGCCACGAAGGGCTTCAGTGGGCCTGCACCGGTCTGCCTACACACCATGAAAGCCTTCAGCCTACGTGCTGAGTGAATGGGGGGTTGGAGGGTGGCCCAGAGGCCAGGCTGAGTGGGGTGGGGGGTGGCTGTGGTTGCCCTGCGTGATGCTGACCCCCGAGCTGGGCAGCAGAAGTGGGGGTAGGGACTGCTGTCTTGGAGATCAAGGTTAGCCTTTGATGGGATTTGGGGGCGGGGGTGAGGAGTCAAGTTTGGATGGCTAGAGGATGGAGGGAGGCTCTGGCACCGAGCGGGCACAAAGCAGCTGCAGGGAAGTTGGGGCCAAAGATGCAGTGTGGTCCAGGGGACGGGCAGTGGAAGATTCAGAGCTGGTGTGAGGCTTTGGGGGGGCCTGGGAGCCCAGGGGGCATCCCAGAGTGAGGGTAGGTAGCGTGGGCAGGATGGAGGGTGGGGTAACAGAGCCGCAGGCTGCTGTGGGTGCTGAAGACACAAACAGAGTGACCCAGGCCTGGCTGCTCCCTTGGTGAGGATGGACAGAGCAGAGGTCAAGGGGCAGGGATCATGGGAGGGACATGTGCAGGCGTGTGACAGAGGACGCGGTGGCCAGGGAGCCTGAGAGAGTACTGTGACCCAGACTAGGGAGAGAGGCTTTCTGGGGCTTGCCAGGGTGTAGAGGCCTAGTTCAGATTTGTTTGGGGGCGGGGTAGGAGGCACAGAGAGCCAGCTGATGGCCTTTCACAGCAGTTGAGAGAGGGCCCTGGGGGCAGTGTGATTGGGGGAGGGTCAAGGGACGTGGTGTGAGAGGGGAGGGAAGCCCAGAAGGGGCAGGAGGGAGTGGGGCAGGAGGTGGGGAGGTGGGGCAGGAGGAATTCACTGGTGGGAGCAGAGTTTGCTGAGGGAAGGACCCCCCCGCCTGCCCCGGGGAACCTCCCAGCTCCTGTGAGGTCACAGGCAAAGCTGTCTGTCCTAGTCTAGGGTGCCCTGGGGGGCTGGAGTGTGCGAAGGAGAAGGTTGAGCAGGTGGGAGGAGGCTGGGGGTTTTTGGGGTGCTGGGGGAGTCAGCAGGGTTGTGGGGGAGCCAGTGAAGGGCCAACATGGGGTGCCCCACACGGTGCCCAGCAGAGGTGAAGTCGGTGGGGAACAGGGCACCAGGCAGCCCCAGGGGCCCGAGGTGGTTCAATGGTGACCTCCTCCATCCAGCGGTAACTGAGGCCCTGCGGGCTCCAGGCAAGATTCCTGGCTGTAGCGGTACTCGGAACCTGCACGACAATCTGTCGGACCTCCGTGCACAGGTGGCAGCCAACCAGAAGGGCATCCAGCTGGTGGGAGAGCTCATTGGGCAGTATGGCCTGGATGTGGTGCAGGCCTATATGGGCCATATTCAGGTGGGCCGAGGGGGCAGGAGCAGGGGGGCAGCTCTGTGCCTGCCCCCAGGAAGCTGGGTGGGGAGGTGGGGAGCACCCGCCCCACCTGGACGGCGGCATGGCTGCCGGGTGAACATGCTGTCTGCCAGGCAAACGCTGAGCTGGCCGTGCGGGACATGCTGAGGGCCTTTGGAACCTCCCGGCAGGCCCGAGGCCTGCCCCTGGAGGTGTCGGCAGAGGACCACATGGACGACGGTTCCCCCATCCGACTCCGCGTGCAGATCAACCTGAGTCAGGTCAGGCTGCAGCGGCAGGGCTGAGGGCATCGAGGTGTGGCCGCCTGGCTGCTGCTGACCTCTCCCCCCTCCCTCCCGTGGGCAGGGCAGCGCAGTATTTGACTTCAGCGGCACCGGGCCTGAGGTGTTTGGCAACCTCAACGCACCACGGGCCATCACGCTGTCCGCCCTCATCTACTGCCTGCGCTGTCTGGTGGGCCGAGACATCCCGCTCAACCAGGTGCACGGGGGCGGACCGTGTCACCCTGAATGATCCTGGGGGCCAGTCAGCCTGACCACGGACTGGTCCTGGGGTGCTGGTGGTAGGGGCACGTGTATTCCCCAGCTGCCCTGAGAGCCGGCCCCTCCCCCACAGGGCTGCCTGGCTCCGGTGCGTGTCGTGATTCCTAGGGGCTCCATCCTGGACCCATCCCCTGAAGCGGCTGTGGTGGGTGGCAACGTGCTGACGTCACAGCGCGTGGTGGATGTCATCCTAGGGGCCTTCGGGGCCTGTGCCGCCTCACAGGTGCGGCGGGTGGGTGGGCATGCTCTTCCATGTTGGGGTGGGGGGTGTCCCTCCAGCCCAGCGCCAATGCCGCTTGCCCCTGGCAGGGCTGCATGAACAATGTGACCCTGGGCAATGCCCACATGGGATACTACGAGACGGTGGCGGGCGGCGCGGGCGCGGGCCCCGGCTGGCACGGGCGCAGCGGCGTGCACAGCCACATGACCAACACCCGCATCACCGACCCCGAGATCCTGGAGAGCAGGTGAGCGGCGAGGGCCGGGGGGGCCCGGGGGCCCGGGAGCCCGGGCGGGCGGCGCTGAGCCCCTGGCCCGCGCAGGTACCCGGTCATCGTGCGCCGCTTCGAGCTGAGGCTGGGGTCCGGGGGCCTCGGCCGCTTCCGGGGCGGCGACGGCGTCGTCCGCGAGTTGCTCTTCCGCGAGGAGGCGCTGCTGTCTGTGCTGACCGAGCGCCGCGCCTTCCGGCCCTACGGCCTCCACGGTGAGCAGCCGCGATCCCCTGCGGCCGGGGGTCCTCCGGTCTCCCCACCAACCTCCTCCGCCTCTCCCATCCCGGCCTCCTGGGCTCCCCCGACCTAGTGTCTTCCCGCAGGGGGCGAGCCCGGCGCCCGTGGCCTAAACCTTTTGATCCGCAAGGACGGCCGGACGGTGAATCTGGGGGGGAAGACGTCGGTGCCCGTGTACCCCGGGGTAAGGGTCGAGCTCTATCCTCTTTCATTTCTGCCCGCCCCCTATTGATCGGCATTCCACAGAGGGTGAGCAGAGTTGCAAAGATGACCAGACACGGAGTTTAATTTGGTTTCTGAAGGGAAGAGGGCGCGCAGTGGGCCCCCGCGGTACAGTGGGTCCCGTGGACGCGCTGCCCCGGGGGCGAGGGAATGGGACCGCAGCGGGAGGCGGCGTGCGGGGAGGGCATGCCCGCCCTGAGCCTGCCCTCTGTTCCACAGGACGTGTTCTGCCTCCACACACCAGGCGGTGGGGGCTACGGGGACCCGGATGACCCCGCCCCGCAGCTGCCGGGGTCGCCCCAGCAGTCCCCGGCCTTCCCTGAGCGCGGCAGCGTCTACGAGTACCGCAGAGCCCAGGAGGCGGTGTGAGGGAGGGCCCCCACAATAAACAGCTCTTAAGTCGCCCTGTCCCCGCGGCAACGGGCCAGGCTCACGCTCTGCGTCCGTGTCCGTCTTTCCACCCGGCCTCGCAACTGTCGCCAGCGTGCGTGTGCCGGCAGGGCGCGGACACTCGGAGCCGAAGTCCCACGGCCAGGTGGTCTGTGAGCCCCGCCAGGGCGGTGCTGAAGGTCACCTGCTCCACCTCCTGGGGGCAGGAGTCAGGGGTTGAGGGGTCGCCCCAGCTCCAGCCGGCCCAGCGCCCGGAATTCCGGCACTTACTGGGCTAAGCGGGCCTCCGGCCACTCCCCGGTACATGACGTAGTCTACGCGCCGGCCCCGCCAGGGCTTAGCCCGGGGGCCTCCGCCGGGAGGGCCTGCCAGGTAGCGGCGGCGCCCTTCCTCCTGCTCCAGGGCCCTGAGGACGGGCGGTGTTACCGCGGCCAGCGCTCCCCTCCGTCCTGGGCGGTGCCTGACCCCCGGTCGCCACTCACCTCCGTAGCATCTCTGGGGAGCAGGCCACCGAGCAGCGCAGGGTGGAAGTGCTCAGCATCGTGCCTGGGGGAGGGCGAGGAGGGCGGTCATGGGGGGGGGGAGCCGCGGCCCCGGAGCCCTCCCTAGGACAGCTCCCCGCCCGGGCGCCGTACCCAGGGCCCAGGGCTGCTCCCGGCGAGTGCCCAGACGGCAGGGGTCCCGGAACTGGCTGAAGAGCTCGTGCTCCTGCTCCTTCGCGTGGTCTGCGGGGAGAGGTCAACGCTCGGTGGGCGGGGCCAGGCTGCCCAGCCCCGCCCCTTCGCAGCCTGCCCCTCACCTAAACAACAGTTGTCGAAGTTGAGGTCACCCAGAAGCACGCTGAAGGCCACGGCCTCGCCACTCTGGCGGCTCTCGCCTTCAAACTGCTCGATCCAGTCCAGTAGAACCGTCAGCTGCTTACAGCGCAAGGGCCCGTCCCCTGCGGGGGTGGGGGAGGATGTCTGAGCCCAGATGCGCACCCGCCGCCCCGCCCCGATCTGTGAGCCCTCCAGGGCGCTCCACCCAGCTCGCGGTGCTCCGGGCAGTGAACAAACGGTGGGGGAAGCGGAGATGCAGACGAGGGTTGGGACCTGCCGGTGCCAGGGTGAGAGGCGAGACTGCCCGTCCACGTGCTGACCATCCCGTCCGCGAGGCTCACCGCTCGGCGCATGCAAATGCGTGCAGTGCAGGAAGCCCACGATGCGCCGCCCATCCAGGAAGCCCACCAGCGCCTGCAACACCGTGGACGGCCCCAGCAACTCTCGCCGGTTTGGCCCCACGCCCAGCCCTCTCCCCAGCCAGGTAGCGCCGCCGCCGGTGGGCCTGTACCTGTGCGGAAAGCAGTCCCTTGGAGGCCAGCGCGTCCTCGCGACGTGCGTGGGGGAAGGATCGGAAGGCGGCGCGCAGCAGCGGGTAACGCGAGACCAGCAGCAGCCCGCTGCCGAGCAGCTTGAGGTGAGGCCCGGGCTGCAGGCCGAAGGAGCCTACGTCGTACAGCACCGGGCCCAGGTTGGGCGCCAGGTGGCCGAGAAGGCGGCGCGCCGCGCGCAGGTCAAACACCTCCTGCAGGCACACGAAGTCCAGACCTGCCGGCACCGCGGCCGTCAGCACCCCATCCGGCGTCCCAGGCCCTGGCGAACTGCAGCCCGTAGTCCCATATCGCGACGGCCGCAGGCCGGCGAGCAGCACGGCGCCCACAGCCTCGGCCCGCCGCTGGCTGTGCCGCAAGTTGTTGAAGCGCGCTAGCCCGTCGGGGAGCAGGCACAGGTTGGCGCTGAGGAAGCCAAAGCAGCGCGCGGGCTCAGCTGGGGGGCGCCAGGGCGCTGGGGGCGCCCAGCACTGCGGAGGCGGCCGGTAGCAGAAGGGGCGGCGCCAAGCCTGCAGGGGCAGCCAGAGCAGCAGGCCCGGCAGTGCCAGGGGCAGGCCGACCAGGAGCAGCAGCAGCAGCGCCGCCACGGCGCCCGCTGCTGCTCTCAGCGCTTTCCGGCAGCTCGGGCGCGCCACCGGCGCCCAGCAGCCCAGCAGCTGGTCCAGGGCCCAGTAAGCCGGAAAGAGCAGGGCTCGGGCCAGGCGGTGGAGGGCGTGCAGTACAGGGTGCAGAAAAGGAGAGGGCCGTAGGGCACCGGGCGTTGGGGGCCAGTCGGGAGTGGATTGCATGGCGCGCGGGGCTTCTCGGCCTCGGGACGCCCGGGCGACTCAGTCGCTTCCGGCGTGCGAATCGATTCGTCGGTGCGTCCGCGGGAGCTGCAGGGGAGTCGCGGGTCAAGGCTACGTGGCACAGCCTGTGCGCGGAGCCGGGAAGGTGCTGTGCTCCGGGAGAGTGGGGGCGCGGGCGGAAACCAGAGAGCCCGGGAAGCCGCGCTCTCCTCACCCGCGCGGAGTCTTGGCGGCCGTTGGGGAGAACAAAAGGGAAAGCGAAAGAGACTCTGGTTTCGCAGCCACGCCTCAGATCCTCCTCGCCCCACCCCGCCCTCCCCCAAGGCTGCAGGGAGAACCCCTAGACCTGCCCGCGGGGGCCTGGGGTGCAGCTTGCACCAAGTGGAGAACGATCCTTTTTAGCGCAGGCGGGCTGGTGAAGGGAGTGCGGTGCGTCCTGTGTCCAGCTCCCGCCCTTCTCCCCGCAAGTCAGCGCCTAATTGCCAGGGCCCTCCCGTTGCCCAGACTGCAGGGTCTACGCCACCCCCACCCGTCTGTCTGAGTTGCAGTGTCCAGCAACTGAGTTCAGACACATCCCCAGAGGAGGGACGGACTCCGAGCCGCCTAACCAGCGCTCCGCAGAGCTTCCCCCAGAGGCCTGACCCCCGTGGTGATGGCTCTGTGACCCTACCCCAAGGAGCTTCCAATCTGGGGGTAAGGGACCGTTGGCTGGGCTTTGTGCCGCAGGCTCCCCCCCCACCCCCCGCCCCCGGGTCACGTGAGCCACGTGGAAACCAGCCCCCCACGCCGGGAGCCGGGAGCCCTTTCGCACCTGCTCCGTTGGTTTCCGGGATGTGCTGCCTCGTGGTGCCTCGGCTCCTTCAGGTGCTGCCTGGGCCCCCACCTTTCCAATCTGAGCTGTGAACCAGACCCCACAGCTGTCCTGGTTGGCTCTTAAATTGCCTTGTAGTTTGAGTCAGGGCTGCCATTAACCGTACTGGCAGGGAGCTGGAGGGGGGGCTTCAGCCTCCCCCACTCCCGGTTCTGCAGGAGTCCCTGAGCTCCTTTGGAAACCAAGAGCTGGTGCTGGCTGTGTTCCCTGTTCCTGGTGCGTCTTGATGCCGGGCCTTCTCTCTGTAGCAGACAGAGCTACATTTCTATCTATAGATCTGACTTATCTGTATGTGGAGTCCTTCCCTGCCTTTCCCAGGGGTCTGGCTGGATCCCGGAAGTAGCGGGCCTGGGAGTGGGGAGGGCAGAGAGGCAGGGAGCTCCTGCTCCCCGCCCCCAGCCCCCTCCTTCCCTGCATTCCCAGCTGGTTCTCCAGGAGCCTCCTATGCTGAGGTCCTCCTTGCCACCTCCTCAGCCCACCTTCTGCCTCCCATTGCAAGCTCCAGCCTCCTTCCCTTCCTTAGACAGGTCCTCTCCTGTTCCCTTTGTGGGCCAGAGGCCACTCTGTGGGCTGCCCCCACTGCCCTTCTCTCGTCTCGCACACACACCCTGGAAAGGACAAGCATCCTGCCTACACTGCTTGGTTTCCTGCACTGTCCACAGGGCCTTCCCCATCTGTCTACAGGTTACCCCTCCCGGTGTCCTGTCTTACATCCCCCACCCCCACTCCACCCCTTTCCCATTCGGCCTGTGCCCGGCCCCTGCAGCAGGTAGGTGCTGCCCTCTCCAGCTCAGCCTCAGAGCCCTGTGAAGCTGGCCTCTTCGTGCTGAAACCAGCAGTGCCTTAGGAATTGGCCACATTTCCCTGGACTGCCCCTTGGCTCAGGTTTGGGTAAGGCTACTTTCTCCTGGTTCCCTCCCCTCCCTCTAACATCCTCTTGCCCTCAACAGAGGGTCCAAAGCCCTCCCTGCCCCCTCTCCTGCTCCTCCCGCTCCTGGCCTAGTACAGAGGGAAGGATTCCCATATCCACATCCTGTCTCCTCCCCACTTCTGCCTTGCACTCTGCACCCAGGCTTCAGCCCCAGGCACATCACTAATGCTGCTGGCACAGAGCTTCTTGCTCTTCCCCTCCAAGTCTCCAAGTCTTTGGGGGGGGGTCCTGCTGCTCCCACTGCCAGGTGAGGGAAGCCTTGAGACCTTTGAACACATTCCCTTAGCCAAACTGCTGGCAAGCTTTGGTCTTGGGGCTTTCACCAAGAGCCCTGGGGTGGGCATGGAGCCCCAGAGCAGGCAGGGTTAAAGGGGTGCAGGGGAGTGGGGTGCTGGCCGGATACCCCAGAGGACACAGCACCACCCAAGTTCTGGCCCGGGCCCAGCGGCTAGCGTCTGTGGGAAGCTTTAATGGCTTTGNGGGGGGGGGGGGGGGGGGGGGGTGGACCTGGGCCGGCGCGAGCCAGTGTCACCAGATGAACATGGGCTTGCCGTCGTCATGCGCTAGCTGGCTGAGGCAGGAGAGCAGCAGCAGCGCGTCGGTGAGCATGCTGGGGTGCACCGTCTCCACCAGCACGCGCTGCAGGAAATCCATGGTGTAGGAGCCACCCTCGGATGCCGCCAGCTCCGGCCTCTCGCGCAGGATGCCGTAGGCGTTCACCAGCTGCTCGGTCAGCGCCGGGTGCACCCGCCCGTTGTAGCCCAGGCTCTGCAGCCGGTTCATGATGCTCACGTAACGTTGTGTGAGCGTCTGGCACAGCTCCTCATCCAGCTTGCGGTCGCTGGGGTTCAGGGAGGCCTGCGGGGAAAGCCGCCATCAGGGTCCCTCCGCCCTGCACTGGCACAAAGGCGGGAGAGGGGCAAATGTGGCGGAGGGGTGTGGCTGTGCGTGTGGGGGGGTGCGGGAGGAGGTGTCCTGGAGGTCTTAGTGGGTTGAGCTGGAGGGGAGAGTTCCCCAGACCCCCTCCTTGTTGCCTGCTCCACCTGCCAGCAGGGACTTGGCTGAGCTGAGGCTATGAAATGCTGACAGCGCATGGCTGGGAGTCCGGAAGTGAAGGAAAGAGGAGGGGGTCCCTGATGGCCGTGGGGGTGCCCGGCCCATACCACTCAGGGGCTTTCCCAGGCCCCCTCCTGGCTCCCTGCCCTGAGACCTCTGCCCCCTCTCCAGGTCCCCTCTCTGTCACGCTGCGCTCCATCTTCAACACCCAGCGCCCACACCCCTCCTTCAGGGAGGCCCTGTCCTCCCCTCGTGCTGAACTGACCACCGCAGGCCCTGAGCCAAGCACCCTCGGTCTCAGCGCTGGGGGTCCTGCTGCCCCTGTGGTGACCCCTCCTGGTACCTGGGCCTGGGAACTGGCAGCAACAGGTGGGTCTCCACCCACTTCGTCATTGCCTGTCCCCCCAGCCAGGCAGTGACTGCATCCCACAGCGTCTCACCAGGAGGCAGGAAGTCAGCCCCTCCGCTGCACTCCTGCCATTGCCTCTTGGGCATGTGACCGGCACATTCACTCAAGGCCCCCTGTTCAGCAGGGCCCACACCCCGCTAAGGCTCTGCTGTAGCCATCTTGAAGTTCTGTATGATTTTGGACAAGGAGCCCTGTATTTTCATTTGCACTGAGTCCTGTGAATGATGGAGCTGTCGCATGTGCAGCTGTGCCCAGACCCAGGGGCTGACAGGTCTGAGGTAGTTGGAGGGGGTCTCTCCCTGCCTGAGCCCTCCCGCACTTCCCACTGCTCCACCTCTTGGGGCCAGGGCCTGATCTGGCTGGGCTCACCCCTCCCAACCATTCCCTGGATGCCCACCAGCCTGGTTCCGAAGCCTCCGGAACCAGCTGCTTAGCCTCACCTTCTCCAGGAAAATCCTCTGTCCTCTCCTCTGGTCATGCAAACAGAGCATTGGACTCATGGCTGGGCTCAGCTAAGTGACCCCTGACCTCTGGGAGAGGCACTCAGGGCCCTATGCTCAGCACTTTGGGTGCACAGTCAACACTAGAACAAGCCTGTCTCCTTGATTCTCGGTTCCTCTTGGCCCCTAAGCCTTCTCCCTCCATCTGCCGGTTCCTGTGCCCACGTCAGCCAGACTGCAGGGCTCGGCCAGCATGTGTGGGTGAGCAGATGAGCCTGCAGGTCTCCATGCTGAATGGTGCAGAGTGTGGCGGGTCGATAGCTGTAAGTCTCGGCCCCCCATGGGGGTGTCAGGACCCATCGTCTGCTCACTCTGGGGCTGTGGCTGAGCTCCTGCTGTGTGCCACACTGGAGCTCACTGCACCTACCCTGCCAGGGTGCTGGACAGCGGAGAAGGGCACGGGTCCATTTACACTGAGAGACAAGGCCAAGGCTACCCCAAAGAGGTGACCCTTGAGAGTGGAGGGGCAGGCGAGGGGAGTGAGTGGGGAGGAGCAGGAGGGCACCCCGCTGAAGCCAGGGAGCCATGGACGTGAGTCCCTGCCGCACCTTGCAGGCACTGGGAAGCAGGCAGGGCTGAGCAGAGCACGGCGGAGGGCTGTGTCCTAAAGGGTCAGAGATCTCTGGTCCATTGGCGCCATGGCTTTAAAAGATCATGCTGACCATATGAGAGGATGGACAGAAGCTGGCAAGAGAGGGTGAGCGTCCTGTCTATCCTCCCACGGATATTCTCAGCCCTCCCCTGTGCAGGGCACTGTAGCAGGTGATGGGTTCAAGCATGAGCAAAGTCCTCTGAGTTCACAGGGGTGATAAGGCTTAGCAGGAGGACAGGACTGTGAGTGCTGCCATGGGGAGCAACCAGGCGGCCTGGGGGGCATTCTGGAGGGAGGGGGCAGGGCTGATGTCTGATGGATGAGGACAACAGGGGCAAGGAACTTCCAGGACAGGGAACAGATGCATGGCATGGAAGGTGCTGGGAGGCAGAGCACAGAGCAAGGGGCCCCCATGGAGAGCCAGTTTCAATGGTGGCTCCTATCACCATACTGGATCCGAGCCTCAGTTTCCCTGCTATGACGCGCAGGAAACCAGACCTCCTGACAGCTGTTTTGAAGATGAAAAGAAATGTCTCTAGGGGGTGCTGAGCACAGCATCTGTGCTGGTCTGCACCAACACAAGGGGCCCCCATTTCTACAGGTCACATCAATGGGCTCTCACATTGAGCAGAATTGTGTTTCAAAGGAAAAGAGGAGGGAGGGGCTTTCCCAGGAGGTTGGAGTTGGCCAGAGTATAGGTGGGTGTGTGGGGGGAGACAGCAAGGCCAACTGAGTGCCAGCTCTCACCCTCAAACTCTCCTGCCCCTCGTAGCATGTATCAGCCCCCTGAACTTCTAGCATGAATATTTATGGCTTTTCTTATTTACTGCAGGCCTCCGGGGCGTGGGTGAGCTCCTCGAGGGCAGAGACTGTCTACTTGGTATGAACTTGGCATGCACTGAATGCCCCATAATAGGAGTGAATGCCAGGGGACCGCGCTCCCGCCCCTCTGTAGCAAGGCCTGACGTCACTAAGCCCGAGCCAATGGGACGAGACTGAGACTGTGAGTTCTGCCCCTGGGCCGAGTCCCGGACCCCTGGACCCCGTTGCCGCTGGGGGTTGGACAGCAGGATCCCACGGCCCGCGGGAGAAGTGGACACCTGGCTGCAGGTCTGTCACAGCAGCTGGGCATGTTCTCTGCAACAGTAGCGATGTTACGGACGTCGTAAATAACCGCAAACAGCATCTCAGGGCATTAAAACCCTCAGGGATGCAGAGTGGTTTATGATCGGAATCGGAGCTTAAAAGGTGACACAGCTGGGGGTGCTCTGGTGGCTCCGTCGGTGAAGCAGCTGCCTTCGGCTCAGGTCATGATCCTGGGGTCCTAGGATCGAGCCCCACATGGGGCTCCCTGCTCGGCGGGGAGCCTGCTTCTCCCTCTCCCTCTGCCTTCCCCTCTGCCTACTTGTGCTCTCTTTCTCTTTCTATCAAATAAATAAACAAAATCTTAAAAAAAAAAAAAAGATGGCGCAGGTAACCGTGGACTTTTAAAGAAGACGGCTGGATTCCGTGGAGATTGTCCCCGAGCCCTCATTCAGCAGTGGGGCTCTAGGAAAGCTTTTCAGCGGCCAACTTGAACAGCATTCGTGAAGCCAACGAGCCCAGTTTGGACACCAGGTTTGAGCCAGTTTAGTGGGTCTGGATAGAACTGAGGGATTCTAGCAACAGCCGACTGTTCAACGTGCAGAAGCACAAGAGGTTCTGAGGAAGGACATAGAAATCTGGGCAAAGCTGGGGTGCGTGCTGATAGGAACCCGCAAATGGGCCACGGGGCGCGGGTGGCCTTGACAGCAGGATGGTCTCTATGCTTCTCACGTGGCGCCAGACCTGTCAGCCTGCAGTGGGCTCTGCAGAGGGCGAGCCAGGCGGTGTCTGCCGGCCCCGAAGGCGACTTCCGTGCGGGTGGGCTCCTGCGGACCCGCTTCTCAGGAGCTTGTGTGGCAAGGGTGTGGCCCTAGGCAGCACGGGTCATTGCCGATGGCATGTGAGGGGCCAGTAGCTCTGGAATGGTGGCCGGGGGGCAGAATGAGCAGATGAGTGTTTGGCGAAGGCCCCAGCCACCCCTCACCCCGGGTCCCAAGACGGCGGCCGGGGCCCTGGCTGCCCAGGGTGCGCAGCTCCTCGACTTCCCCAGATGCCGGAAGAAACCACTGCTCTCACCTTCCTGCCCCCTCTCTAGGCCGCTTGGTGCTGTGACTGTTCGTTCAGCGGCCTAGGCTGTCACTCTTGCGCCGACAACCACAGCGGTGGCCCCGCATCTTCATCAGCTCCTGTCTCAGCGGGCGTTCTCCAGCAGTCGGAAACCCCTTCCACCGTTTCCTACCCAATTTCTCGGGGCAGCTCGACCTGTGCTTGTGATTAAATGTTTTCTTTGCCACTCGCGCATCAGATGTGACGCTTTAGAGACATAACATTGTGCTTCTCCTCGTGGTTTGCCAGTGTTCAAATAGCCACGGCTGGTGTGTGCTCGGGGCACAGCAGTGGTGGCCGAGGTCCCCGGATGTGAGTGGGGGGTCGTCACACCAAACACGACCACAGCGGGCGCCGCAGACGCGAGCCGCGGAAACGGCAGGTGCATAGAACAACTGACACTGAAGGAAACTTCCCAGCAAGGCAAAACTGCACCTTTGAACCAGGTTTTTCCTGGAACTTGACTCATGACCCTAAAATTCACAGTGAGGAGTGAAGGGCCCAAAGGAGCAGAGACAGTCCGGAAGAAGGGAGGTGCCCAGGCTGTCACTGTGCCATGGGCTGGGGAGGGTCCGAGTGGCAGTCCCAAGAGCCCCATGTGTGGGCCCGGGTGGGAGGACCGAGGCAGGGCTGGGCAGCTGCCCTTGCCCTCTACTGCTCTAGTCTTCAGTGAGACACGAGAAGTACAAGCAATAAAGGAAAAAGTGGATAATTCTGATGACGCGACCAAAGGACACACTAAGCAAAGGAAAAGGCAGGTGCGAGCCCAGGTACAAAGGAGTGCACTCGAACAGAAGTCAGGCCTGTGGATCGCACACCAGGTCTGTGGTCTACCGATAAGGACGCCTGAGAGAACGTGGCTGGGTGCACAGAGGGCTATTTCCCAAAGAAAGCCCAAACGGCCCACCTCCCCCACCCCGAGGCATGGGGTTCCACCTAGAGTTGGCGCATTGGTGGGGGAGGGGCACACATGCTGTCATTCTGGACAGCCGCTTCTGGCATCCCGCCAAGCACAACCCTTATCCCATGACTGCTCCCCCTCCCATTGCCCTGGAGAGCTTCCCATGCATGCTGGCAAGGGAGACATGCCCAAGCACCTTTGGGAAGCATTGTCCTCCGTGTCCCTCAACAGAAGCAGGCTCAGGGAATGGCATGCCAAGAATATACTGGAATGAGCCTGGGCCTGAGGTCCCTGGCCATGAGGCCGTCAGCTGCTCAGAGGTTCTGGGACCTGCCTCTCCTGTGACACCCCAGTGACCCTTGAGGGTACCAATGAGGTGGGGAAGACATCAGCTCTGCTAGTCTGGGGAGGGTCCCTGGTAGTGAGGGCTGGCCCTATGGAGGTCATCACAGTGGCAAAGGAGAAGAGTGCAAGCCTGACCATGCTCAGGACCCTCCCCTGCCCTGTCCCCTGGGGAGGCATGCAGCTAAGGCCACGGGCTCCTCATGCCAGAAGCCCTGGCCGCTTGCACTGAACACCGTGCTTCCTCCATCCCAGGGGGACCTCGGATTCTGGTGCGCTTGGCCAGGCTGGAGTGCGGGGTCCCCCAGCAGCTCCTCCAAGGCCAGCATGCTCCCCGTCCCTGACAGGTGAAAGGGGCAGGCCCTCTGAGTGGGAGATGGGCCCCGCCCACCTGGATGATCTTCTCCGGAATGTTGGAGACAGTGAAGCCGTAGAGACGCACGCGCTCGGGGAAGATGCTGGACAGGATCCTACGGTCCAGCTGGAAGGCGATCTCCCCCACCAGCCTCTCCCAGGCTGGCTGCTTTGACTCTGGGGACACCAAGGAGTGGGAGGAGTGGTCAGTGGCCATGGTCGGCAGCCCAGGCTAGTGCCAGGGAGGTCTGCAAGGCCATCAGGGGAGCCCCCGCCCCCGTGCTGAACTTGTGTAGCTGACCTCGGGGGCTCTCAGGGAACTTGCTGGTCTTTCGGTGGGCCAGCTTCCGTTCCAACTCGAGGACGCTTTTCCGAGAGGTCTCTGTGCCACGTGGGCCCCGGCTGTCGTTGACTGTAGCCGGGGAGGATGAAGTTCGGGGCGGGGAGTGGGGGTTTCGTGGAGGGGAGTGCGGGGGGTGAGGGCTGGGTGGGAGGGTGGTGTGCCCGGGTGGGAGATTGGGGGGGGCCCTGGGCAATGTGGGTGGTGCTCGAGGGGGTGTAGTTGGTGGTAGCTTGGGGGGCAGGAGTAGGGATAGGGACAAGGACTGTGGCAGTTGGAGAAACAGTTGGGGTGGTAGGGACAGATGCAGGAACTACTTGTCCCTGAGGGGCACTGGGCTGGGTCCGGGCATCTGAGCTGCTGTAGGAGAAGGTGGTCATGGGCCCAGGCGTGCCCCTGGTCCCGATAGGGGTGGAGGCCTGGATGGGTGAACCCAACGACATGCTGAAGGGCTCCAGGTCCTGGGTCGGCTGGGGATGCTCAGTGGAGATTGGGACTAGTGCCGTGGTGGGGCAGAAAGGAGAGAAGGAGAGTCAGGACAGGACCAAGGACAGGCCTGGCGGGGGAAAGGGGGCTGTGGTCCCTCTCCCTGAGCCAGTTACCTCTGGTGGTGGCGGGCCCTGCTCCAGCCGAGGGACGGGGTCCGGAGGGGCATCCTCGGAGCGGCTCTGACAGCCGCACCCTTGGGGCCTCCGACAGCACCAGATTGCTCATGGGGTTGGCCAGAAGGTTCTGAGAAACACCTAGAGGAGCAGCCGTGGAGGTGCGCAGGGGGCTGCTCAGAGAGACGGCCACTGTGCCTGTCATAGGGGCCATCAGGGGGCTGCTCGGAGTCAGGGGGCCAGTTGAGGGCAGGCCCAGGGAGCTGGTCAGTGTGCCCCCCGGGGACACTGCCATGGGGCCAGTCAGATGGCCACTCGGAGTCAGGGGGCCAGTTGAGGGCAGGCCCAGGGAGCTGGCCAGCGTGCCCCCCGGGGACACTACCATGGGGCCGGTCAGATGGCCGCTCGGAGTCAGGGGGCCAGTTGAGGGCAGGCCCAGGGAGCTGGCCAGCGTGCCCCCCGGGGACACTGCCATGGGGCCGGTCAGGAGGCTGGTGAGCAGGCCGCTCTGTGACATGGACCCTGGGCCAGGCAGCACTGTGTTGAGGGGGCCCGTCAGAGGGTTCACGATGGGGCCTGATGCGGGGCTGGGCTGCGGGCTGTTTAGCATGTCGGCCAGGGGTGCCAGAGTCATAATCCCCGCTTCATCCAGGATAGGCTCATTTGCTGCTGCCGGGGACGGGGGCAGGAAGACACCTGGGGGACACAGAGAAAGCACTGAGACCCCAGGCAGGCTCAGCGAGGAAGGGGCCTAGGCAAGTTGCTTGCCTGCCCCTGATGAGCAGACCAGCTCTGAGCCTCATCTCTTAGGTGGGCCAGACAACGGCCCTCTACCTTTGGGGGGTCTGGGGGGCACCTCCACAGATCCCCCATGAGGGTCTGGCCCTTTGTCTCTCTGTCCCCGAGTCATAGACACCTTCCCCAGCTGCCCACCCCTCCATGTGCCCACAGCACTGAGCTGCTGACCCTCACTGAGGAGGGTCTCCAGGTGGCTGGTACCCCAAGTTGCCAAGTTGATCCATCCAGGCCCTGGTGGGAAGCAGTGGGTCCCGGCCTCCTGCCCACTGTTGTTGTGGGGACAGCCTAGCCTCCCCAGGTGGGGGCCCTCGGGGAGGCCGGGGCTAGAACAGGCAGTGTCTCTGGGAACAGGAAATGTGGGTTCAGGAGGTCGGGTTGGCCCAGACACTCATCTTCACTCTTGTGGATCCCTGTGGCGGGGCCTCACAGCCCGTTTCCTTGGGTTCCTGAGGACAGTGCCCTTGAATGACCACTGTTGTAGGAGAGAAGGCCCCTGGGGGCGCAGAAGCTGGGGGAGGGTGCAGGGAAGGCTTTGCTCGAAAACTGCTACACTCGTTCGAAAGCCGCACAGGCTGACTGCAGGGAAGAACGAGCCGCAGAAAAGTGAACATAAGATTAGAAAACACGGGTAGCCCTCTCACCCCACCGTTAGTCACGACAAAGCTCCGTGCTGCCTTGAAGACTTTCTCCACGCGTTTTATAGATCACGGGTCGACGAACCTTTTCTGTTAAGGGCTGGTGGTTAATGTTGCCAGTTTCGCAGGCCATCGGGTCTGTGTTGTAACAACTCAGCCCAGCCGCTGTGCCGGCAAAGCTGCCACAGACAACATGGAGACAAGCGTGGGTCCGTGGCAACCGAGCTTCATTCACAGACACTCCTCTTTGAATTTCCTGTACTTCTGGAATGTCCGGAAATAGTATTCTTTTGATTTTCTTTCAACCGTTAAAAAGGTAAAGTTCGTCCTTAGCTCCAGGGCCACGTACCAACAGGTGGCAGCCTTATCTGTCCTCTGTGTCCCTATGTCCTCCCTGTCTTCTCCCTGGACCGCATCCAGAACCACCCTTCTCTGAGAACGGTGCTCAGGGTGGCTGCCGGCCAGGCTCGGGCTGTTCACGGAGCCTCTTCCAATCCTTGGGCATGCAAATTGATTCCAGTTTTCCCAATGACAAGTAATTCTCCTACATAGATCTTTTTTTTTTTTTTTAAAGATTTTATTTATTTATTTGACAGAGACAGAGACAGCCAGCGAGAGAGGGAACACAAGCAGGGGGAGTGGGAGAGGAAGAAGCAGGCTCACAGCGGAGGAGCCTGATGTGGGACTTGATCCCAGAACGCCGGGATCACGCCCTGAGCCGAAGGCAGACGCTTAACCGCTGTGCCACCCAGGCGCCCCTACATAGATCTTTTTTTATTAGGTTTTTAATTTTAATTCCAGTGTAGTTAATATACACTGTAATATTAGTTTCAGGGGTACAATACAGTGACTCAACACTTGCNTTCTTAAATCCATATATGAGTGAAATTTTGCTTAGCATAATACCCTCTAATTCCATCCATATCGTTGCAAAAGGCAAGATTTCATTTAAAAAAATTTTTTTAAAGGTTTTATTTATTTATTTGACAGAGAGAGACACAGCGAGAGAGGGAACACAAGCAGGGGGAGTGGGAGAGAGAGAAACAGGTTTCCCGCTGAGCAGGGAGTCCGATGCAGGGCTTGATCCCAGGACACTGGAATCATGACCTGGGCCTAACGACTGAGCCACCCAGCCGCCCCTCATTCTTTTTTTATGCCTGAGTAATATTTCACTCTGTGTGTGTGTGTGTGTGTGTGTGTGTGTGTGTACACACTGCATCTGCTTTATCTGTTCATCTGTCGATGGAACTTGGGCCGCTTCCATATCCTCACTATTATAGCTAATGCTGTTATGAACATAGGGGTACATGTATCCCTTTGAATTAGTGTTTTTTATCTTTGGGCAAATACCTAGTAGTGCAACTGCTGGGTCGTAGGGTGGCTCTATTTTTAACTTTCTGAGGAACCTGCACACTGTTTTCCAGAGTGGCTGCACCAGCTTGCATTCTCACCAACAGTGTAAGAGGGTTCCCCTTTCTCCGCATCCTCACCAACATCTATTGTTTCCTGTGTTGTTAATTTTAGCCATTCCTACCAGTGTGAGGTGATAGCTCATTGTGGTTCTGATCTGTGTTTCCCTGATGATGAGTGATATTGACCATGATACCTATGTAAATCTTTATTATTGGTTCTTCCCCCTGAAAACAGACATTCTAGTGGTCCTTAATGCGCGCTGCTAGATCTAACCTCCCTAAGACCCTCAGAAACATCCTGACATTCCTTCGGAAGTCCCTGGGCTTGTTTAAATCTATGCCCTCGGTTGGGGCGCCTGGGTAGCGCAGTCGTTGAGCGTCTGCCTTCTGCTCAGGGCGTGATCCCGGCGTTCCAGGAAGAGTCCCGGATCGGGCTCCTCTGCTGGGAGCCTGCTTCTTCCTCTCCCACTCCCCTGCTGTGTCCCCTCTCTCGCTGGCTGTCTCCCTGTCACATAAATAAATAAAATCTTTTTAAAAAAAATCTATGCCCTCGGGACACTCTACAGAATATGTGGCAAGATATACCAAAACTTTACTTTAAAAAAAAAATTTACTTATTTGAGAGAGAGAGAGAGAGCGCGCGCAAGCATGAGCCAGGTGAGGGGCAGAGGAAGAAGCAGACTTCCCACTCAACAGGGAGCCCGATGTGGGGCTCCATCCCGGGACCCTGAGATCATGACCCAAGCTAAAGGCAGATGCTTAATTGATTGAGCGACCCAGGCACCTCAGGAAAACTACAAACATTTTTGAAAGAAATTAAGGAAGATCTAATAAATGGAGAAGCACCCCATGTTCCTGAATTGGAAGACTTAATATTGTTGGTAACGATACTCCCCAAGTTCACCTGCAGATTCAATACAACATATCAGAATCCAAACTGACTTCTTTGTAGAGACTGACAAGCCGATCCTAAAATTCACAAAGAATTGCAAGGGACCCAGAATGGCCAAAGCCACATTTTAAAAGAGAGAAGCCATTGTTACAGGTGCCACTTAGCCACACTGCACGTCTCCCTCTTACGCTACCTAAGAAAGAAAGAGGTAGAGAGAGAAGAAAGCAAGGAAGAAAGGAGGAAGAAGAAAGTTGGAGAACTTAGTTTCAGATTTCAAAATTTAGTACAAAGCTGCAGAAATCGAGATTATGTGGCACTGGCATAGTGAGGGACATATAGATCAATGGAATAGAATAGGGAGTCCAGAAGTAAACCCATGTATCTGTGTTCTGATTTTCAACAAGGGGGCCAAGACTATTCAATGGGGGAAAGAATAATCTTTTCAAAAAATGGTGATGAGACTACTGGAATCCACATGTAAAAGAATGAAGTTGGATGCTTACCTCACACCATATACAAAAGTTAAATGGACCAAAGGCCTGAATGTAAGAACTAAAACTGTAAAATTCTCAGAAGAAAACATAGGTTAATTTCCATGACCCTTGTATTCTTAGATGTGGCCCCAAAACTGGGAGCAACAAAAGAAACAATAGATGAGATGGATTTCATCAAAATTAATATTTCTGTGCTTCAAAAGATACCATCAAGAAAGTAAAAAGACAACCCATGGAATGAAAGTATTTGTGAGTCATACATTTGATAAGGGATCTGTACCCAGAATCTATAAAGAACACTTACAACTCAATAATAAAAAAACCAAGTTGCCCAACTTAAAAATGGGCAAAGGACATGAACAGACACTCTCAAGGATGATATACAAAAGGCCAATTGACACAGAAAAGATGCTCAGCATTATTATGCAACAGGGAAATGCAAATCAGAACCACTTCACGCTCGGATGCCTGTAATAAAAAAAATCAGATAATAAGTATGGGTAAGGATATGGAGAAAATGGAACACTCGTACATTGCTGGTGGGAATGAAGAATAGTGCAGCCACCTTGGGAAACAATCTGGCAGTTCCTCAAACAGTTACATGTACAGTTACCATATGACCCAGCAGTTACTCTTAGATACATACCCATGAGGAATGGAAACATAAATCCATCCAAAAACTCATATATGGATGTTTATAGCAGTGTTATTCATAATGGCCAAAAGAGGAAACCACCCAAAAGTCCATCAACTGATGAATGGATAAACGAAATGTGGTGTATCCATTAATGAAATAGCATTCATCCATGAAACAGCAACAACACACTCTAATAACCAACTGAAAGTACTGATTCACTCTACAGCATGGATAAACCTTGAAAACATTGTGCTGGGTGAACGAAACCAGACACAAAAGCCACATACGAATGATTCCATTTATAAGAAATACGCAGAGTAGGGGCGCCTGGGTGGCACAGCGGTTGGGCGTCTGCCTTCGGCTCAGGGCGTGATCCCTGCGTGATGGAATCGAGCCCCACATCGGGCTCCTCCACTGGAGGCCTGCTTCTTCCTCTCCCACTCCCCCTGCTTGTGTTCCCTCTCTCGCTAGCTGTCTCTATCTCTGTCAAATAAATAAATAAAATCTTAAAAAAAATCTATTAAAAAGAAATATGCAGAGCAGGCAAATCCATAAAAACAGAAAGTAGATAAATGGTTGCTGCGAGTTGTAGAGGGAAGGTCGTAGGAGCACCATAGCCAAAGGGTTTCTTTCTGGGGTGAGGAAAGTGTTCTAAAATTGTGCTGATGTTTGTACAACCCTGTGAATATATGAAAAACTATTGAATCACAGACTATAAATGGGTGAGTTGTATGGTATGTGAATTATATCTCAATAAAACTGTTATTTTAAAAATGATTCATTGGGGTCGCAGGCATTTAGGTTAAAAAAAAAACAAACACAACAATCAGGGGCCCCAGGGTGGCTCAGTCAGTTAAGCATCAAACTCTTGGTTTTCTGCTCAGATCATGGTCTCTGGTGGTGGGATCCAGCCCTGTGTGGGGCTCTGCTCAGGGAGGAGTCCCCTTGAGATTCTTTCCCTCTGCCCCTCCTCCCCCTC
The DNA here is from genome assembly GCF_002007445.2 of Ailuropoda melanoleuca. Taxonomy (NCBI): domain Eukaryota; kingdom Metazoa; phylum Chordata; class Mammalia; order Carnivora; family Ursidae; genus Ailuropoda; species Ailuropoda melanoleuca. The sequence continues at coordinate 102,919,403 of NC_048226.1, read as the reverse complement.
TGCTCCTCCCTACATGGGTGCGTGGTGCTCTCTCTCTCCAATAAATAAATAAACAAATAAATAAATAAATAAAATCTTTTAAAAATCAATTAAATGCAAATTATAAAAAGATTAAATAATCACATGTACATTTTGTATTAGAATACAAAGCTATGGGACTGAAATATCTTGTTTAGTTTTAATTTAGATTTCAGTTAGTTAACATATGGTGTCATATTAGTCTCAGGTGTAGAGCATGCTGATTCAACACTTCCATACCTCCCCCCCATGCTCATCAGGACAGGTGGGCTCCTTAATCCCCATCCCCCATTTAACCCATCCCTCCCCCCACCTCTCCTCTGGTCACCATCAGGGTGTTCTCTATCCTTAACAGTCTGTTTCTTGGTTTGCCTTTCTCTTTCTTTCTCTCTTTTTTTCCCCTTTGCTCATTTGTTTTGTTTCTTAAATGCTACATAGGAGTGAAATCAGATGGTATTGAGACTGAAATCTCTTAAACGGAGGCTGGCTGGGGACCCCTGGTAGAACATTCCTGTTCGCACTTCGTGTCATGACTTAAGCTCACAACCTCCAGATCAGAGTCACATGCTCCACCACCCAGCCAGCCACAGGCCCCCTTGCGTCTTTTTATAATTTATATTTAATTGGTTTAGATTTGTGAGTTGAAATCTTCCCAGGTTTAGAGTATTAGAACCTTAAAGAGTTTTGGATACACTGCGTTTGTATTTATTTTACATGTAAGAATTATTTAGGGTCCAGGAAGTTTGTTACACGGGACGATTAAAGTTAGACAAGCAAATGCCTTAGATTTACAAATGCACCTTGACAGTGCGTTAAACTGCTTAACTGAACTTCTGACCCCCCCCCAACTTGCTCCTCCCAGCGGCAATCCCTGCTTCGCCCTGCCTCCTCACTGGGGTCCCGGGCTGGGGGGAGGGAGGTGGAGGGGACGGGGACGGCGGCGGCGGGGTTGAGGGTGTCGTGCCCCAGGCCCCTCACCAGTCCCCTGTCTACCGCCTACCCTCGGGCCTCGGACCCCGCCCCCGGCCCGCCCACCGCCGCGGCCCTCGCCTCGAACCCCGCCCCTGGCGCTCAGGGGCGGGCTCGGGAGGAGTCAGGTTCCCGTGGGAGACAGCGGAGGGGGCGGGGCTTTGCCTGGGGGCGGGGCTAGAGTTCCGGGGGCTGTTTCTTCGGACCCGGGAGGATGGAGAAGGAGGCTGGGAGCACAGAGGGAAGACCGGTGAGCGCAGGGGCTCCAGCCGACGGTTCCAATAGTGCTGTGGCGGCGGGAAGGGGGGAAAGAGCGAGGGGGGATGATGACAGGTCCTGAGACAGGGGACCGGCCCTGAGGGTGGCGGGTCCGGGGCGCCAGTGGGGTCCCTGAGGAGGAGGACGGGTCTCCAGCGGGACAGGTCCTGGGAGGACACATCTAGGATGCTGAGCGTCAGCTCCTGGGGTGGGTTTGCATCCTAGGGACCTTGGTCCTGAGGGGTGTGAGAAGAGTTTTGGGGGGCTGGCTGGGGTTCTTATTGAGGGATGGGTCCTGGGGCGAGGGGTCGGGGAAGGTCAGAGGAGACCCTGAGAGGGTGGACCAACTTTGAGACGGGAAGGAAGCCCCTGGTTTGGGGGAAGCGCAGGGACAGGGAGGTGGGGAGCAGGGGTGGTGAAAGCCCTTCTGGGAAAAGGATGTAGGCTGCCCCCTGCCTCAGGAACTTCTGGCAGCCTGCAGCCCAAGAGAGGACGGGGAGGGGGCGCAGCAGGCAGTGGGGGCTGGGGAACAGAATGGCCTTAGGTGAAGGAGGAGTGGGGGAGGTACTAGGAGAAGCAGCAACAGAGCCCCCACCCCCGGCTGCCCTGCCTGATGGCCTGTCCTGTCCTGACCACATCTGTGTTGGGAGCCAGGCGGACCAGTGGGGGCAGGGGCAAGTCCACTTTAGTCACCTGAGCACTCAGTGTGGCCTCGTTTAGTCCCTCCTCCCACAGCCCTGACTTCCCATCCATCCTGACGCATCCCAGCGCCGGCTGGGGAGCACGAGGCCTTGAAGTCCTAACCTAATTCCATCCTGGCTCTTCCTCCCACCTGCCATGTTCACGGGGCCAAGGGCTGAACCTCTTGGCACCTGTTTTTTCCCTGTGAAGTTAATGCGGCCACAGCCACGGTATCGTCACCTCCCACTGCTCCGCTGGCCCACACTGACCATGAAGTGGTGCCCGTGCCCAGCTCAGAAGAACACGGCACCTGGTCTTGGCGTCCCTGCTGACCTCCAGCACGCTGCCGTGTTTCTTTTCTCTGCATCAACAGCTCGGCTGTCCCTGTTTCCCTCTGTGAGGTGCCCAAACTCGTCCTTAGGTCTGCCTGCCAGTGAGGCGAGCGGGAGTGAGCGTCCCTGCCACCTCCCCGCCCCCACCCCGGCGAGCGCTGCTGGGGCAGGTTGGTGGCCGCTTTTATGAGCCACAGCCCACAGCCGGGAATGCCAGGAACGCCGGGAGCTCCTGGAGCACTGGGAGCTCATAGACAGCCAGATGCAGGTGCCGGGCTCCTCTCTCAGTTCCTTCCACGCTCACTCTGTCGCAGACCTTCCTCGTCTTCCACTGGCGGAGGATGTCGTGTTTACAGGGAAGACGGAAGCCCTGGTTCTGGAGCTTCTGCAGCCCCCTGCCCTCTTTCTCCTCCAGGGCAGGGGCAGGGCTGCCCTCCTCCCCTCTGGGAAGTGCCCCTGTTTTCTTAGGCACCTTCCAGCGCCTTTCCCAGTGTCTTCCCCCCCGAAGGTAACGAACTCTGGCGCACTTGGCTCTTGCCCTCAGGGCCTGGGCCGCTTGTGTCTGGTGGGGTTCAAGTCTAACCAAGCTTGTTCCCACCAGGTCATCGGAGGCCCCCACGTCTTTAGCACTTTTGTTGCCTAACCTCTCCGCAGCCTTTACTCTGTTGGTGCTCTGCCCCTCGTAGCTGTGTCTTGGCCTCCGTGACATTACACATTGAGGTTTTGTCTCTTTGCTTCTCTCCTGTGCTGGCTCTGCTGTCCCTTCCCAGCTGGCCTCCCCCTCCTGTGGCTTCAGCGGTGAACTCTCTTGAACCTTGTCCCTCCGGCCCTGATGTGTCCTGGAGCTCAGCTCAGAGGTTGCCGCACGCAGGTGTCGTGTGTGCTCCCAGCCCGAGTGGGCCCACGCTGCTCATGGGCACCCACAAGCCCAGGCTGTGTGTCCTTTTGCGGCCCTTGGGGGGGAGGGGTGCAGAGCTGGGAACCACAGGCTTTACGAGGACACAGAACGCAGGGGGTCCCAGAAAGAGGAAGTGGAGGCTGAGCTCACAAGAGCAAATCAAGAACAGAAGCCTGATGCCACGAGGAAGGCGAGTCCCAAGGAGCGGGCCAGGGAGCAGGCAGAGCGAGGAAGTGGCCAGAGAAGGTTCTTGCGAGGCCCCCCGCAGGGATCTTTCCTGGCCGGACGAGGGGATGGGACGGAGACTTCTGCAATCTCTCTCGGGAGGTCACAGCGCCCGTCACCCAGCCACTTCTGCCAGAACTCCCTCTTTTGTCCCTCACGTCCCCCACTTCGTTTTCTTAAGTAACTCAAGGGATTTCTCTACCCCTGGTTCCCACATGGCCTCCCACCTGGATGAGTGCAAGAGCCTTGGCCTCCGCCAGCTCCCTGCCTCGCTCTGGCCTCCTGCGGATCCCTTTCCCGCCCAGCAGGACTGAGCTTTCTGCAGCATAAGCATGGTTGCCCTGCCAGAAACTTCCCGGCCCTGCCGGCTGCCTTTAGGAGTAGGTCACCTGCGGTCTTTGCTGATCTGACTTCTGCTGACCTTGTCAGCCTCATTGTTCACTGCTCACTGGCCCTGACACCCCCACTCACAGGTACAACTGCACAGACACTCCTGCTCACACATACAACCTCACACTCACGGATACAACCTCACACTCACACTCACAGATACAACCACACACACACACTCATGCAGAGGCCCAGGTGGCAGAGACAAAGAGCAGAGTCGTCCTTTCAGGGAAGGAGGGCAGTTTCAGGCCGGCCTGTTGCCAGAAGGGCCCTCAGGAGGGCAGGGTGCAGGGCCTGTGACGAGAACAGAGGGCACAGGGCTTCTCTGGCACAGGGAGGGCGCTGTAGGGAGGGGAAGGTGTGGTGGGACAACCATGGAATTTTATCACCTGCTTGCCCTGTGTGACCTTCCCCGACGCGCTGTCAGCAGTGGCGTGGCCACCGCCAGTCGCCCTCTGTTATCTTTAGTGCCAACCGGTTTCCGCCCCCTGCTTTCCGGCCTTCCCGCACCTCCCTGTTCCTATCACCGCATGCAGCTGTGCAGCGTCCCTGGCCTGCTGGCCTCTGGGAGCCGTCCTGGCTCGGTCCCCACACATCACCACTTCAGTGGCTTTTCTGCAAACACCTGCTGCTTCTTGGCTTTTTCCAAGTCACCCTGGCCTGTAGGTGTTCTGTGGCCGCAGGGCTTGGTCACACTCTTATGCCTCCCAGACCCCAACTTCAGTCCTGGCCTCTGACCCTGGCCCCTGGACTTGGGCTGTCGTTTGCCTCCTGGCCACCTCTAGGTGCAGAGGAATGGGGGTGCTGAGGGGGAGGGTGGGGGAGGGGGAGGGGCCGAGGGGCGTGACATATTGGACCTCGCAGGGTGGCTCATTTGGATTCCAGAGCTAGGAAATTCTCTGTCTTTGGGGCTGCTTGGAAGTCCAGCTGAGGGGAGAGGAGAGGCCGGGCTGCAACCATCGGGGTGGGTGGGGCTTCCGTCCCTGTGGTCCTGTGTGCTCACCTGGCCTCCCCTCACCTGCTGGGGCCACCATCCCGGCAGCTAGGAGCTGTGCCCTCTCTCCGGGGCTTCCCGAGACCCTGCCCTCCCTTCCCGCTGTCTTACAGTTTCCCAGGCGTTGAGAAGGGCTGGCCGCTGCCTCGCCAAGCCCCAAGCTGAACCCGCTGATGCCCAGGCCACCTGCTTGTGTCTTGATCGCCGACTTGAGCTCGTGATTCTCCCGAATGAGCCGCACCAGCTTCTTCAGCTCCTCGTTCTCCCTCACCAGCCTCTCGATCTGATGCCGAAGGCCCTCATAATTGGTGAGTAGAGACATGCCCCGGGGCAGCGGGATGGGTGCCCGAGGGAGGGCACTGCACCTGGAGGCTGCCCAGGGCCCCGGGCCTTGCCCGCGTTGGAGGAGGGCGCCAGAGTTTGTGACTCGCAAGCCTGGCCCAGGGGGCTCTGGGTATTGTGAGGTCAGAGCTGCGCCCTCCTCCTTGCCCTCTCTGCTCTCCATGCCTCCAAGCTGTGCCCAGGTCCTGCCCTGGCCTGGAGTGCACTGACCCTTCCTCTGTTGGGCCACCTTCGCTCTGCGGATGCCTGCTCTGTCCAGCTTCCTGCCGCCCCAGCAAGCCCATCTCTGTTCTCTAGGCTTCCCTGCGGCCATGTCTCTACCGTGGCGCTTACCTGGCTCTGTGCAGCTCGGCTCCCTCTACAGTGAAGCCGGGGGTCGGGCACCTCCCCAGCAGCCAGCAAAGGGCCCAGGTGCCCGGCAGGTCGGTGACTCGTGGATAGCTGTTGAGTGAAAGCTCATCGCCCACCTTCCTGGCCAGGGTGCCCTTTCCTTGAGAGGTTGGACACCCCTGGATTTAGCCTGTCAGCCTCATCCCGGGGACATTCTACCTTGGATACTTGGACACTGGGCAGACTTTCTTCCAACCGAGGTGCTCAAAGCCTTTCTCCGACTGCCGATCCCAGGGCTCCCTTGTCCAAGCACCTGTCCATTTCTGGTGACGTAGGGTCCCCTATTCCAAGTCCCCCAGGGCAGCCCTCTGTGCCCACACTTCCGTTCTCTGACTCCTTGAATTTTCCTGACTGTGGTCCTTCGAGAACTCAAGACATGCCCCTCGTCAGGTTGTCAGGTTCCGAGAGTTCAGTCCTGTGAGTCCTCACCACGCTCCCTTTTTTAGAGCTATCAACGCAGAGATCTTGGCGGGCCTGACCTTGGGAGTCAAGTGCGCCAGCGTCCCAGGGATCTCCACTGGCTCTGCAGGCGTCTGTTCTCAGACGGAGAGGACAGTGAAGCCCAGGTCTAAGGCGGAGGGCGCGCTCCTGGTAGGCAGGTGGGGGTGAGGGTGGGCTTGGAGTCAGCCTGAGGTGAGCATTCTACCTGGACCTCACAATGGGGCCTGCCCCCACCCCCTCCGACACCCCAGACTGTAATCCTGCTGAGTGACCCCGGCCCCGGAGGCCCGGCCCGACGTCTCTTCAGCACTGTCTGTTTATAGGACACCCTCCAGCGTGGGAGAACGAGCCTCTCACGGCCTTCCCGGCCGCCTGTACCAGCCAGCCCTGCCTCACCGTTGGCTTCTCCGTGGGTTGATGCGTCTGGGCTGCTTGAATCGATGGCTCGGCGTGGCCGGGCTGTGGTGCCCAGGTGCTTGTCACACACTCGCTCGCACATTGCTGTGAAAGAACTTTGTAGAGCGGTTAACATCTACAATCGTTGATTTTAAGTCAAGGAAGCTACCTTCAATCATGTGGACAGACCTCATCTGATCAGTTGAAGGACTTAAGAGCAGAAAGCTGAGGTTTTCCAGGGAAGGAGGACGTTGGCCTCAGGGCCGTCCCTGAGAGCCTGCCTGAGTGTCCAGGCCACTGGCCTGCTCTGCGGATTTGGACTTGTCGGCCCCGCATAATTATACGTGACGGTTCCTTAAAATAAGTCTCTTCACACACGAGAAACCTGACTGGCCCATCTGTATTGGGTACCAGGGCTCCTGTCCTCCCCAAACTGCTGAGCCCGGCTGTGCGGCAGGCCCTGCGTGGGAGTCCCGGTATTGTAGGCCCGAAGCTGGGAGCGCGCCGTGCGTTCACCACACTGGAATTAAAATAAAACATTTTAAAAATAGAACAGGAAAAAAAAGAAACTGGGGATTTAGCGCTGGTCACACTCAGGTGCTGTCCCTGCCTTCGGGGCCTTGCCTGGTGGGGAGGTGGACGCTGGTGGACGAGGGATCGGAGTGGGAAGAACTCTCTGGCCCCGCAGGGCAGGGTGCCCCACGGAAGGGGCTGCAGGTGGGGCCCGAGACAGAGGGGTGGAGTGTGTGCGGGGGGGGGGGCGCAGGCCCCGGCCGTGGCCCCGAAGCGGGTCTTCATCCTAGGGCCTTGTGCAGTCCTGGACGGGCTGTCAGGAAGGCAGCGTGGGTATGGGTCGGTGGGGAAAGAGCTGCTGAGCAGGCAGGAAGGGGGCCACTGTGGTCACCCAAGCGGCCACGGGCAGTGCCGTGGAGGCGGGGAGCCTGGGCAGAGCTGAGGAAGGTTTAGCGGGCACTGGACAGATGGATTTGGGGCGTGGGCAAAACCGGGGACAGCCCCCAGGCTTCTGGTAAGAGCGTGGAGCCGCTGGTTACGCCATCTCGGGAGGGAGGAAGTGGAGCTCCACGGAAGTCTTGCGTCAGACTTGGGTGTGTGCTGCCGACGGGCGCTGGCACCCCATCCCCTTCCCAGACTGTGGCCCCCACAACCAGTTCCCGTCCCGGGTGCCACGCCTCTGCCCTAAGCCTCTCCTTGGAGCATAGCTGGGGCAGAGGACTTGGTGAGCCCAGGCTCCTCCTCTCCCGGCTCTGCGCTCACCTGCTCCCACCTCTCTCATCTTCATTCCAATTTCTTTTTAAGATTTTATTTATTTGTCAGAAAGAGAGAGGGAACACAAGCAGGGGGAGTGGGAGGCAGAGGGAGATGCAGACTCCCCACTGAGTAGGGAGCCCGACGTGGGGCTCGATCCCAGGACCCTGAGATCACGACCTGAGCCGAAGGCGGACGCTCTTCCAATTTGCTTATCTTGCTGCGGTTGCTGTTCCGTCGTGTACAAAGCGCCCTTCGGTGCCCAAATCTCTGGGGCCCGGATTTTATAGAGCAGCAAATGTTTGCGGAGAGCAAGAGCTTCGCCCCAAGCTTTATCCACAGTCAATTGGATGAGGCGTTTGGGCAGCGGGAGTCTGGGGAGGGAGAGGTGATGCACTGCCTCCCCTGCTCTCTCCCTGCTCTTCCGCCTGAGCAATGGGACCCCAGCCGTCACTTCCGACCCCACGCAGGCTCCGGTCAGCGTCCCTCCTGGGCTCTTTAGGGGGTCACTGCGCACACACTGTCCCCACTTGCTTGTGCTGAGCCAGGCGCCCCCACCTCTGGTCTCAGGTCACGGGCTCTGCAGTTTGTCCCCATTCACATCTGCCTCCTGAGATTCAGCTCAGACTCCAGCTTGCGAGCCTCTGGGAATCTTTGCTCCCTCCTTGGCTTGGGATTCTTTGTAAGTTTCCTTGTAAAAGCCACGTTTTCAAGGCAAAACCTTGTCAAAGAACAGGGACCTTTAACCTGGAACTCTGTCCCCACCCCTTCTGCCTCTGTCCACACGGACAGGCTGTCGTGTGCTGCCCCTCAGGCAGGAGCCGGAAGGAGCCATGGTGCCCCTGGCCAGTGCCTGGCCTGGTGGTCCTGGCTGTGCCCTGGTGTCCACACTGCCTGCTGTGGCCGTTTGCAACGTCCATCACATCCTGCGGCTGACGAGGAGCTCCGGGCGGGATTTGCCCAGTCCGCCGGTGCCCGCCTGGATGCCGGTGTGGACGCCTGCCTTCCTTCCCCTCTCCTTCACTCCAGACAATGAAAGGGCCTTGGCCGCTCTTCGTGGGTGGTCACCGTATGCCAAGCACTGTGGTAACGGTCTCTGCGACGGTACAAGTCACCTCCTCCTACGGCCCACTGTGTCCCGCGCCTGCTCTCTACCCCGGGCCCCTGGGTCCCCGTGGCCACTCCGGCCTTCCTACCTTCCCAGCTTTCAGGCTGGGGGCTTGGTGCGGGCAGCCTGGTGTCTGGCCTGCTCTTCCTGCCTCCAGCCTCACCCCTTCTGGTGCAGCCTCTCCCACAGCGGACCCCCCACAGGATGTCGGCTCTGCTCAGAGAGAAGAGTCTGGGTGGTGTCCCGGGACAGGTAAGCATACTCTGTTCTGCGTGCTCGAGTCCAGCACGGGCCCCCAGGCTGCAGGACAGCAGCCTCTGTTAGGTCCCTGGAGTCCAGCGCCAGCACTTTGGAAGGCTCTCGGGGAACCCTTGTGGAGCCAGGGCACGGACCCCGCCTTGCTCCCTCAGCCCCCAGGAAGAGTCTGACCTGTGCCAGCCCCTCATCTCCTGCACCTCCAGCCCCTCAGCAGCTCCCCATGGGCTTTACGGACGCCAGTCCCTCCCCCTGGCGCTTCCCTACTCCCCACCTGTCTCCTCAGGGCCACGGCCCATGAGCCTGCCCGCCCGCAGTCTGGCCCCCCAGCCCGGGGCAGACCGGGTTCCTGAGTGAATGGCTTCGGCCTTTGCCCCGGCCCTTATTTCGCTCAGCACAATGGAACTAGATCCTTCAGAAGGAATTTTCATCAGGAATCTCCAAGAACACAGAGGGAAGTGGTCAGCCATGGAAGCCTGGCCTTAGGCCCCGTCTGGAGCTTGCCTTCTCTTGGCAGGGCGGCCCTGGGAGTGCGTGGTCACCGCAGGCCGGGCCATCTCCTCTGTGGGCTGGGGGCCATCACACCCACTGTTGCTTCGTCTTGAGGGACTGATGATCTCTGAGGGTTGGTGCTGAGGTCAGAGCTTGCACACGTCCCTCGATCCCTGGTCATGGCCCCAGACTCCATCTGCCTGGGCCTGGTGCTGCCGGAGGATGGGTGGCTCTCACCTTGTGCGGGGGCCGGACGGTCTCAAGACGACAGATACACACTGGGTTGTTCGGAGAAGGTCACCAGACCTAGGGTCAGATACCAGGATCATCAAAGGACGAGAGCCCGGCCTCTCTGCGGTGCCCACATCTCCCTTCCCCGGGCCCAGGGGCCACCCTGGCTACGGCGCTTGCCTCCTTGTCCCAAGGTGGGCGTCTGGGCTCTGGTCTCGGGGTCAGCTTTCCCGGTCTGCCTGTCCCCAGCCTGGACTCCTGCCAGGCTTGCCCCTGGGGAAGCATCTTTTTCTGCTGCCTTTTCTGCCTGGTTTCAGGGGTTGTCGTCTTCTCTTGTCCCTCCTTCAGCTGCATCAAAACTACAGACCTTCTTAAACCCCGTCTACAAATGGCCAATAAACACACAAGACTGTTTTCTTTCTTTCTTTTTTTAAAGATTTTATTTATTTATTCGACAAAGAGAGCACAAGCAGGGGGAGCAGCAGGCAGAGGGAGAAGCAGGCTCCCCACCGAGCAGGGAGCCCAATGCGAGATTCGATCCCAGGACCCTGGGACCATGACCTGAGCCGAAGGCAGGCCCTTCACCGACCGAGCCAGCCAGGCGCCCCACACATAACTATTTTCAACATCATTTGTCATCAAGGAAATGCAAGTGAATCTACAAGATTCTCGAGTCTACATGCACTGGAACAGCTGAAACTAAGATTTACAGTAACACACACCGGCAAGGGCGTAGAGCCGCTGGTGGGAAGGCAGAATGGTACAACCATTTGGGAAAACAACTTGGCAGTTTCTTCAAATGTTAAACAGATACTTACCCTGTGATCTACCAATTCCACTCCTAGACTTGTGTCTGAAGACTCGTATGTGGTCGTTCCCTGGCAGCTTTATTCACAATAGCCAGACATGGAGATGACTGAAACGCCCATTAGCAGGTGAGCAGGTAAACCCGTCGTGATAGTCATGTGATGGAACACTACTTAGCCATGAGAGCAACATGCTAATCCTACACGTAGCCACATGAATGGATCTCAAAACTGCTGTGCTGAGCAAAAAAAATATATATATATATTTTTAATTATAAAAAATTTTATTTTAAGTCAACTCCATGCACAGTGTCAAGCCCAACACTGGGCTTGAATTCATGACCCTGAGATCATGACCTGAGCTGAGATCAAGAGTTGAAAGTTTAACCGACTGAGCCACCCAGGCACCCCCCAAAATAAAATCTTTAAAAAAAATAAATGAATGTGGGGCTCCTGGGTGGCTCAGATGGTTAAGTGTCTGCCTTCGGCTCAGGTCATGATCCCGGGGTCCTGGGATCGAGTCCTGCGTCAGGCTTCCTGCTCAGCGGGGAGCCTGCTTCTCTCTCTCCCTCTGCCTGCTGCTCCACCTACTTGTGCTCTCTCACTCTCTCTGTCAAATAAATAAATAAAATGTTAAAAAGAAGAAAAGAATTTAAATAAATAAATGTGAAAAAATATAAAATAAAATAAAATATGAATGTGGGCAAAAGATGAACAAAACCTTCCTCTCCTGCTGGAGTCTGACCTTTGGCTAACATCCCGCTATGCTCCTCTGGGGACCAGGTCAAGGCAGAGCACCCACAGCTAGGCAACGCCACTTACGGTAGCAAGTACCCATACTGCTTAGCTGCATGTGGACGGGGCGTGGGGGGGGATAGACACCGACTGGGAACGCCGGAGAGGAAGCCCTAACTGAGCTCCTGGAGGACGATGACCCTTGATGTCATTCAGTCAATCAACAAACACTTATCGAGAGTATGCTCTGTGCCAGGCCCTGCTTTAGAACGGGACTTGCATTCCCTCGATAACTGATGAGGTTGGACCTGTCCTTGTATGTTTCGTGGCCATTTCTGCTCCTCTTCCGTGGCATGCCCATTTCTACATCTTTTGCATTTCCATATACATTTTGAAATGTTTGTCAATTTCTACAATAAAGCCTGCTGGGATTTTGATTGGGATTGTGTTGAATTTCTACATCAATTTTGAAACGATTGACATCTTGACATTATTAAGTCTTCTGATCCATGAACATGGTACATCTCTATGTTCAGGGCTCTCCCCTCCTGCACCGTCAGGGCAGTCCATACTGATCTTCCTGCCTTTGCTCAAACCACTCCCAGGCTCTTCTCTGGATGATCGCAGACTTTGGAGCTGCCCATCCTCAGTTTTCCACACCTGGCCCTGACCACTCATGACTCTCTGTGTGTCCGCTCTCTCTTCCACTTGGTTTCCCCAGATGTGCCTCCGTGCATTCTCCTGGGCTTTGAGTTTTGCTGTCCACACTCCTGAAATGACTTCCCACTCACGTTGATGCTGAGCCAAAGTCCTGAAGTCTAAGCACACTCCGTCCCTTGTCCTGGGACATGAAGTTCATTCATTCACTCCACATTTGACACCTGTGGTGTGCCTGGCCCTGGACAGGGTGCTGGCCTGGGGGTTCAGCAAGCCAGGGTCCTGTGCCAGCCCCTCAGTATGGCTCTCCATAGTCACCGGCAGTGTTGCTTGGCAAGGAATGTGAGGGAGGTGTGCACCCTTGGTGTCTTATCATCTTGGAAACGAAGATGGATTTAACGGTGGCCGACGGAGATTAACATTTTGGTTGAAGACTACATTAACCCGCTTTGGCCTTAGTATAGTTAGTAGCCATTCAGTGCCCTCTGGTGAAAGCCTACTGGACACAGTGCAGGTGTGCAGGCCGGGCTCCTCCCTGACTGTGGTGAGGGGACCTCAGGCGACGGGGAGCCAGGGAGGTCACAGGACTGGTGCTAGAAAGGATGTATTGGGGGGTTGGCTCACTTGGGTGAAGTGGGGAAGGCTAAGGAAGCAGGGTTTCACTCTGGATTGCATGTTTTCAGGAAAGGGGGTGTCCTGTGACTGGGTGTCTCCACACCTCTTCTTTGGAAAGAGGACATACCAGAGACGGTAACGCTGTCAGTAAGCAGCACAGTGCACGGTTGGTCTCCTTGACGCCTGGATGCTGCCTGTGTCTTGTTTATGTCCACACATGATTATGGAGGGGACTTGTTTCTGCCTTGACCCATCGCAGTCATCAAGCGGCCTTGTCTGATGCTGGTGTTGTGTGAAATTGTTTGTAATCTAGCCAGGAGAACACCAACACCTGGACCTGAGTGCCAGGCCCTCTCCTAGCAACACTAGGGCTCTGCTGAGAGGACCAGGCCAGCCCCCAGATGTTGGAGGCTGTCTCCTTCCTCACCTGGAAAAGCCACGAGGCTTCACCCGCAATTGCTCCCCAAATCAGTGGGCGAGCCTTCTACATGCTTCTCCACCCAGTCGGATCGTAGCTGCCCCTCCTCTAACCTGGGTGGGACGCAGCAGTGAGCAGGCCAAGTTCCGCTGGCAGAAATGCCCGGCCAGGGGCACGGGGGCGGCACAGTCGGTGAAGCGTCTGACTCTTGGTTTCTGCTCAGGTCGTGATCTCAGGGTCGTGGGATCGAGCCCCTTGTTGGGCTCCATCATAAGCGAGGAGTCTGCGTGAGATTCTCTCTGCCCTCCCCCGCCCACTCTCTGTCTCTGTCTCTCTCTCTCTTGCAAATAAAATAAATACTTCAAAAAAAGAAAGAAAGAGAGTGAGAAAGAAAGAAGAAAAGAGATGCTCCGCCAGCCTTGCCCTGGGCCCAGCCTGGTCCCTCTGTGCCCTGCAGGCCGCCTCCTGATGCCTGCGCCCGGGGCCCCGCTGTGGCCGCTCCAGCTCCTCTCCGGCACAGCTCTTCGGCACCTTCCCTGCTTGCCTCACCTGCTCGCGCCTCACACCTTCTCCTGCACATTCTGTGGCTGGGTTCATCTGGAGTCCCCTTTAGCTCCAGGGCCTCGGCCTTTATCTACAGGCTCCTTCCCTCTGGCAGCAGACGCCTCTTCTCTCCATCCCCTGGCCTCCTGGCCCTCGTCGTGCCCCTGCATCCCAGCACCACACCTCCAGACCCTAGCCGTCCTCAAGGAGCCTCCCCCAAGGGCTAGCTTCGCGGAGAGCCCGTGTTCCTGGAGCTCCTCGAGAAAACACCGTCCTTGCGAGCTGCACTCAGCGACTATTCCTGGGCTACCCCCACCTCAGCTGTTGTTCTCCTTTGCCACGTGAACGCACTGGGGCTCCTGCTCTGTATGGAACCCTGATGGGTCTGTGAGCTCACACCAAGCAGATTCCTGCATGCTTAGAGCGCAGGCAGGGCAGGGAGTTGCACCTGGGCAGGGAGCTGCACCTGCCCAAGGAGCCAGCCACGAAGGGGAGGGGAGGGGAGGGGAGGTGCATTGCCTGCCTCGTGCTTAGCAGGTGGACACAGCAGTGAGAAGGGGCGCGGTGCCACAGGCAGCCACGGCACAAGGCGAGGTGGACTCCAGGAAGGGTCTGGGGTGTGTGCATCCCTGCCCCCGGGGCAGTGGGACCTGCCTGGGTCTCAGGTTCTGCAAGGTCAAGCCCAGGGGTTGAGCGGTGAGGGGACAGTGGGAGGCCAGCTAAGCAGCCAGTGGGCAGATGGCAGGGCCCGTGTGCCAGGCAAGGAACTTGCACTTCATCCACTGGCAACTGTCGGTGGGTTTGAAGCACGCGGGTGGTGGGATCCGTTTGTTAATACACCTAGCAGGCAGAGGGCCGGCGGGTATGAGTGCACAGGTGAGCGTGATGCTTTCTGAGCAGGGGAAGGCGGGCAGGGAGGAGAGCGGACAGCCCTGGTTCTGGCCTGGGCGGCCAGGGTGGAGACCACGGATGGAGAGGACGTGCAGGGGCAGGTTTGCTGGGAGGAGGAGGCAGGTGGGTCACAGCACAGGCGTCTGTAGACCTCGTCAGGGATGCTGGCCCGCAGGATGTGAGGCTCTTCACCGACACTGGGGTGATAGGGCAGTTACAGGGTTGGGTTAATGGGGGCAGGGTGAGGGGCCCCAGAAGAGGATTCTCAAGCCACACTAGATGGAGGATCCCACAGAGGGAAGGCCGCAGTGAGCCAAAGGCAGGGAGGTCCTCCAACAGAGCTGGGCCCTGGACAATGCAGGAGCCCCTCTGTGGGGAGAGTGAGGATATGGACAGCTGGCTGGCCTCTGCATGCACCCCTAGAGCCAGGGAAGGTGAGGCAGCAAGAGGCCAGGGCACGCAGAACAGGCTGGGACTGAGGTGAGGCGGGCGGAAGGTGCTAGAGGCAGGCTGAGGGACCCAACTGACCAAGCCCTCAGAGTCTTTGTCCAGCTTCCCTCCAGAGGCTCTGGTCCGCAGGCTTCTCATGGGGAGGGCAGAAGGGTCTGCGGGGCTGTGTCCGAGCCGGGCCCGGGTGGCATGTCAGGTGCCCACTGCTGGGCAGAGCCAAGTGGAGTCTGCCCTGGGGCGGGTCAGTGCCCTACGCCGTCCCCAGGCCCAGGGCAAGATGGTGCCGTGCTGTGCGGTCCCCAGGAGTGAGTGGCCGACCAAGTCAGGCCATTTACCACCGTACGAAGCAGGCACGTGCTGAAGCTCCGAGGCCTTCGGGTCCCTGTCCCATCCTCGCGGTTCCTTATGGAAGGGCGGGATGGCGGCAGGGAGGGCAGTGGAGCGCACGGAGGAGGCCTAGCTGCCCTCCCTGTCCTTGACCCCCCCTCCCAGCAGGCTAACCTGCTCCCACTCCCTTTATCCTGCTGATGCCCAGAGCCTCCTCCCAGCCCCCAGAAAAAGTGGCCAGGAGAGGGGTCACAACGCAGAGAGCACAAGGTCCCATTTATTGGAATTTTAAAGACAGCAAGAAGAGAGGAAAGCCTCCTCTCCCCCCTGAAATTGTCTCATCCTCTGTGCCCTCAGGGCTCAGCACAGGGACAAGGCCCTCACCCCTCAGGCCCCCAGAGGGCAGCGCTCCGGGGTGGGGGAGGGGGGAGGGGGAACTCTATGCCAGGCTGGGGGTGGGGGCTGGAACAGGCGGGGAGACGTGCACCCTCACCTCTTGGCTCGACCCCTCTCCCCTGGGACCTGGTGTTGCCCCCAGACCCTGGGGTGGGCTGGCAGACAGGGCTCATGCAACAGTGAGTGGGCAGGAGGGTGCCTGGAAACCGGACCCCACTGCCCTTTGGCGGGGCCGGAGGGCGAGAAGGGGCCACGCCGGCCGCAGCGGGTCCAAACAGAAGTATCTGCGGTGTGCACACAGCAGGGTCAGAGAGGGGCCCCTCGGTCCCGGGCCGCGCCCAGGGGGGCGCAAGGGGAGGTGTGACGGCACTGCCACAGCAGGCGTAGGGCCCGGGCCGGCCACGCCGCCCGAGCGGGCTGAGCACGAGCTACTCCTTGGCGCGGCCGATGATGGTGAGGATGTACAGGAAGATGTTGATGATGTCCGTGTACAGGTTTAGTGCGGCAAACACGTACTCCTCCGGGCTCAGGGACAGCTGCTTGTTCCCCAGCAGCAGCTGGGTGTCCACCGCCAGGAACTGGAGGGACGGGCCGCGCCGGTGAGCCAAGGGCCCAACGCCCGCCCCGCCCCCGTCCCCGCCCCCCTGCCTACTCACACAGGTGAAAAGCAAGGCGCCCAGCGAGGCGTACACGATCTCCAGGATGCGGTTCCGGATGAAGATGCAGAGGATGGCGAAGACGACCAGCACCACCAGGCTCACCAGCAGCACGCCCATGCACGAGGTGAAGTCGTACCGGGTCTGCGGGCACAGGGACGGGAGGCCCTGGGTGCCGGGCCCCTGGGAGGCGCCTGGGCCCTCAGGGCCGGCAGCCCGGCCTTCAGGGGCCCCTCACCTGCATGGAGAAGATGACCACGGTGAAGCACACGGTCGTCGTGATGCCAACGGCCATGATGACCGCCTCAGTGTCGTAGAAGCTGGCGATCATTCCCACCATGTAGGACAGGCTGACGGTCAGGATCGACTGCGGGGAGACGGAGCCTCGTGGGGAGGGGCCGCGCCCCGCCCCCACCCCCCACCCTCCCCTGGCGACACAGCGTGAGAGCACGGGGCTGGGGGGGCAGGGGCTGGGGTTACCAGGGCAACGAGGTTCCAGGGATGCTTTCGGCGGAAGTCTCCACAGCAGCTGAGGACAATGAGGGAGATGAAGAAGACCGCGTAGGACACATAGTACGTCCACACGTTCTCCCGGACGAAGCCCTTCACCTTCCCAACGAAGGTGAACACGGCCACAGTGGACAGCGTCACAGACAGCTGCACGGTCAGCACCAGGAACACCTAGGGCGGGAGCCAGCTCAGAGCCCCGCCCAGCGGGGTCCCTGCTCCCCCCCTCTCCCATCCTCTTTCGCCCACCTTCCGGATGAAGGCCTGGCGGATGCTCTTGTCATCCCAGTTGGTGGCAGGGAAGTCCTGGTTGTCGTAGTAGGACGGGGGACCCTCTTCGTGGTAGTTTCCATGCTGAGGTGCTGAGGAGCAGAGTGGGCTGGGTCAGCAACACGGAAGGGCGCCTGGAGCCCCTGTCCCCCACCCCCGCTTCCGCCCTACTACTCACAGCCTGGGTCCTGTGCGGGGAAGGCCTGTGGTTGTCCATAGGGGTTGGGGGGAAAGGGGCTCTGCGGATATGGCCCCTGAGGGTAGCCCCCTTGAGGGTAGGGCCCCTGAGGGTAGCCTCCTTGGGGGTAGGGGCCCTGAGGGTAGCCCCCTTGGGGGTAGGAGCTGGGGCCCTGGGGGTACCCTGGCTGGCCATATGGAGAAGGCTGGAACGGGGCTTGTGGGTAAGGGGCCCCAGGGTAGGGAGGCATGGAGGGCTGGGGTCCCCCAGGATATCCAGGGTTGGGGGGAGGATAGCTGTCCCCAGACACCAAGAAACTCTTTTCATGGGGCATGGCCTCAAATTCTGTGGTCTCCCCCTAGAGGAGAGAAAGAGAAGTCAGCCCTTCAGTGACAAGTCCCCGGAACCAGCCACCGCGGCCCCGCCCCACCTGCTGCAGGGAACCAGGACACAAAGGGGGGCATTCGCGACTTTTGCCCCCAGGGCCATTGGCAACCCTCAAGCAGAAGGACCAGGAGCGCCAGTGGGGACCCGTTAGCTAGGCGTGGGGCTTCGGAAGGGCCGTTCTAAGACGACCCCAAAAGTGGAGGAGGGGACAGGCAAGACGATGACTTCGTCAGCTTCAGGATTTTCGGTTTCGGTTGTTTCTTAGGAGCAACTGGAGAACGTTTATGACGGATGCTGGCGTCTCCCGGGTCAGAGCTCAGCCGGGTCGGGGCTGGGGGCGCGGTCAGGGAGGTGTGGGGGTGTGCCCAGACCCTCCCCTTCGCCACCCTCCCCTTAAGCAGCTTTAAGGGGCCAGAGCTGGCGGCTATTTCTATCCCAGGAAATCCCCGGGCCATCTGTGAGCAGCGAGAGCCCTGACCCTTGTCCAAAAGCAGGCCCGACTGTCCCCCGCTCCCAAGGTGGGGGGCAGCAGGCCTGCATCGGCTATCGGGGTGCCTGCCAGGAGGGTACGCCAGGAACAGCGGGGTGCGGGGGTGTGTGGGGGATGGAAGCGACCAGAGGGCGTGCGGGGGAACAAAGCAGGAGAGACGGCGAGGCGGGTGGGGGCGGGGGCCACGGAACCGTCACCGAGGGCGGCTGGGCCCCGCTGCCCGG
>NC_048226.1:102891682-102900857 GCF_002007445.2 Ailuropoda melanoleuca | reverse complement strand
GCCCGGTGTGGGGCGGGGCTGGCAGGCCAAGGCGCTGGCTTGCGGGGCTGGGCTCTACCGGGAACTCTGGGTTCTCGAGGTTGGGTCCTACCCGCTGTGGCCGCCTTGCTGGCTCTTCTCCGAGTCCCAGGCCTGCGCTATGCGTCCCGCACTGTCCGCCGAGGGGTAGGCTTGGGCCGTGGAGGCTGAAGACGCTAGAGGCAGAGGCCAGGCCTGGCTAACTTGGTTCAGGCACTTGGGAAATGTATTCCTGAATCTGGGATATGCTGAGGCTGCCAAGGACCCTCTATGCCTCCTTGGTCTTAAAACACCACTTTTCCTTTCCTCTCGCTCTTTCATCCGAGTCTATCCCAAATCAAGAGGCCTGACGTTTCATTGCCCCATCCTCTCTAGCCTCATTGAGATCAAACCAGACCTGTTAGCCTTCCTGTCTTCACCACATCTTTGCAGTTTGTAAAGGCAGCGTTCCTAGCCTTGTTCCATCACCAGGACTGGAGGCCAAGTCGGCTTCTTCCCTGGCTCCAGCAGGCCTCCCGAGGGTGTGCTGACTGCCACGGCCAGCACGATTCCTGCAGCAGCGCCCGGGGGGCCTGGTTCGTGGAGGGCTGGCCCCCGCCTGACCCAAGGTGGCTCGGAAATTGGAAATTGCTCTATGCTGTGCCCATGGTGAGCTGGTTCACCGTGTGAGAGCGGGGGCTAGCAGGGGAAGCCTTGATCTCTACCTTTGGCACCTGTTGCTGTTACAAACACACACCATCACAGCTGGTTCACAAGAATTCCTGAACACTTAGCCACCTGGGCGTGGTGTCTCTGCTCGGGCACACTGCGGTCTGTGGCGGGCTGTCTAGAGCACGGTTTGATGTAGTAAGTAAGTCACACGGCGTGTTGGAAGGAGATTAGTTCTATGAGAAGAGAAGATACAGGGCAGGCAGGGACGGATTCAGGTTTTGTAGAATAAGAAACCCATGCAATTTCAGGGGCTCACTCTGACAAAAGTAACTAAAATGACGACTGTGAAGTTGAGGTCAGGGCCTTGGATGGGGCCCGTGCAAGTCAAAGGTCCTTAGGACTTTAGGTTCAAGTTAAATCTACCAAGAAGAGTGCGGTAAGGGGAGGCGTGGGGGAGTGGTAGCTGGGTGGCTCTGTGGAGAGGCGATCCGGCAGAGGGAAGGGCCAGTGCTTGGGTGCTGAGCGGGGAGTGGTCTGTTAAACTGCAGGAAGAGGCGGGAGCTGGCTGAGCAGGGGGAGTGCAGGGAGGATGTGGACAGAGAGGGGAGCGGGGCCTGGCAAGGCCTGCAAAGGACTTTGGCTTTCCCAAAGCCCAAGCTGTAGCAGGTGTCGGTACCCCTTCACAAGGCTCACCCTGCCCTCTCTGTGGAGGATGGACAGTGGGGTGCGGTGGGAGTGGCAGAGGGAGATTAAGACAAGAGGTTAGTGCAATGATCCAGGGAAGAGATGATGGAGGCTCAGCCCGGGGCTTGAGGTGTGGGCTGGGCAGGTCCTCAGTGCCCTGCAGGAGCAGCAGGGGCGGGCTGAGGGGTAAATGAGAGTTGGGAGATGGACAGCAGCAGGGGGAACGACTCTGAGAGGCTGGAAGCTGATGAGCAAAGGGAGGGGTGGTCAGTTGCAAGAGCCCATGTGGGTTTTAAAAGTGCAGGCTGGGTGAGGCCTGGCACCACCTTGGGCCCTGTGTGCCTCCATTTCCCCTTCTGTGATGAGGATTTGCTGCAGCAACACATGTCAGTGAAGTGTCTGCACCTGCTGGGTTAGCCGTGACGACGGCAGCGATGGCGTCAGGCGGGAAGACGGGCAGGTGCACAGACAGAGGCACTGGGAGGGCAGCAGAGGAAGGCTGTGCTGGCAGGGGTGGAGGCCTTGCTGGCCCAGGGCGAGAGCTGCTCACCTTCGGCACGTAGGAAGCATGAGGCCTGGTTAGCTGCTGGGTGTGAAGGCTGAGGGGCTGGATTTGGGAAGACTCCTGGCCAGAGGTGACTGCCAGCCCCAGCCGGGAGCAGGTCTGGTGGGCTGGACTGAGGAGTCAAGCCCGGCCAGCGCCTCTCGGTCAGCTAGGGGCTCTTTGCAGGCTCAGGGGCTGGGGGTGGAAGATTCTGCAGGAGGGGGCTGCCCGAAGGAAGGCAAGCATCAAGGAGGTGGTCCCCTAGCCCCAGCTCCGCGGGGCCCGTAGTAACTCTTTTGTTCTCCTGTCCCAGGCCTTCTGCCTGCAGAGCAGGCTCGGGAGTCCTGGCTGAAGGTAGGGCTGGGGCAGCTCAGGGCCCGTGGAGTGGGAGTTCTGAGCGTGCCCCCACCCACCGCGATGGGATGGCAGAGGTGGGGGCGGGGGGAGGAGGAGGCAGGGGCAGCAGCTGCGCTCAGTGGGCTGCCCCCTGACATCCCGGAGGAGCTGCTTCTGCTCTACCCCGAGGCCCGCCTTGCTCTGGGGGAGGACCTGTGTTGAGCTGGCAGAGACTTGGTGGGGGGGGGGCACTCACTTTTCAGGAGCCTGAAGGTGAGGGGCAGCCTGAGGGCCCTCTGGTGGCTGTGGGCCCTGATGCCCCACTCCACCCCTGCCTGCGGATGCAGGGAGGGTGTCGGCCTAGGAGGAGATCATGCTCTAGGGTGCCCCTGCATGCCTGCTGCTCCAAGGACTGCCCCCCCGACGCCACACCCCAGCACCCGGAGCAGCACAGCCAGACCCTGCTGCGGGCCACGGGGCCCCCAGCGCAGCCCTGCTGTGCCCGGGACAGTCCCCGACCAGACTGGGTCCTGGCCCAACTGCCCCGGCCCCTCTCCAAAGCAGGTGAGATGCAGGACTGGGGAGACGCTCGGAGCCCACCTGCACCCTCCCCCACAGAAGTCTGAGTCCTGAAGGAACAGGCCCTGGGCCTGGAGGGAGCTGAGGTGTCCCAGGTTGGAGACGTGCGTGTGGTGAGGGGCATCCCCGAGACGGCCTGCCGCTGCAGGAGCTATACCTGGAGACTGAGCTCCATGGTGGCAGGGGGCCCCTGGAGGGCCTTCGAGACCTGCCTGGGCACCTGGCACGGTTGCACCCTTCCAGCAGCAGCAGGGTGAGGGGAACTAGACAGACGTAGAGGCCCATACCTCCCTACACCTCAGAGCCCTGATGGGCCTTCTGTCTTCTCCTTTCCTCCAAGTGGCTAAGAGGGTCCTACAGCAGGACCCCCAGCTGCGGTGCTCAGAACCGAGCCTGTCCCCCACTATGACATCCTGGGGCCTGAGGAGCTTGCCCAGGACACCGGTGGAGGGGACTACCTGGTCAAGTTGGGGCCTGGGGCCACCAAGCATGCTTTCCTGGAGGCCGGAGGGCCAGTGAGGGCATTGAAGGGTGCGGGGCTGGTGACACTGGGCTCTGGGGAGGAAGCAGGGCAGACAGGAGCCTCTCTGAGGGTGGGTCCCCTAGGGTCTCTGAGACAGGCTGGGTCCATCAGCTTGGGGCTCATGGGGTCATTGGGATGGGGGGCTGGTGAGCCAGGGCCCATGGGGTCTCCAGGCCCCGTGGGCCCAGCGGAGATGGCTGCAGGGTCTCTGGAGCATGTCTCCCACATGCCTTGCAGCCCCCAGACTGCACAGGGAGGACCAGGAGAAGGTGAGCCCGGGTAGGGCTCCCTGGGGACCCCAGCACATCCTGTGTCTCTTTCTTGACCTCGCCCTTCTACCTTGCCCTACACTCGCACCTGTTCTGCGGCCCTGCACCCTTCACCTCCTCACCATCTTTCCCCTGACTGATCCTGTACCCTGGCTGGGCTTGGCCCCTGAGCCGGCATCTCCCCTTGTTCCCAGAGGAGGTCTGAGCGCGGCCATCCACCTGGAGGGCCTGGGTGGGGAGGACTGGCTGTCTCCGGAGCTGTGGGCAGAGGAGTCTGAGGGGACTCCAGCGTGCTTGGAGGAGCTGGCATCCAGGGCTGGGAGGGGGCCTGGGTGGCTGCAGGAGGGGACTGCACTGCCCTGCCCACCAGGGAGCTGAGCAGGAGGCCAGGGTGCTGCAGTGAGCCCTGCGGGAGGCCGAGGAGAGCTTGAGCTCATGGGGGAGGGGCCCAGCTGGTGGGGCGCATTGGCCTCTGGGCAGGATGTGGCTGAGCCGGACTGGCACTGGGGGCTGCCGTGGGGGTGCACGTCCAGGAGGAGGCGGTGGGGTCCTGGGCGGCATATGGCCTGCAGAGCTGGGAGCCTGTCTGCAGCTGTGCCCTGGTGTGAGAACTGCCCCTTGGGGCGCCGGCACCGTTCTCTGGGACCTAGCAGTGCTGCCAGCTGGCCCCCCAGATCGGACTTTGGCAGCCTGCACCCTGGCTTGGGGGTGGGGGCGTGGGCCAACTATCGGGGACCAGTGCCCTGGGTACAGCCTCGACCCCTTTGTCTCCAGGTGCCTCAGCAGAAACTGAAGGGTCCTCGGCCGGGCCGGGGCCCCAGAGGGCAGCAGCGAGCCCTGGGGGGTGCTGCGGGCCTGCTCTGACACCAGCCGTTGCTCAGAGGGAACCCGCATCCTCCAGGTGAGCCGGCTGGGTCAGGCCAGCCACAGGACCACCTGGGCTCCTGGCGCCACTTCCCCTTTGCAGAGCCCCGGGCTGCCGCTCCAGCCCCCGTCAGGGTTGGGGACAAGGCCTAGCCCTGGTCCCTGCTCTGGGTGGGGGGAGGCAGAAGGGCCTAGAGGGTAGGGGGGCCCCACGATCTGACAGGCCCCAGTAGGGGTCGCCGTTTTGCTGATTACGGACAAACGAGGGCGGACGGCGTGACTGTGCGGGCCGGTTTCCTGTTTGACGCATGGGGCGCTGGCGCCATCTCGTGGCCACTGCGGGGATGACCCTCTCCCAGCTAAGGCCCCCACCGCGTCTGCCCCAGCCGGAGACGGCTTGCGGCGCTATTTTTGTTTGCTAAACGTGGCAACTCTGAGCGTGGGTGTGTTTCATTTTTTTTTTAACTTTATTTTTTTGAGATTTTATTTATTTACTTGACAGAGAGCGTGAGCACAAGCAGGGGGAGCTGCAGAGGGAGAGGGAGAGGGAGAAGCAGGATCCCATCGAGCAGGGAGCCTGAGGTGAGGCCGGATCCCAGGACCCCAAGACCATGACCCGAGCTGAAGGCAGACGCTGCACGGACGGAGCCGTCCAGGCGCCCCATGGCTGTGTTTCCAACAAACACTGGGAAACACTGGTGGGAACCAGAGTGAGCCCTGCCTGTCGCGGGGGGCGGGGGGGAGGAGGGGTTGCCGGCGGCCTCAGGAGGCGATGGGGGTGTCAGGGGTGCACGGTCAGAAGGAGCGGCCGAGGGGAGGCTCTGCCGGCGAGTGCGTGCGGGGGAGAGCCCGGAGCTGGAGCCCAGCAGGTACAAGAGAGACTGCAAGGTGAGGACGGGGGCCAGTGCGACGGAGCCGGTCAGGAGAGGAAGGAGGGCAGGCTGAGCGCTCGCTCGCCGTGTGGACAGGCGAGGAGGGAGGGGCCGTGCAGTGCCCTGGCTCCGGTTGCTGCCGAGGCCAAGCCGGGCACTCCTGACGCTGGAAGCGCAAAGCTGGGGGTGGGCCGGGCAGTGCACGTGAGCCGCGGCCGGACAGAGATGCACAGCCCCCCGCCGCTGTTCGCCTGCAGGTGGTCGCTCCAACTTTGGAGGGGCTCCCTCTCCTCGGGGTTCGGACTTAGCTGTCACTCGCGCTCTTTGGAGACGGAGGCAGCGCCGCGCTTCGCCCGTCGCCCGCACTCGCCTCGGCGCCTGCGTGACGGCACGTGGCACACGTGACCTGTTCTTCACTGACAACCTGGGAGCCTGTTTCCTGACCTGCGCCGTGGGAGGTGAGGAGGACCGGCTGCCTTCTCTTCCACCACGCAGTTGGCTCAGCGGCGTTGTCTCTATCAAGGTCGGCAGTGGCATGGTCCGTTCTGTGACTACGTGAAGCTCCACGCTTGGGCCATACTTTGATGGATCTAGAACAATGATGGATAAGTATTGACCGCCGAACCGTAGACGAAACAAGGACACGAAAGGCTAACTATTAAAACTGTGTTGCATGAAATAGAATTGCGTGACTGTTCAAAGACTAATGGTTCTTTTTTCCCCACCTTTTTTTACGTAGGCTCCACACCCAATGTGGGGCTTGGACCTTGAACTCATGACCCTGAGACCAGGAGTCACAGGGTCTACTGACAGCCAGCCAGGCACCAAGGGCTCTTGATTTTTTTTTCTTCCTGTGTTGTTACTCCTTGTGCCTCTTTGTCCCCTTCCTGCACAGACTGCTTATCTGTTTAGTGGCGGAACCTCCTTGAGTGCCTAGTAAATATCTTGGACTTTCACATTTATTTTGTCTTTTAGGTAATTTGCAACTGTAATTGACGTACACTTGTTTTTCAAATGAAAGTTGCTATGTGTTTGAGACATTTCTTAAATACGCACAGTGAGATCTTGCATATCTTAATATGTTCTCGTTAATAGTTTAGGTGGGTATAGTGTTCAGGATCAAACTATGTTTCCCTTCTGATCTCTGAAAGACATTACCCTTTCTCTTTCCTCTTAAAAATTTTTGTTTTTGGAAAGCTAAAAATAAAATCCATTTATGGTCTCTTAGCATCCAGTAGCGTTGGTGGTGAGCATGTGGAGTTTTTCCAAGATTTTTTCCCCACTTGCATACTGATCTAGCGGTGTGTGCATGTGCATGTGTGTCTGGGTTCTTGCGGAGTTTTCTGATGCTTTGAAAGTGGCAGTTTCCCCAGCGTTTGGGTGCCAGGGATGTGTCTTTCGTCACTGCCCTTCTGAGCCTTTCATGGATCTCTTCCACCAGAGGACCCCCATGCAGTGCCGGTAAATGTGCTCCAGGGCGCTCTCACTGGCTGGAGCCGTCCCCATCTCCTTCCTTCAGCTCTGCGCTGGGGGGCATTTCCCTAACTCCACCTCCTGACCTCAACAACCAGCCTGCCCCCTGCACTCCTCTCCGAGATTCCATTCCCTGCGTTTTCATACTGGTCCTTTCTCACAGCAGCTAGTCCTGCTGCGTGGATGTAATATTCTTTTGCGTTCCGCTGAAGAGATTCGTTAGAATTTCTTCAGAAGCTTTGGTGCAGCCACTGAATTGGCTCCCTTGCGGCTGACTGTTGGTCTTCCCAGTACTGAGAGGTCCAGGGCATCTCTTGGTGTTTCAAGGGAAGTCCTGTGGGCAGTATAGACACCTCGCTCAGCTTTTCCCTGCAGAGGCCTGGCTGTGGGTGCTGAGTTCTAGTGAGGGCTGGGGTTTGCCCACTTGCAGGCCTCCCTGGAAGGACCTGACTTCCCTGGAGGGAGCAAGGCTTCCTGGAAGCCATCCAGTGCCATGTGGGGCCCCATCCAGGTGGCTAATGTCTACCCAACCTCTGCAGTTGGACAGAACGTGACTGGAGCTCTGCCATCTCGCCAGACTCTGAACTCCACCAAGAAAAGGCTCTTGGTTTCCAGGCTCAGCTCCGCTACAGGGTCCCCAGGGGGTTAGGGGGTCTCCATATAGCCTGGCCCTAATTGGCTTTCTGAGGATGGAGCTGTGAGTGTCTGCTGCTGCAGGTCCAGATGCACCAAGAGTGCTGGAACAGCCCCCTGAGAGGCGCCCAGTGGAGCAGGTCCTATACCATGGCCCATTGGCCTGGGCAGTCCCTGACATCTGTGCGCCATAGCTACAGAGGCCTTAAACGGTGAGGCCAGGCGGCGGAGGGGGGCTCTGCCAACCCTGGATGACCTTGGCCCTCGCCTGTACCTGTATCCCTGCAGGCACACTCTATGGGTAAGACCGCTACTGGCCCCCCAGTGCTGATGCCACAAGGTGGTGTTCCGGGCACGGGTGCTGACCGGTCACTACGTGCAGGGGAACAGGGGAACAGGGGAGCAGGGTCGTGGAGGCCTGCGGGCGCCCCCCCTGCAGGCCCCTAGCCACGTGTTCCTGCACTAACAGAGCGATGGACTGCCTCCGCCAGCCCATCTTTGTCGTCTTTAAGGCACTGCCCACCCGCCTCATTACTGGCAAGCACTTGCCTGGGGTTCCCCAGGGGAGTCCTCTGGGCCCTTGGGCCACGTCCCAGCCTCCTAACCCTACGAGCCGCCCCCACCTCGGCCCAGTCCCTGGCTCCCCGGGGCTCCCCGCTGCGCATAGCCTTACTGCCCCCTCGGCTGCCTGAGTTGCCCCTGGGGGTGCCCCTGCCTCTGGCTGTGGTGCGTAGACAGGCGGGTGCGGACGGGGAGGACCAGGGCCGTGTCCCCGCTTGGGGCACGTACCTGCCGGAGCCGGCCCAGCCACCAGAGGTCAGCAGAGCCCGGGAGGAGGGTGGGCCAGCTCCGCCCCGCCCGCCTCCGCCGGACCCAGACCCAGCGCGACTCTGTCGTTTGAATAAACGTCTACGTGAAACCAGGTGGCGGGGCCTACGGGACCTATGGGTCCGGGGTCGGCTTGGGAGGTGGGGGACCTCGGCGTGGCCAGGGCGAGGGTCGGCGGGCAGAGTCCGCGGCTCCTTTGGGGCGGCCCTGGGCAGCGGGCCGAGGCCGGACCCAGTGCGCACCCCTGCGACCCCACGTCGCCTTAGTGACACGCAAGCTCCCCAACAACGTCTCCTTGCCGACCGGCCCGCCCTGTAGGCGCGGGGAGGGGTGCGCCGGGCGAGAGCGGCGCGCACTAGTCGGGCGCTGCCCGTCCAGCGGAACGCGCGCTCCAGCCCGTTTCCTCGGTGAGGCCCCGGCCGGGCGCGCACACAGACGCTGCGACCGCACGGGCGGCGCTCGGTTGGGGCCGGGGCGGAGCTCCGGGTTCGCCCCGCCTGCGCAGCTTCCGCGGCTCTCCCGGCCCAGCAGTCTGGCTGCGGCGGCCGAGCCTAGTCGAGCTGAGCCACCAGGCACGTAGGACCGGGGCCGGGATGGAGAGGCGCGCGGCGTGTGGGAGCTGCGGGGTGGGGTTGGGGGTTCTACGGCCACAGGCGTCCCGGAACTGGGGACTGCGTCGCGGCCCATCCTCCCTCCGGAGGACACCACCTCTGCGCGCCCAGGACTGCGGAACTGTACGGGCGGTGCCGGGAGTGTGGGCAGGAAAGGCTGCTGGGGAGGCGCGGCTGACAGCGGGGTGCCGGGCGGGGGGGTACTGGAACAGAGGTGCCCGCGGAGGAGCCTGTGGGAGGCGGGGCGGGGTGGCCCCCAGCTCGGTGCCCGCTGTCTCCTCCCCAGCTCC
>NC_048226.1:102873868-102889402 GCF_002007445.2 Ailuropoda melanoleuca | reverse complement strand
TTTTTTTTTTTTTTTTTTTTTTTTTTTTTTTTTTTTTTTTTTTTTTTTTTTTTTTTTTTCGCCCTGCTGCCCGCGGGCCCGCCGCCCGACGAGCTGGACTTCATCCAGGCCTACGAGGAGGTGCGGGAGAAGTACAAAGGTACGGCGCCGCCGGCCCCGCGCACTCTGCGGGCGACCTGCCGTCCTGCCGGGCCCTGGCAGGTCCTCCAGCCTGACGGCCCGGCCTCTGACCCCTTGTCCGCCGTGGCCGGTCCGATCGCGCCCCAGGCAGAGCCCAGCCCACCGCCTCGCGGGTCCCGCTCGACACCCGCGGCTTCGGCGTCCAGGGAAGAGGCAGGAGCGCCCGGCGGAGCCCCCGCGGTCATGCCCTTAATAGGGCATCGCGCGGCGAGGGTGGTGGAGTGGGCCGCGTGCGGCTCCGGGGGCTGGCGGGGCCAGTGTCCAGTGTCCCCAGTCTGTGCCCAGCAGACAGGTGGGTCAAGGCCAAGCCCTCCCGTGCCCCTCAGCAGGGTGCCTCCCCCGTGGGGTGGGGGCGGCCGCCCCACCTGGCAGTGGGTCACATACTTGTGGCCTCTCCTCACATCCCCAAACGGGCCAGCACCTAGGCTGCCACCCTTCCTTGGCAGGGAGCGCCTCACACCCCTTCTCTGTCCCCTGGGCTGGCAGCTGTGGGCTGGGGAACACAGGACAGCTCTCTCTTCCTTTTCAGAAGAACTGGCTCCATGGCTTTGACAGACCCCCTTGCCCTGCTCCAGGGCCCCCTGGGGGCTCTGGTCCTGCCCAGGCCCTGGCTGTTGTCAGCGGCCCACACCACAGCCCAGCTGCCTGGGTCGCGGGGCTCTGAGCAGGCACCAACACCGCCCTGGCTCCTGGCCCACACAGGCTCAGAGCCCGAGACTGAGCTGCTGGAGAGGGTCGAGGCGGGGGCCTGGGGCAGAGCTGACCCGAGCTGTTCCCAGCTTCCACATGGCTGGCTTTGCTGGCTCTGCCCCCAAGGGCAGCTCAGGGAGAGAGGTCCTGCTAGGGCCTCACCTTGCTTTCTACCCACTGACCTCCCCCAGGCAGAGAGAGGTTTCATAGGGCCTAGGGCTCGTCCCTGCCAGGCCACCCTCCCCTAACAGCTTCTACTTGATCTCTGGCAAGGTGGCTGTGCTGTGTGGTCACCCAGTTTGCCTGGTCCTAGTAGAGATGCTCCTGGGACAATGGGCTCTGAGGGAGGGAGCCTAGCTATAGAAAGGGCCGGCCTGCTGCTCTTACCTCCCAAAGCTGGCCCAGCCTTGGAGGTTCCATCTGGATAGGTCCTGGGCAAGGAAGCCCCTGCCCACGTGGGCAACAGCTGTCCCGGCACACCCCAGGACAGAACTGTTTATGAAGTGGCCACTCTTTTTAAAGTAGGGACACCTGCACAGAATATACACAGAATACGTCGTGGTTTGTTCCAGAATCTTCCGTGGTGCGATCAGGTTGTAGGGCAGCATGTGGGCCCAGAGCCTGTCTGGGGCGCCAGTCTGAAGCATCCTGACCCAAGTAGCTGTGTTCCCTCTACTCCCTGGGGTGGAGACCTGCCTCCCAGGAGTGAGATCGGACAGGTCCCCGGGGGTTTTCCTGTCTCGGTGCCTATCGTCCCCACCCCAGCCTCCCCGGATGCCAGGCTTGGTGTTGGACACACTGGGCTGTCTTGGCCCGTGTCCACCTCCTGGGCGTGGTGGCTGGAGGCTGACAGAGGGCAGTGGGCGACTTGTGCTGCTTCTTGCCGGACGGTGCAGAGGTGGGCTTGCCAGTGCTGAGGCCCAGCTCCCCGGTCGTGTAGCACTGGCAGCTGGGCATTGCTCAGTAGGAGAGTGAGTGCTGGGGGCTTCCCATGCAGGCCTGGTTGTTATACCAGGCACAACTGTGACTCCTTAGCTCCTTTGAGCTAAAGGGCTACGTTGTTGCCTGTGGCCAGCCCAGAGGCACTGTCAAGGCCAGGAGTAGCCTAGAGGAGGCCATAGGTGGCTGGGGTATGGGCCCCAGGCCTGACCGTTGTGCACCCCTTGTACCAACCAAGGTCCTGGCCCATCCTGTCCCTGGAGGTGGAGGGCTCCCAGTGAGGGAGGAAGGGAAGGCATGGTCCCTGATGTCAGTCAGTGTGCCGGTGGGGAGGAGGCCGAGCCCCGTCTCTTGGGGTCCAGCACAGCACTTGCTGGCTCTGCCTCGGGGACTGCCCCCAGCCCTGCCCAAGCACTCCTGGTCCCTCCCTGGGCCCACGAAGGGCTCTGGCTTCTGCCTCCTGGTTTCTAGCCCAAACTAGCTCTCACCCCCCCAGCCCCACCCTTGAGAAGCTCCTTCCCCAGCTGTCCTTCCGAAGTCCAGCCCCCTGGACACGTCATTCATTCCCCGGCTGTCCCCCTGGAAATCCCCAGTCCTCCCTTCATGGTCCAGCTCCTCCCAGAACATTCTCAGTTTCCTGTCAGCCTGAGCCATTACCCCTCCCCATCCCCCCTGCCTTCTCTCTAGGGCAGTCTCCACATGGGGCTGGAGCCACTGGGTCTGTGGTGGGAGAGCTCTGGGTGCCCCTGGGGAGAGGGGCTGCAAGGTTGTCCTGACTCCCAGTTCCCCTGAGCCTGGCCTGGAGCAACTCAGAGGCTGGGTGGGGAGGGGAGGGAGGATTTGGGGTGAGGGAGAATCCAGGTGGGTCAAGTGAATGGGGTAAGGGTGCTTGTAAAGGAGCAGCCCAAGTCCCCCAGCGGTGCTGAGTGCATAGGGCCAGGGGCCTGCCCACGGGGTCAGGGCAGGGACTGGGGCTGGCCGGGGGGGCCTGGGCAGCTGCGGTGGACACTTCAGGGTTGTCTTGTGGGGCTGGGGGCAGGGTGGCGACAGAGTCAATGTGGATCAGAGAGCAGCGCCTGGATGTTCCGACAAAGCCTCCGTGGTGGTCCGGGTGGGGGTGGGGGGCAGGGCCTCCAGGCAGGGGGTTTGGGTAGGGAGCCTGCATCGGTCTGGGGAGGCAGTGGGTCCAGGGAGGCCCTAGGAGGGGTGTCAGCGTGTCTGCAGGGCACGGGCCCGGCCTGTGTCTTGTGCTGTCTTCAAGACTCAGCTGGAGGGGCTCCCCACTCCCTGGCAGGACTGGCATCAGGCCTGGCACCCTCCTCACATGTCCCACCTTTTCCGGGCCTGGACTCTGAGCTGGGTTATCTGTGTCCCCGGCACCACCCCAGGCCCACAGCTGGCATTTGCAGGGTGCTCGCATGGGTGAGTGGGTGGTCAGCATGGGTGTCGTCCTCGGTGACCAGCGCTCGGCCGGTGGAGCTGAGGCTAAGCAGTTATCTGGGCCCTTTGGAGAGGACTTCTGGTCTGTCCACTGTCAAAAGTACAATGTGCGCAAAGAAAACAAGACGAGGCAAAACAATGGCCACACTCTGGGAGTACGGAGGGAGAAAGAGTGAAGCCACACCCTGGCCCCCAGTCTCACTGGCCGGGTTGACCGCAGTGTGTGTGTGTGTGTGTGTGAGACAGACAGGGAGAGAGAGCCGTGGTTTTTTGCATGTTGATAGACTTGTGAACCATCGACCCAGTCACTTCTGGAACACGGACAGCCCGGCCCTGCGAAGCCTGGCCTGCGTCAGTTTCGAAGGGTTTGCCTGTACCGGACATTGTGTGTAAGTGGAATCAAACCACTTCGTCCCCGGCTTCTTTTACTTAGCATGGTGTCTTCAAGGTTCGTCTGTGTCGCGGCGTGTGAGGGACGTCATTCCCCCCCGGGGCGGGATCGTACTCCGTGGCTCGGACATACATGTTTTGTTTCTCGGTGCGTCAGTCGATGGAGATCTGGGCCAGTTCCACCTTTCAGCCACGACGAATAATGCTGCTGTGGACATTTGTGTGTCCCTTTGCTGTCATGTGTCCTGGGTGGACAGCAGGGAGTGCAGTTGCTGGGTCACGTGGTAACTCTATGTTTAACTGGGAGAGGAGCTGCCAGGCCGTTTTCCACAGCACCCACACCACCCTGCATTCCTCACAGCGGCGCGTGAGGGTTCCGATTTCTCCACATCCTCACCAGCACTGAGGCTTATCTGCCTTTTTGACGTAGACATTCGGTCCTCGTGGGTAGAGGGAGGACCTCATTGGGATTGTGATGGGCGTTTCTGATGGCCAGGGACGTTGAGTGTCTTTTCGTGTGCTTACTAGGTCTTCATGTGTCTTGTTTTGAGAAATGTCTGTCCATACTTACCTGGCAGGGGAGATACCATGATCACGAAGGTGGTTTTCCCAGGGCGAGGCTTATCCATTGCACTCCGGATGTGCTGACCCCTGCGATTTCCCCAAATGTGGGAAACTTGACTGCATAATTTGTGGTAGTGGGGGACTGCGTTCGCGCTTTCCCCTAAAAGAAAAAAAGAAAAAAAGAAAAAAAGAAAAAAAGAAAAAAAGAAAAAAAAAAAAAGAGAAATGTCTGTCCATATCCTTTGTCCATTATTAAGTTGGGTTTTCATCTTTTTGTTGTTGAGTTGTAGGTGTTCTTTATGTAGTTACATACACATCCCTTACCAGATACGGGATTTGCAAAAATTTTCTGAATCCACGGGTTGTCTTTTTACTTTCCTGATGGTGTCCTTTGAAGCATAAACGTTTTTAATTATGATAAGTTCAGTTTATCTATTTCTTTTTTTTTTGCTTGTGCTTTTGGCGTCATATCTAAGAAATCATTGCTTACTCCAAAGTCATGAAGATTTATGCCTATGTTTTCTTCCAGGAGTTTTATAGTTTTAGCCCTTACATTCAGGTCTTTGATCTATTTTGAGTTAACGTTTTGAGTGTGGCACGAGGTAAGGGTCCAACTTTGCTCTTTTACACGTGGATATCCAGTTGTCCCAGCACCATTTGTTAAAATGATTGTTCTTTCCCCAAGGAATGCTCTCGGTCCTTTCATGCTTTTTCACGAGCACTAAATACTCTGTTACATGGAAGTACCACAGCTTATTGCCCTGGTCCCTCCGCGTGGACATTGGGGCTTATCATTAAAAATGATTATATTTCTAGATGGCCCTCTGGCATAGGCGAGCACAGCAGATACAAGACGCA
The DNA here is from genome assembly GCF_002007445.2 of Ailuropoda melanoleuca. Taxonomy (NCBI): domain Eukaryota; kingdom Metazoa; phylum Chordata; class Mammalia; order Carnivora; family Ursidae; genus Ailuropoda; species Ailuropoda melanoleuca. Next base: position 102,884,341 of record NC_048226.1, on the reverse strand, counting down.
CTAGTTCTCCAATTCTTTGCTAACTGATTGATGAGAAGATCCAAACTGTTTTAATTCGCATTCTTTGATCAGTAGATAAAGTGAGCATCGTTTTATAGTTCTCGGCTATTTTCCTGTTTCTTCTTTTATGAGTTGCCGACTGAAAACCGTTGTTAGATCTAGGAGGGAGGCAGGTAGGGATCAGGGTTGGAAAAAAAAAAAAAGCATTGTTCATTTTTTTGTAAGATGTGTTTCTCTTTGAATTATAAGAGCTCTTTACGGGGCCCCTGGGCGGTGCAGTTGGTTAAACCCCTGACTCTTGGACTCTCGGTTTCGGCTCAGGTCATGATCTCAGGGTCCTGGGATTGAGCCCCGCGTCCGGGTCTGCGCCTGGTGGGGTGTCTGCTTCTCTGCTTCTCCCTCTCCCCCTACCCCTCTCCCTGCTAGCTCTCTCTCTTTCTCTAAAATAAATAAATAAATCCTTTTAAAAAACCTTTTAAAAAAAGAGCTATGGGGCACCTGGGTGGCGCAGTCGTTTAATCGTCTGCCTTCGGCTCAGGGCGTGGTCCCGGCGTTCAGGGATGGAGCCCACATCGGGCTCCTCCGCTGGGAGCCTGCTTCTTCCTCTCCCACTCCCCCTGCTGTGTTCCCGCTCTTGCTGGCTGTCTATCTCTCTGCCAAATAAATAAATAAAATCTTTAAAAAAAAAAAGAGGGGTGCCTGGGTGGCACAGCGGTTAAGCGTCTGCCTTCGGCTCAGGGCGTGATCCCGGCGTTATGGGATCGAGCCCCACATCAGGCTCTTCTGCTATGAGCCTGCTTCTTCCTCTCCCACTCCCCCTGCTTGTGTTCCCTCTCTCGCTGGCTGTCTCTATCTGTCAAATAAATAAAATCTTTAAAAAAAAAAAAAGAGCTCTTTACATATTATGAATATTAACTTCCTTGTTTGTTATAGATGTTTCAAATTTTTTTCCCAGTTTGTTACCTTTGGTAAGTAAACTTTTTATTGAAATACAGCAGCCCTACAGAAAAGCGTACAAATTATACACACATGGCTTACTTGAATTTCAGAGTTTCCTCGTGACCAGTGCTGAGATCATGAAATAGCTTCTTAGCCTCTTAAAAGGCCCCGTGTCCGCAATGGCTGTCTCGGTTTCTCACAGCGCGCATCAGTCCTGGCTGACCGTCATTCAAGTCTGTCTGCGCTGTCTTTGGCCACAGCAGCTCTGAAACTTGGCCAGTCTTTTATTTTAGGGCCTCAGAATTTCACGTCCCGCTCAAGACACTCTTGTTTTATAAAAACAGTGGCTGAGAGTGTCTTCCAGTTATTTTCTAACATCTTCCTCTTTATCTGGAATTTGTTTGGGGCCGAGGTGTGTGGGAGCCTTGGGGTGTTGTGCTCAGGGTGTGGACTTGGGTTAGTGGGTGACAAACTCAGCTCCCAGAGGGCAGGGTCCGTGTCCTGCTGCACCTGTGTTATAAGACAGAACGGCTTAAAAGCGAGTGGATGGATGGGAGGGAAAAGTGGCCCCCGAGCCCTGTGGGAGTCCTGGTCTGGCGTGAAGACTCCTGGGCGCCCCAGCACGGCTGCTGAGGAGAGCCCCAGAGGTGGCGAAGGCAGGGTGGGAGCCCAGGAGCCACAGAACAGCTTGGGAATGGAGCAGTGTCTCCACCACAGGGAAGGCAGAAGAACGGGAGTTTGCTTTCGGGCATAGGAGTTGGAGGTGAGCAAGCCACGGAGACGCTGAGATGCCTGCAAAGGCTGGATGAGCTGAGGGAGGCCAGTCTGGGGCAGGGCTTTGGGGCCTTCATGAGGAAGAGAAGAGGCCCACGCTCTGAGCCTTGGGGCAGCTGGGGAAGCCACTGCACGGGGTCCTGGCAGCCCAGTCAATGGGAAGGGGTGACGAACCCGGAGAGGGCCACCTGGGTGAGGGGTCTCGAGCAGGACGAGGCCCAAAGAGTGCCTGGCACTTGGTCATAAGGGACACTGGGGACCTTGGTGAGACCTGTTTGAAGGTGTAGTCAGATTGGAGGTGCTGAGGATGATGTAGGGTAAGAAGAGGGGTGCAGGGCTGGAAGGTGTCCAACAGTGTGGGAGCGAGGATGCCCTCCAGGACAGACTGGTGTCATGCAGGCAGAACACGGGCCCGAGGTCCCTGGGGAGGGGAGGCCTGGCCCAGAGGGGCATCCGTGGCCATCGGGAGTTTGGGCATTGCTGAGTGCTGGGCGATCTCCCTCCTTTACCCATCTGCCCATGTTGGGGGCTGAATGTGCTCACCCCTGAGGGCCTTGTGGGGTGAGCAAGGCATGGGGCCGTTGGGCCTTAGGGCATGGGAAGGTGTGGGTGATGGTGCCCCCTAGCCTCAGTTTCCCCATAAAGCCTGAGGGGAGCTGGCGGTAGGGGGGCAAGGTCTGGGTGCCTTCAGAGGGGACTCAAGGAGGCTGGAGAGCGTTGATGCAAGTGGGGGCCAGTTGTAGGCCTCCCATGGACAGGGAGGCGTGGGCGGGGTGCCAGTGCTGTGGGCGTTTGGTGGGGCTGTGGGTGGTGAGGTTGGGGACCCAAGAGGGGGCAGGCACTGGGTCATGTGGTGGGGGCCCAGGTTGCTGGTGGACTGGGTGGAGGGGAGGTCAGGAACTTGCTCTCAGGTGATGGGGAGAAGGTGCCCACTCAGAAGACATGGGACAGGAGCCCGCAGGGCTGGGCCCTCCTCCTCTCCTCCCTTCCTCTTCTCTGGGGGAGCTTGGCTCATGGTTTAGCTGCAGAGGGGTTGTCCCAGTTACGTGGTCAGCTCTTGGCAGGGTCCTTTACTGCTGTCCGGAGGCAAAGGGGATATGGGGCCAGGAAGAGGATGGGGGGACACTCTGCTGCCCACTCTGGTTCCTGGGGTGGGGACAGGTCAAGGGCCAATTCTGCAGGAAAGGAATGCCCTAGAAGGACGTCTCGTGTAGCTGGTCTGGAGTCTGGGTTCAGGCGGGCTGGTCGCGGCACTGTGCCCGGGGACAGCGGGGGAGGGGGAAGCCCTCTAGGAGGCATGATGCAGGGCTGGAAGTACGGGGCCACTGGGGGCAGGTGTGAGGCAGCTGGTGGGAAGCCAGAGAGAAGTGTCCACAGCAGGTGCCTCTGGGTGTGGGGCTCTTTGAGTCTTTATTCTGTTCTTTGTTTTTTGTTTTTCAAGTGAATGTGTATTTTGAACTTTGGAAATAGATCCTTTCTTCCTCCTTTCTTATTAAGTGAATGGCTGCGGGAAAGCTTATAGGACCGGAGTTAGCCTGAGGGACACGACTGAGCTCACTGTGGTTATTACTCTAATGACCCCTGGCTGCTTGTGGATACAGCCAGCCCCCAAGAACACCCCTGTTAGGTTCCCGCGGCAGCCGTAACAAGTTGCCTCGATCTGGGTGGCCTAAAACGACGGAACTTTACTCCCTCACTGTTTTGGAGGCCAGAAGCCCCAAATCAAGGTGTCAGCAGGGCCACACTCCCTTGGAGGCTGTAGGGCTGCTCCTGCCTGTCCCAGGTCCTGGTGTCCCTCGCCTCCCCGGTGTGGCCGCAGCTCTCCAGCATGGCATGCTCCCCGCGTCTTCTGCGTCTTTTAAGGATCCCTGTCACTGGATTTAGGGCCTCCCTGAGTGATCAGGATGATCTTCTCTGAAGATTCTTAATTATAACTGCCAAGACCCCTTTTCCAAATAAGAGAACTTCCTGGCTCTAGGGATTTGGGGGTAGACATGTATTTTGGGGACCACCATTCAACCCACTGCTGTCTGCCCTCTGGCCCCCTAATATTCATGTCTGTCACATGCAAAATACATTCACCCCCTCCCACCATCCCCCAAAGCATCAGCCCATTAGACATCAACTCAAGTTCAAAACCTCACCTAAATTTCAGCAGCTCAAAAGCCCCATGTCTTGTCCAAACTCTCTCAATCGAACTAGGTGAGGCTTGGATACGGTCCACCCTGGGGCAGAATTCCTGCCTGTTGGTGGACTCGTGGGACTAGTAAGCCCGTCCTCGGCTTCCAGAATACAATGGTGGGACAGGCCTAGGATAGACCTCCCCATTCCAAAACGGGGAAACAGAAAGTGATCCCGGGCTCAGTGTCCGAGCAAGTTTGAAACCCGCTGGGCAAAGTCCTTTCTCCTCTGTGGCTTGATGCTCTGCTGTCCGGCCTCGGCTTGTGCAGTCCCATCTCCGTTTCCTCGAAGGGTAGCACAGCATTGAAGCTGAGGAACGCCGTCAGCCCTTTTCCTGCCCGAAGAATCGCAGAATCCCAGCTGCCTTTCCTCCGTACATCCCGTCTCTGTCCCGTCCCGTGCAAGCTGGCAGTGTGTCTGCTGGTGCGACATTCCCATACACCTTGTGTATGTCGGGGGACCCATGTCCTTGGACAAGAGGGCTGTCCACAGAGCTTTTCTGGACGACCCCGCTCCGTTCCTAGCTTCTGCTGAGACGGTAGAGCCGACCTGTGGGCCAGACAGCTGCTCTCTTCAGCAGAAGGCTGTCCGGTCCCCGGTGGGTGTCTGTCCAGGGCATGCTTTCCCAACATGAGCACACTCTGCAGTCCGAGCAGGTTGTGACTCCTGGGTCGCCAGTGCTAACAGTCCCTTCCACGACGGATGTCTTTCCTCTTCAACTAGTCCGTGAGCGGGAAGACGAATTCAGGTCTCACCTCCCACACTTCACCCAGCATCTCCACGGCTCTAGGTCCCTCTCAGGTTCTGCTCTCCCCCAACCACAGCCCGCGGTTCAGCCACGTTTTCTGCCCTGTTTGGTAAGGATCGCCTTTCCTCCGGTTTCCAGGAGTGTTTCCTTATCTCTTCTAGGTTCTGTGGCTGTTGACCTTCCCTGGTTTGTGGCTGCATCCCCTGTCTTCACGTGGCTTCTCCTCTGTGGCTCTGTTCTTTTCTGTCTCATTGGATTTAGGGCCCACCCCCATCATCCAGGGTGATCTTGAGATCCTTAATGACATCTGCAAAGGCCCTATTTCCAAATAGGGTCAGTCATAGGCACCAGGGGTTCAGGCGTGACCATGTTTGTCAAGGTCCCCATTCGGGGGGTCGGCTGATGTATTGGAAACTTCCACATCTTTTTGTTTCGTGCTTGTTGTTTTCAAAAAATGTGCACAGTATTTTGTAGTCCAGTTTATTTGGAATCTTATAATTTGATATTACAGAGCATTTTAGACACATGTTAACTTCTTTTTACTTAATGTTACAATAGGGACACCTTTCTGTAACATTTACTTATAATAAAACATAACATAACAATATTCTTTTGTATGGTAACTGTATCATATTTAAAAAAAATTTTTTTTATTAAGTAAATTCTACCCCCAACGTGGGGCTCAAACTCTCGGCCCTGAGATCAAGAGTCACTCGCTCTACTGACTGAGACAACCCAGGCGCCCCAACCATATCATATTTAAACTAGTCCCCCCTCATATAACATTGAGGTTATTATTTATTTGTTCGATAGTAGGTAGGCTGCAAGGAGCGGTTTTGTAGCTGGATTATTGGATGTGTCTATGACTACTGTTTGAAATAGAATTTCTGGATCAAATCGTGTGTAAAACGTAAGCCTTATCAACACCAAGATACCATTTTTTATGTATCAGATTGGCAAAAATCCCAACACGTGGATTTCTGGATTGTGTTGAGGAAGCTGTGGGAACCAGGCCAGTGACGGCGCCCAACGGGACGGCGCTCCTCGGGGTCCTCGCAGCGACAGGGCTCCTGGGGGAGGGCCGAGGGCTCCGCTCGCCGCGGGAGGGGCGCCTCTGTGCTGTGGGCTGATGGCGAAGCAAGGGGCGGACGGCACATGTGAGGCGTCACTTTGTGTGTCAAAAGGAGGAAAACCAAGAATCGCGTTTGTAGTTGTGTGATTTTCCATAAAGCCGTTGCCTAGGAATGACCAGGAAGCCAGCACCAGGGCTCTCACACCATGTGGGGGTAAGGATCCTCTCCAGGGGGCGATCCGTGTCTGCGGGGGGGAATAGCCCCCATTCAAGCACAGTGTATGAGAGTTTCCGCGGCGTTTGCTGGATATTGCAGGAGGACCTGCTGGGCCTGAGAGGCCTCCCTCCCGACCCCTGCCCAGCACCCATGTTACCATTTTGAATGGACCACAGAACCTCCCAGTCCGGAGCATCATATCAGTGAGCACGTGAGGCGGTGTTAACAGAGGTGCCCAATGGGGCCAGCGGAAGGGCCGATCAGAATCGCAGGGGTTAGCTTGGGGGGCGTGGGGCCTCCGCACAGGAGCGTGAGTCTCCTGGCGGGCCCCAGTCTTTCTTTCTGCCCTCGAGTTCTGACTGACTTTTACATATATCTGCTCCTAGAGCGCTTTCTATCTCGTGCTGCCAAGGAAGGCTGCTGAAGGCGGTTTTGTAACCGTCATTGCTAGCCTGTGAGAAACCCCTCGGCCCTTTCAGAGGTACAGCTCAGGCCGGCTGCTTTACCGAGCTCTCTCATGGCTTCCGATAGGTCCGTGGACTTTGTCCTCGTGCTGAGAGGAGCAGATGCCCACATGTAAGTGCTTTTGTTCTGGGCTTCTCCTGCAGCGACTCCTTTTGCTCTCACATGCCCTGGACCAACCTCGCGGGGGGGGGGGGGGGGGGGGGGGGGGGGGGGGGGGGGGGTNAGGTCCCTAACCGCTGCCCCTGGGGCCTTGCATTGTCAAGGAACACTGGCTTGCTCCCTCCAGCACTCCCTGTCCTACTCTATAATGTCCTTGTGGGACCAGCGGGGGGGAGGGGGGCCTGGGAGGCCAGCCTGGCCAGCCTGTCTAGTCTCTTGTAAACGGTGTGCGTCTTTTCTGATTTACTGGGCCACATTTAAAAAACCAGAACTGCTTCTAGGTTTTATCAAACGAGTTGTCAGCGTTTTGAGATCAGTGTACAGGTTTTCTCCTTTAATCTATTAATGAGACAGAACTATATTAATAGAGGTCCTGGGAGTATCCCATCCTGGCCCTGGGAGAAATCATTCCCTTTTTTCCTCTACAGCGAGGCCTGTGTTTGCAGGTCTGGGGTTTGGATGCCAAGTAGCTGCCTAGGGCCACCCAGCTAAGTGTCTCTGCATTAGAGCGTGCTTGTCCCTGCAGGGAGGGACTGGCAGAGGGGTGCGTGCAGTGGACACGGGCCTGTCCACTGGCCTGGAGACAGGGTCCACCACACTGCAGGGGAGCAAGGCAGCCCGGGTGGGGGGTGGCGGCAGGGCTGTGGCGGGACGCACTGTGTGCATGGCAGTGTTCTGGCTGCTGTGGCGGAATCCTGGACGTAGAAGGGTGGGGGCCGCCAGGACCAGCCTGCTGAGAAAGGTGGCAGCAAGGCCCCAGAAGCGGTGCAGGCCGTGGGCGGGGGATGAGGATGGGTTTGAAAGACATTTGGGGGAAGAATGACGGAGCATGGGATGTGGGGGCCAAACTCAGAATCCCCCACCAAAATCTCTGGCAGGTGCCTCATAACAGCGCTATTCTTGAAGGAGGCTGCACGGAGACCGCTGGTTGGGGCCTCAAGGGGTGACCTCGCTGCCATCCAGGCCTTGCCCAGGATCTGCGGGAGCCCCGGTGGGCACCCGGCCTGGTGGTGTAGGGGGCTTAGATCTCCCAGGAGCCTCCCAGAGAGGCTGGTCTGGCTGAGTTCCTGCGGTCATCATCCAGCAAGGTGTGGCCTCCCAGGCAGAAGACGCTCCTGCCCCAACCTGGCAGCTTCCCAAGGCGGAGGTGGACTCGGGCTGTGGCTGTGGGGCGACATGGCCCCCGTGCTCCTGCTGCAGGCACGGTCTGTGGGGTCTCATCGGGTCAGGTCTTCCCTGGGTGATTGTCCACCTAGGTGGACAGCCTACAGCTGTTACACGTGACCCCTGCCCACCGTGAGCCCCAGCAGGGCAGGCTGCCATGGGGGTGGGGGAGAGGTTTGAAGCTGAGGGGCACCATCTGGAGGATGGTCGTGGGAGCAGTGGGACTATCCGAATAGCAGAGGAGGGTGTGTGGGGACGGGCAGGGCCCACAGCCAAGCCTACCAGGGTCTCCTCACTGTCCAACTCCTGCCTCCAGGCCCTTGTCCATGGTAGTTTGAGGGAGCTCCCTAGCTTGGTGAGCCCCCAGTGACAGCTGTCTGCAGCCCCTCCTCGCCTGCTCCATCTGTCTCCACATTCTTTGGGGTTGGCCGGACTCTCTTCTCTTGCCTCTTGCCTCTGGGCCTTTGCCTGGGTGATCTGTCTTCCTTTGCTTGCTAGCTGCAGCCTGCCTTTTGGTCCCCATGTCGCAGCCCCTCCCCCGGGAAGCCTGCTCTGATGAGGGACCAAGGAAAGGGCTCAGCACATCCTGTGGAGCCTTTACGGGGCCTGCGTGGCCGCTCCCCACTGCCAAGGCCATGCCACGTGGCTGCTTTTGGGGGCAGATTCAGCAGGGCAGGCCGAGAACACCTCTTCACCGGGTCTTCCAGCTGCCGCCACTTTTCTGAGAGCCCCTGGCTGCCAGTGGCTGCAGATGATTGCAGTGGCCACTTACAGGTGGGCCTCGCAGCTGGAGGGGACCAGGTAAGGGACACTGCTCTGAATGGTTGACCTGACAAAGTGGGCCTGCAGGCAGTAAGGGTGGGTGGCCTGGCCTGGAAGGAGACTGAGGCAGGCTGGCCACGTCTTGTGGAGGCTGTCCCATCCCCCACAGCCCAGCACAGAGGGTCAGGATGGAAAGGCAGGGTGCAGTCCTGGGGCTGACACCCTAGGTGTGAGCAAGGCTCCTGCAGTAGCTGATGGCTTCCCGTGGTGCAGTGAGTGAGACAGACCGCACCCTGAGCCCACCCCGCCAGTGCCAGCGTCCGCCGCAGGAGGACTAGGACAGCACTAGGGCTGCTGGTGGGGACCCCGCAAAGAGATGTGCTGGGGCCTGGACTGGTGGTAGCCGTTGGTGGAGATGCTGACAAGCGGACAGAGTGGAAGGTGGAGCTGCCAAGACCTGTGGGGCTGGCCACGAAGGGGGGATGCAATAGCCCCAGGGGGTTGGCCTGCATTGCTGGGTAGTGGGTAGAGATGCACCCACTGAGCTGGGAAGATAAAAGCATCCCAAGACAAGCACGACTGGGATTTGCTGAGTGGCTGAGGCTGAGGCTGGCTGCAGTTTGGAGTCCTGCCAGACATGAAATTTTAGAAGTCAGAGTACAGAGAGCATCTTGAGTGATAGGAGTGGGTGAGGTGGCCCAGAGGTGCATAGGGCCACCCAGCGAAGAGGGTAGAGCGTGGGCAGGGGCAGAACAGTTGGGGCAAGGGAGGTGGGGACCTGAATAGTGGTGATCAAGGGGCAGGTCCAGAGTGCTGGGGCACCACTGCGGGCAGGCCTCCAGCCCTTGCCCTGGTGGGATCCGCCTACCCTCCACGACCAGGGTGCTGGCTGAGGAGGTCACCGGGAGGCCCAGACCACTAGATATCTCCTGCAAGGAGTGGCCGCGGCTTCGAGGTCTGGGAAGCCACATGCACGAACGACCCAAAGGTCACTCTAAAGGTGGCAGAAGCCAAGGCTCAGGGACTGTGGGGTGGGGAAGGGTGGGCCATAAGAGCCCACCTGGATCTGGCCTGGTGACCCTGCGTTCTGGCTGGAGTTAGCAGAGTCAAGCACCACGAGGTGAAGCCTGGAGGATGGGGGCGGGGCGCAGCGGGAGCTCGCGCCCGGCCCCCTTGCCTTGCGCATTGATCCGCCCAAGCCCCGCCCCGAGCCGGCAAGCCCCGCCCCAGGCCTCCCGGCTCCTCCCCCAGGCTGCGGCTCTGGCCCGGGCAGTGAGGTGCGGGGCTGGACTGTGCGTGGCGGCGGCGCCGCCGCGCTCAGTCCCGGTGGAGACATGGACCCTTCGCGAGCTATCCAGCAGGAGATCAGCTCCCTCAAAGGTGCGGGCCGGGACCGGGACCCGAGCCAGGGGGCGAGGACCAGGCGGTGACCTCTAGCTGGGTGCAGCCCTGCGCAGGGGCCGCGGTCAAGGTCTGCCATCCGGGGAGTAGCCTTGGGGATGGGGAGCGGGAGCCACGGGAGACCCTAGGCCTAAGTACCGCCAGGGGTCCACCTGGCCGGGGTCTACCCTGGGCTGGCCGGGGGCTACTCTTGCCGCAGCCCTGCAGCCCTGCAGCGAGTGTCGGGGGGCGGGACGGGCTGCTGCAGCGGCGGGGGCGGGGCGGAGGTGAGAGCTGGCTTTTGCGGCGGGTCCGCCCCTTTTCCTCCTGGCCTCTGCGGAGCCCCTGCCGCGCCTGCGGCCCCGCCAGCCTCCCTGCCGCTTTGCAGCCTTGCAGCTCAGCGTCCGAGGGGACCAGCCAGGGCAGTGGGTATCACTGTGGGGAGGCGCCAGGCGGGCTGGCCCCGGGCAAGTTCCACACTGCGGCTCTTTGTTCTGGGGTGGGGGGGCTGGGGGCTGCCCGAGGGCTCCGACCGGTTGCCCTGGAAACCTGGAGGGCCCCTGAGGGCCCTGGAGTGTGAGGGGAGGAGGCCGCCTGCCCCCCCCCCCCCCC
>NC_048226.1:102850668-102873843 GCF_002007445.2 Ailuropoda melanoleuca | reverse complement strand
TTCCCTGGCCCTCCCGGTGCCGAATCAGCGACTCCGGCTGCGCTTCTGCAGGGTGGGGGCGGGGCAGAAAAGGGCATCCTTCCAGCCCTGGGACTGGGGGGGCGCCCCCACCCAGGCGCGGAGAGGGACCAGGGGAGCTGCCGGGAACAGCTTGCTCCAGGCTCCTACCTGCCCCTCCCCTCATCCACTGAGGGCGCCCGGGCTAGTGGGAGGGAGGGGGGAATTCCCTTCCATGCCCCGCCCCCTTTCTGCGGTTCCCCAAGTTGCTGCCGTCTCCCGTGCAGGCCGGTGTAGCAGGAGAGACCTTAGGTCCGAGTGTTTGGGAGGCCTTGGGGGTGGCTTAGAATCATTTCGGGAGGGGAGGCATCGGTTGGCTTGGGGGGCGGCTTGGGGATTTGGGGGAGTAGGTCGGGAAATCGTACCAGGACGATGGCCTGGATGAATGGGGTAGGCGTGGAGGGACGCAGGAGGCGAGTGAGGAGCTGTGGGGCGGGCAGGGGGGGGGCGCAGGAGGTCTGTGCGGGAGGGCTGAGGGACAGACCAGGAGAGTGGGCATGCTCTGGACACAGGGTTGGGCCGGGCCGCTGCCTGAGTGCTGTCCTGAACCACAGCTGGTGCTGGTTCCCGAAGCCACAGATTGGGTGGCGGGGCGGGTCCTCAGGCGCTACTGGGCTGAAGGGGCGTGGACGCTGTCCACTCCCGCGCTAGCGGTGCGTCCTCCCGGAGCTGGTCTCCTTGTGGGCTGGCCCGCTTCCTGCCTGGCTGCAGGGGACTGGCGGGGAGCGGAGGGAGGGCGCCGCAGGGAGCTGGCGGGCGGGGCCGTGGGGACAGTTGGCTGGACCTTCAGTTTCCACCACCGCGTCCGCCAGCACTGGGGCACGCGTGCGTGTGTGTCTAATGAGTGTGCGCGCGCGCGCGCGCGCGCGTGTATGACGGTGTGTGTGTGTGTGTGTGTGTGTGTGTGTGTGTGTGTGTGTGTTGGGGGCGCTGTTTGGAGCTGGCTCTGCGGTCCCATGGCAACGGCCCCATAAACCCTCCCCCACCCGCTGCCAGTTGGCTGCCTGCCCGCGGGCGCCTCCCACCTCGGGATCCCCCACCCCCGCCCTATTTGCCCTATTTATAATCAGTTCCCGGGTTAGCCGCGCTTGGTGGGAATGGGTGTGTCGGCCTGGGGGAAGGGGAAGAGCGCGGATCTGGGTGCGGGTCGGTGCAGCACAGCGTGGGACAGTGGGGTATGGAGTGGAATGGGGGGGCCCAGGATGTCCATGGTTAGATCCTCAGCTGTGGGAGCCTGGAAGTGACCGATGGGTGTGGCCCCGCCTGGCTCCAGGGCCCTCCCATGGAAACCACCGCCGCTTGTGGACCCTCTTGCTGGTCCCCATTTCACTTGGGCCCCTGATCCACTTCTAGTGTGGTGCGCCTCTCCCCTGCACCTGCACAGCTAGTCCACAGGTGGACACTCCAGCTACCCAGGGCAGGGTGTCTGTATGGCATTAGGGGCACCAGGCCTGCCTGGGGTGGCAGGGACCTGGTGACTGATTTTCTGTGGCAGCTGAGAGTTTCTGGCTTCCAACAGCTGGCCTGGGGGTTGGGGTGGATGAAGGCCCTGCTCAGAGTGTTTTGGGGTCCCAGCAGACTCTGAGTTCCTGCGTCCCCCTTGATCTGGCTTGGCAAGGGAAGTGTTAAATAGGGTGGCTGTGGTCTTGGGCCTGGCATTTGGAGGTGGGGGGGTCTGTCCCTTTGCCCGTTTGATGGACGGCAGCCAGTGGTGTCCGAAGCCCGCCTGTCCATGTGCTGTGGCAGCTGCTACTGTCATTCCCTTCAGGCCTCTGCTCCCCAAGACCCCAGCTTTCCACCCAGATTTCTGCCCCACTCCCGGGACCCCAGCTCTTCCCTCAGACCTCAAGTGCCCCCTTGCCAGGCCCAGACAGCCCAGCACCCCGCTTTCAGATCCTTGTAATCCCACGAAACCCTGAGACCACAACCCTGAGTTGGGTCCCCAGCCTGAGGACCTCTCCTGTCCTCTCTGCTCCTCGCTTTCTCTTCTGCCCGTTCTTCGACCTTTTTAGATTCTTAGTCCATGGCTGCTACCGGACAGACTCCCTCCCCCTAGTCTTAGGAACCTTGAAGGAAGTGTTTAGAAACTGATGTAATTCCTGACGTCGGAGCCGTGGGGCCTGGGAAGGGAGGGGGGCTGTTGGGGTGGCTGCCACGGTAAGGTGCCCCCCACTCTGCGAGGGGCCCCGTTGGCTGTGGGTGGGAGGGGCCGCCCATGCTGCTGAGTCAGAGGGGGCCGGCCTGGGCGTCCCGGAGGGAGGGCGGGCCGGCGGGAGGCTCGCGCAGGCGGTGGGCAGGCGGCAGTGCCGGCCGGGATCTCACTGAGCCAGCAGCCGGGCGCGAGAGCCACAAGCCCCGGAGCCCGTGCCCTCGAGCTCAGTGCGGTGGCCCGCCTGCCCACCAGCCCGCGTCTCACCCTGTGCCGCGGGTGCCTCTTGGGCCTCCTCCCTGTGCCCCGCCCGTCACCCGTGCCTCCCGGGCTCTGGCAGCCATGGTGGCGGGTATGCTCATGCCGCTGGACCAGCTGCGGGCCATCTATGAGGTGCTCTTCCGTGAAGGCGTGATGGTGGCCAAGAAGGATCGGCGGCCCCGCAGCCTGCACCCTCACGTCCCTGGCGTCACCAACCTGCAGGTCATGCGCGCCATGGCCTCCCTGCGGGCCCGGGGCCTGGTGCGAGAGACCTTCGCCTGGCGCCACTTTTACTGGTACCTCACCAATGAGGGCATTGTCCACCTGCGCCAGTACCTGCACCTGCCGCCGGAGATCGTGCCCGCCTCTCTGCAGCGCGTGCGCCGCCCCGTTGCCATGGTGATGCCCGCGCGGCGCACCCCCCACGTGCAGTCTGTGCAGGGTCCCCTGGGCTGCCCGCCAAAGTGGGGGCCGGTGCCCGCAGAGGACCCTGCCTGTGAGGAGCGGCGGGTGTACCGTCGGAAGGAGCCTGAGGAGGGGGCACCTGAGCCCCCTGTGGTGCCCGCCACCGCCCCAGGGAACCTGGTGAGGCCTGGCCCGGAGCCTGCCCCAGCCACAGGTCAGCTGCACCCTGGCCCCAGCCTGGGGGATGGGAACGGGGTGCCTGGGCACAGGCCGGGTGGGCTGGGGTCGGCGGTGCGTGTGTGGGAACGTGGCTCACACCAGCAGGTGGTGCTCTGTCTGCCCGAGGGTGCCGGCTGCTCTGCGGGGGGGACCCACGTGGCTCCTCCTCCTGGCTGAGGACCTTGGGGTGCGTAGGCCGAGGAGGAGCCTGTGGGCCGCTGCCAGGCCATCCTCAGGCTCCCCCTGGGGCTGGGGGTGGGGCTTTCGGCGCCTGGACTGGCAGGACGGGCTGTTGGCGCCACCCTGTCCAACACCAGCTAGTCGCTGTCCCCGGCACTGCCTTTGGCCTGAGGCTTCTCTGCACGCTCCTGTGGCCTGTGTGCCCCTAGGCCCTCTCTACGTGAGGCGGTGGTGTGCAGCAGAGGGGCCAGAACGGGATGGGTCAGGGCAGGCGGACCGCTCTCTGGTAGTGTGGCCCAGGCAAACTGCCTGACCTTGCTGAACCTCGGGTCTGTACAGTGCGGGTGACATCGCCCCCCGTGTCTCGTGGTGTTGTGACGGGGAGTGTGGCCAGCGTGGGGTTGGTGATGGCCCAGGGGGCAGCCCTGGGTTGGGGGGAGAAGAGCAGACCCCAGGCAGAAGCATTGCCAGCAGACCAGAGGCTGGGGTGTGGTGGGCGCTGGGCCCAGAACCAGGTCTGGGCAGAGGGTGGAAGGTGGGTCCAGGAGGATGGAACAGGTCCCATGGTCCCAGGGGTTGCCAAGTGACCCCTTGCGGTATCCTTCCTCTGTGGCATCTCTCTGCCCCTAAGCAGCTGTGCTGGCAGGACTCAGGTGGGCAGATGACTAGGGTCCCAGGTAGCTTGCGGCTCACACGTGTGCTTTCACAGCTCCCTGGCCTTGGTGCTGACTTGGGGGGGCCCCGGTGCCCCAGCAGAGGTCAGGCTTGGCTGCCACTTCCATCTTTGTGTCTTGTCACCTGGGGAGGAACATGGTCTCTAAGGTTCTGGGAGGGGGACTTGCCATGAGGCCAGCAGGGTAGGCAAGAGTCTGCCAGGTGAATAGGGGTCAAGGGACCGAGGTTCGGGCCCAAGGCTCTGAGTGGGAGCCCCAGTTCCGCTGTGGTCTGTGTTGGACCCACTAGGGCTGTGCCATGGGAGCCCATCTGGGAGGACTGTGAGGCTGTGGGCTAGAGGAGTGGTCTCTGGGCCCTCCCCATGGCTGTGGACAAGTTGCATGGCCTCTTCAAACTCCCGTCAATGGGGTGACAGTGTCTCCCACAGGGCGACAGCAAGTGCTTGGCTGGGTGTTTGGTCAGCACCGACTAGCACCCAATGGCCAAGTCCCAGTCCGGGGGCCTTCTGCCCTTGCCACTGGCGCTCCAGCCCTCTCCCTCTCTTGAGTCACGAGGGTGGTGAGCGTCAGCTCCTCTTTCCTTTTCTCTCCTTCCTGCTTGTCTGTGGCCAGGCTGGGCGGCTGGGCGGGCACACGGCAGTAGGGCCAGGATGGGGGACTGGGTGTGGCTGCAGTGGGCAGAGCGGAGGGCAACCCCAGCCCTGATGGAGGTGACTCAGTGTTCCCTCCCAGCCGCAGCCGCAGGCGGCAGCTCAGAGTTTCCAACAGGAAATGAACTCCAGCTCCAGGCTGAGTCAGGCCTGCGGGTGTGGGCTTCCCGAGGGCCGAGCGCAGGACCCAAGGGCCACGCTAACCGGGGGCACCTAGGGCATGCTGGGTGCTGGCTATGGTGCGGGCACACCCTCGTCTCTGGGGTTGCACCTAGAATCACCGACTGCTCAGAGACCGCTTCCTGCCCCAGCTCTGTCCTCTCCAGTCTGCTGCTAGCATGGTGAGGGCAGGAGTGTATGGGGCCATCTGCACTGATCACCAGAGTGGACTCGGTCCGTGGGTCACCTCTGCCTGTCCAGCCATGGTGGAGCCAGTCAGGTGCGCCTGCCATACCCCGCCCCCACCTGTGAGCCCTGGTGGTCTGCTCATCTGTGTGGGAAGGCATCTGCTGCTTGGTCAGCTACGTACTGGCCAGACCCAGACCAAGCCCCAGGCCGGGGAAGCCCCGGCCTCAGGGGATGGACTGCGACGAGGAGTGAGTGGCGGAGGTAGCTTTAGGAGCAATCACGGAGGGCCTCTCTGAGGAGGTGCTCTGAGCTGAGCCTGATGGCTGAGGGGCACCTGTTCCACCAAGAGCAGCCCAGCAGAGGGAGGAGCTTGGGCCGGTGGCTGTGGCAGGAGTTCGGGTTTACTTCCTGTAGTGGGAAGCCAAGGCCATGGGCTTTTATATATGAATTTGATCTACATTTCCAGTAGTAATGCTTTGCTCAGCTCAAAACTCCAGGTGAACTGAGATGCTTATAAAGGAAAGGGACCCCCTGAGTGCTCCCAGCCGCTGCGCCAGAGCCGTGTTGTGCAGCAGGTGGCCCACCCCGCAGTGCACCTTGACTCTCCCGTGGGCTCTCAGGTCCCAGAGGGTCCCCAGGGTCAGCGCACCGAACTGCCTTGCCCTTTTCCATGGCTGTGTAGCGCCACGTGGTGGAACAGGTGTTCACAACCATCACTAGCTTTGTGTCTGCGTCTGTGCGTGTTTGCTGGGACATCTGTAGGACTCTGGTGGGTTTTTATTTTTTTTTATTTATTTTTTTAATTTTTTTTAAGATTTTTTATTTATTTATTTGACAGAGATAGAGACAGACAGCGAGAGAGGGAACACAAGCGGGGGGAGTGGGAGAGGAAGAAGCAGGCTCATAAGCGGAGGAGCCTGATGTGGGGCTCGATCCCAGAACGCCGGGATCACGCCCTGAGCCGAAGGCAGATGCTTAACTGCTGTGCCACCCAGGCGCCCCTCTGGTGGGTTTTTAGAGCGGGGTGTGGCCAGATTAGATTTGCCTTTCTCGGTCCTGTTCGGCTGGCTGGGAAGATGCATGAAGGAGGGCAGAGCTTTGCCTGGGCTAGAGACCTTGGGGGCTGGGACTGAGCTGGTTGTGGGGTCTGTCTGTGGTGGAGGAAGGGGCTGGCCCTGGGGGCTGGGAGAATGAGGATGTTGAGGGGGGTGGGGGAAGTGCAGGGCTGGTGGGGCCTGTGGAGACCAGGGGAGGCTGTGGGTGGGCTGGTCAGGGCAGGCAGTAAAGACTGGAGGGCCCTGTGGGCTGCACTGAGGCTCAGGGATTTGGGGCAGGCCCGTCCACTGTACTGCCTGGGCTGGTTGGACCCGTTGGCCCACTGGGCTTCAGCTCTGCCCGGCTCACGGACTAAGGGGTGGCCATGAGGAGGAGTCACAGCTCCCAGAGCTGGGTGGGGAGGCCAGGGCCTGAGTGAGCCCTCCCTCTGCCTCCCACCCTTCCCTCCTTCCTGCCGTCCCTGCCTTTCCTCCCTGCTGGCTTCGTGGCTTGGCCCACGCTGAGCCGCCATGGACAGGTACAGCATGGAGGAGCTGATTCAGCTGGGCCAAGGTAGGGCAGAGCCCCAGTCGGGGGCTGTGGGCGTGTGAGCTCCAGCTGGGCTGGACTGGGATCTCCCAGGCAGCCTGTGGCTGGGGCCCCCGGGGGCGCTGGGACTGCCTGCCTTGCCTGGGACATCAGATTGCAGAAATGCGGGGATGAGCTGGACTCCCTCTCAGAGCTGTCCAGGACTGTCTGGTGTGGGGGTGGATGGAGGCATCTGGAGGTGAAAAGCCCTGTCCTAGGTGGGCAGTGGGGGGCTACCTACTGCCCTGGAGGTGCCCTCTGGGCCTCAGGAGCCGGTCCTCCTTCTGGCTGTGGCGTCCGGAGCTGCTCTGCGGCTCCCATCAGAGCCCGCAGCTTCAGGCCATTTTCCTTCAGAAATGAGTTTCTGAAATGCAGGATTGGCCAGCGGGAGGCTTGGGAGCCCGCCCCCCCTCCTTATAGCTCCTGCTCTCCCCAGATGGACCGTGGTGCCTGCAGCCCAGCGGTCAGAGGCCAAGTGCAGTCTGCTGTGCTTTGCTGCAAGGTGACCACACGTGCCAGACGCTGCCTGGGTGCCAAGGGCAAGCCCCTCACTTTCCTGGGGTTCCTCATCTGTACCCCATAACAGCATAGGACCTCCTTCAGGGGCTTCTCTGAGATCGAAACAGAATGGTGCTTCACACACAGGAAATGCTGCAGAATAGGATGTAAATCCTTCCATCTGGGCCTTAACTCTTTGTCTGCCAGGGCCTGAGGGCACCTGGGAGGAGAGGGTGGCATGGTGACCCCCTCATGTCCTGTTTGCCAGCCACGCCAAGCTCTGGGTCTCCAGGATGTGGTTCGGGCATGCCTGCTGGGAGGGCACTCCGGGGCCAGGCCTTCTGCAGACGGGAGGATGCCGGGGGCTCTGTGGTGGGGCCAGGGCAGGCATTAGGAGCAGCCTGGGGTGGGGACGCATGGCCCAGTGGCATGGCCCAGTGCAGGAGGGCTGGCAGACGTTCCTGCGGCTCAGCCCAATTTGGGGCAACCTGGGTGTCCAGCTGGCTGGTGGTGTGACCTTGGGGAGGCTGCTGTCTCTCCTGGGCCAGGTGTTGTGTTGAGTGACTTGTGGGGGTCTCTCTGGGAGAAAGGGAGCCAAGCCCCCTGCCCTTGTGGCCTTCCGGGAGTGTACCCCCACCACTTCCTGCACCCTGAGTGGTGGGGGGGTGGGACAGGGGCTGCAGCCCCTCCCACGGGACGGGACGTGATCCCCCCACGTTTCAATGTCAGTGCTGGGCCTTGTTCCGAGGTGGGCTCTGACGCCAGGTGGCTTCTTATTATTAGAATCATGGGCAGGAGCCTGGGGGGTGAGTGTCGGGTGGCGCCGCCCAGCCAGACTGGACTCCAGGGAAGGCCGGGGCCCCAGTGCCCTCGCTCTGCACGTCATGTTCTAAGTCTGGACAAGTGACGGGCCTTGCTTGCCCTCCTCAGATATTTATATCACCCCCCCACCCCCTGCCCACCCCTCCCCTCCCCCATGGACACACGCACTGCTGCTGACAGCGGCTCCGCCAGCCGTGCCCTCCTCCCACCGCCACCGCCACCGCGCGGCTCACGGCCGCCTCTGAGGGGTCTGTGACCCTCTGCACTGCTCCCTCTCCCCGTCTGCCCCGTGGGCTCCCGCCGCTGTCCCTAATGAAGATCGTGCCGGGTAGGTGGCGCAGTCGTTGAAGGCTTTGTGAGAGCCCACGGGGGCCCTGTGGGCGGTGGGCAGGAGGCTTTGTCCTTCCGTCCCTGCACACACCCTGCCCTCCCAGGCCGTCGCCCCAGCCCTCCCTTCCACCCTGTTCGCTGTTCCACATGGGGGTGTTGGGGCTCTGTGGATGTGCTTGTCATTGAGGGTGGTTGGGTCAGCTGCGAGCCTGGGGGGCCAGCGGAGGCTGGGGTGCTGCCCCCCCCGTTGGGTGACTGGCAGCTGTCACCAGAGGGCTTCTTGGAGGCAGAGTGGGGTGCTGGGACACTGCAGTCACCCTCCTGGGAGGGCACGGGGGGGGGCATGCTGAGGCTGCCTGGGCTGTGCTGGGGCAGCAGGCTGTTCGACACTACAGGCCCCTCCTCCTGGCGGGTGTGGCTGTGGGGAAGCAGGGGTTAAGGCTCCGGCTAACCTTGAGCGTGCGAGCTCTGCGCAGGGACAGCTGAGCTGGGCGCAGCGGGAGGTGGGTGGGGAGCTCCGAGTGGCCGGGAGGGAGGAGGGGGAGGAGGCGGGCGGGAGTACTGTTGGTGCGGTGGACCGGGCTAGTCCCCGGGGCGCCAGGCAGACGGTGCGGCAGGGCGGTCCTGCAGGCTGGGCGGTCCCAGGTCCCGGGGCACCCCCCTCCCCACCCGTCTTCCAAGCAGGGAAGGGAGGGGTCTGCCCGGTCTCTCGCGGCGGGTTCGGAAGAGCAGCTCCGCCTGCTCTGCCCACAGCCGTGCTGCCCCAGAGCCATGGAGCCCTCGGGCAGCCTGTTTCCCTCACTGGTGGTCGTGGGCCACGTCGTTACCCTGGCCGCCGTGTGGCACTGGCGCAGGGGGCGCTGGAGGGTGCAGGATGTGCAAGGTAAGCGCCTCTGGCAGCTACCACCTGGGCTGAGCTTGGGCTGCGGTCAGCAGCCACCGCCCCTGCCTGGCGACTGGAGGCGGGGCGGGGGGAGGGGCCGCCTCCCTCCCGCTTCCGAATTTCCCTGTTCCCTCCCCTTCCTGTCCCTGCGCTAAGCGCCAGCACACGGTCGGGGAGTGGAGTCCCCCTCCCCTGTCTCTCATCCTGCATTGAAGACACTGCCCCTTTCCCTGGGGTGGGGCCAGGGTTCAGTAGCTCTTTGATCCCGGAGCCCCGGCCTGGGCAGGTGGGTGAAGAGGAGTTTGGGGGCGGGGGCTCCAGATTGGGGCCACGAGCAGTGCAGGAGTGCCTCCTTTACCAGGAAGGCCTCTCCCCTGCTGCCAAGGACAGGGACTGTCAACACAGAAACCACAGCTGGCAGGTGTGGAGCAGGTGCAGGGCCGGTGTTCTGGGGCAGGTCTTGGGAGAGGCTCCTGCCCAGGACTGAGGTGGGGCTGGGCCTGAGCGCCCTCAGCCGGGGCCCAGGACTGCCAAGGGGCAGGCAGCCAGGCTACGCTCTGCCCACCCCCTGCTCAAAGTCACCCGCTCCCGGGCGCCAGCCCACGGCCGCCATGGACCGCCCAGCACAGGATGGGGTGGGGCCTGCCTCCTCCTGTGAATGGAGCAGGGTGGGGGCCCTGGGAATTGGGCTGCTGGCCTGAGGGGCTGCCCTAACGGATTTGGAGTTGTGCTCTGGTCTGTGTCTAGGTGCCCCTGGGGTGCAGGGGTTCGCATGCAGTGAGGGTGGCCAAAGCTGCCCCTTGAGGGTCTGCCCAATCTGGGTTTGGGTGCCAGGCCCACTGGTCCTGAGCTCTGAGTCAGGATGGGGCTTCTAGGCGTGGCTCTGGGGACTGCGGAGCGGCGGGTGACTCAGCTGCAGGGGCGTTCAATAAAATGCATGGGGCCAGGGCTTCTCCCCTAGATTTGACCTTTCCTCCCTCCCTCGGCCCACTTTGTCCCCTGTCCCCACGTGGGGAAGGGGCTCCTGTTCCGTTGCTATCTTGGGCTGCCCCTCTTCCTGCCCTGCAGTGCCCCTCCGGGCTTTGATGCCTCGGTTCTGTTCTTGGCTATTCTCAGCCCTCTACTCCCGGCGCCGTCCCCAACCGCCAGCCTCTGGGAACGTCAGTCTGTGGGCGTCAGTCTAGGGGAGTTTCCCGGCGCCTAGGCGTCCCCCGAGGCTCCCCTCCGCGGGAACCTGGGCATCCTGCGAGTTCCCATGCCCCTTTGTTCTGTCGGGCAGCCTCCCTCTGCCGCCAGTCCCCGCGGGCCCAGCTGGGTCCTCTCCTTCCAAGTAGGGGCGCGGCTTTCCAGCACGCGCTGGGCGGGGCGCCCCGCCAGGGGCAGGTTCTAAGGGTCTGGGCGGTGCGCCCGCTGCCGGCAGCTTCGCGGCGTGGGCTGGGGAGCAGAGGCTGCGCGCCGTCCTCCTTGCTGCCCTGTGGGCGACACCAGGGTGCCCGGGCTCATGGCTGCGGCCGGCACAGGGCGGGCGGGAGGCACCTTCGCCGTGCGGGAGGTCGTGCTGGAACGGCCGTGTTGGCTGGACGGGGGCTGTGAGCGGGCCCGCAGGGGCTACCTCTACGGGCAGCTGTGCTGCGTAGGTGGGTGCGGCTCCGGGGGAGGGCGGGGGCTTCCGTCTCCGAGGGAGAGGCCTGCACCGGGAAGGGGGTGGAGCCCGGCCCAGGTGCAGCCCCGCCCCCGCCTCCGCTCCGGAAACACCTGGGAAGGAAGGCGGCGAGGTCCCCTCGGCCCCGTTTGTTCCTTATCTGGCGACGGGGGATAGGAAGGGGGCGGGTCCGGCTTGGGCTTTGGCGAAGGCTGCTTTTTGCCTTGGGCACCAGGCAGTTGGCAGTCGGGACTCCGGGGAGGGAGGGGGCAGAGGGTGGCGCTCCAGGCCTTCTGCCGCCTTGGGGCTCTCCTTGGCCCGCGCGCTACCTTCCGTCCGTAGGGTTCCCATCCCAGGAGCGTGTTCACTGACTGTGGGACCCCCAGCCTTAGTTTCCACATCTGTAAGAGGAGGCGATGGTACCCCTCAGAGGGTCATGGGCGGCCCTAGGGGACACTGGCTGGTGGCAGAAAGTCTTGCTCTGGACAGTACAAGGGTCAGAGGGAGGTGCAGGAGAACCCATGCCGGGGAGGGGGGCCAGCGGAGGGAGGCAGCCGTGGTGGAGGCCAGAGTGCCTGGCTGAGGTCACACAGAGGCCCAGCCATCCTGGGAGGGTTGTCTGTTGGTTTCAGGGTCTGAATCTGATGCACAGGGGGAGGCAGGCAGGCTGGGCTGGGAGGAAAGGGCCTTGGGGGTAGAGGGAGAGTAGGAGCTCGGAGGCGGGAGAGCTTCCCCGGGGAGCAGTGCTGGAGCTGCCCACCCACCCTAGCATCTTTGGAGACCCCGAGAGGCAGAAAGCTGGAGAAGGGGCTTGGGCTGGGGCCTGGGGTGGGGGCCCTGGCTCCTGATTCCTGCTTGTCCTAGAATTCCCTGTTCCCACCTCCCGACCCATTCCCAGGGAGCTGAGGGACTCTGCTCCTCCCCAGAATGACACCCACACCCTTGCCAGCAGGGCCCCCGCCTCCCTGCTAGTGCCGGACTAGCCCAGAGCAGTTGCAAGTGTCCAGTGCAGGTTTCTGAACTCTGGGTGGCCTCTAGGGCAAGGGGTCCTCTGAAGAGGCATTTCTGCAGGCTCCAGAGGGGGAGGGGGCAGGTGGGTGTATCGGGGGGTCAGATTTGAGATTTGGGAGGGCGTGGGGAGGCCGTAGAGCTGATGTCTGGTGGGGTTGTGGGGACTGCTGAGCCGGGCCCAGCCAAGCCTCCCCAGGTCACCTCACTTCCCCAGGCCCTGCACGAGGGTGTGGGGGGTGTAGAACTGGAGGGCCTTCCTGCATCTCAAGCCGGGTTCAGAGTCGGGGCTCCAAGCCTGAGGGTCTGGCTGGGTCACTTAGATGTGGGGGGCGGTGGGATGTTACCAGCTCCTCCTGGGTGGCGCACCCTTTACCCCATGGTGTTTGGGCGCCCTCCTGTGGCCACGGAGGGGCAGCACGGATGGGGGTGGGGTGGGGCGAGCTTTTCCCGGAACCTTGGCGGGGTGGCTCAGCGTTTGGGGGGGCAGCATCTCACAGCTGGATCACATCAAGCCAGATGCTCTGACTGGAAAATTCTTGTGGCTGTTTGGGCAGCCGGGCAGGCCCAGTGCCGGCCATAGGCGGGTCTGTCCAGACTGGAGGAAGCCAGGCTGCACCCGGGCATCTTTGCTCCGCCTCCCACCTTTACAACCCAGAATAGATGCTATCTGGGAGCCCCGCCCAACTGCAAAGTGCCCCCAGGTGTGGTTTCCTTTCCTATGAGTCACTGTGCTTGGGCCCCCTCCCCAACCCTGACTCACTGGCTAACTCGGCTGAGTTCCTGCAGATTGGGGCTGGGCGGTCCTGCCTGATGAGTCAACGCTCAGCTATGTGCCCGCTCCTGCCCTGCTGGGTGCTGTGCCTCTGGATGGGGGGCATTGCTCCAGGATGTGCCTGGTGGGCAGCTGGGAAGGGCCAGGCCAGCTCAGGACCATAGTGGCCCTTGAGCAGGGGCATAGTGGAGCCTAGCAGGGGGCGGGGCCACAGGCATAGGGTGCATAGGTGTGATTTACAGGGCTGCAAGAAAGAGATGGTCAGCTTGTCCCCCCAGCTTGCCGTCACTCAGCTTGGGGTCCCAGCTGGCAGGGTGGGGAGGCTGAGGGGTGGACCTGGGCTGAAGCTCTGAAGGGAGGTGTGGCCTGGGGGGCACCCTGGGCCCAGCCACACTCAGGCAGGCCCCCCCTCCCGTGGTGGGATGTCCTTTGGGGTGGCCGAGGGGATGGTGTGTGGTCCTGGCACCAGTAGGTGTGCCGTGGTGTGCCAGGCCCCCTCAAACCCCTGGGTGTCCCTCTGGGTTGGTGGCGGGCCTGGTGGGTGAGGAAACCCCTGGGTTTCCTGTTTCTGTGGGCCCCTGGGTGTGGCCATGGGGGAGGGGCCACCTTCNGGGGGTGGGCAGGGCGGGGTGGGGCTCCTGGGGCGGGGACAGCCGGCAAGGGAGTCCAGCGGGCAGGGAGTGGCCACACCAGCTCTGCTGGGAGCTGAGCAAGCCAGTGAGTCCCTTGCGGCGCCAGCTTAAAGCCGCCTGTGTGCCACGAGGGCCGGAGCTCAGCACCTGGGGGCCTCAGAACCGAGCGCCAGAGGGGCGGGGTGGCACCATGTCTCAGCACCGGCTCCAAGTGCTGGAGCCCGAGAGCCTGGGTCACAAGAGGACCACCTCGGAGGACAATCTCTACCTGGCTGTGCTCAGGGCCTCGGAGGGCAAGAAAGGTAGTGGGCACTCCCCGCTGGGCAGGGCCCACTTCCTGCTGCAGGAAGCCTGGCACTGGGTGGGGGTGGGGCCCCATTTTGAGGGTCTGAATGTAGGCACAGAGTCTGAGACGGGCTAGGGTGCAGGTACAGAGCTGGGGTGGCGGCGAGGGGCGGGCAGCCACTAGTGCCCAGTATGGAGAGGGCTGGCCCGTTGGGCAAGGCTGGCACTAGCCTCTGGATCTTCAGTATAGGGCTGTGGTGGGTGGGGGCTCTCTGTGCCCCGGGGAAGCCCAGTGCCCTGTTGGGAGGGTACGGCTTTCCCCTCGCCCCACCCCTGACCTGGGTCCTGGCTGGGACCTTTCCGCCCAGGTCTCCGGAGGCAGCGTGTGTGGGGGTGGGGCTGGCCAGGACTTGTACTCTGTGGGCTTTGGGCGTGGCTGCCAGCTCTGGACCCTCCCATCTCCAGAGGGAGACAATAGGGGGATTGAACAGTGGTACCTTGTGTGCCCAGCCCCCCTAAACCCCCGCCGCGTGGGAGGGCGCTGAGTCTCCCTGTATGGTTCTGAGGCCCTCTTCAGGTGCGACCTGCTGTGTCTGCATGGTGGTCACCTCCTGGGGGCCCCTGTGGCTGCTCCCAGGCCTCGGGTCACCTAGCTTTGTCTCTCCCAGATGAACGGGACCGTGTGCAGAAGAAAACCTTCACCAAGTGGGTCAACAAACACCTTATCAAGGTTGGTGGTGTGTGTACACGTGTGTGCACATGTGTGTGTGTGCGCACGCACAGGGTCATGGGATGGAGGAGATTGTGGGTGGAGGTGAAGGAGGGTGCCTCTGACCCTCCCAGTCGGAACAAGAGCTGCCCCCACTGTTGGCCTGGGGGTTTACCTTTCATCTCTGAAACCTGTTATTCTCTCTCTTCTCCCTGCCTCCCCCATGCTGCTCCTGACTCCTGTCTCCCCTCTCCTCCTCCTCCTCTTTCTCCTCCGGCCTCTCCTGCTCTCCTCGTAGCACTGGAGGGCAGAGGTAGGTGCCTCCATGGGGGTGGGGCGTGTTCTGGGGTCAGGGCCTGAATCCCCTGCCAGGGCCTGTTGGTGGCCGTGGGGGACGAGCAGCAGCCCAGTCCCGCTGTCCCCACAGGCCCAGAGACACATCAGCGACCTGTATGAAGATCTCCGTGATGGCCACAACCTCATCTCCCTCCTGGAGGTGCTCTCTGGGGACAGCCTGGTGCGTGTACCCGCCCACCCCCGCCTGCCTTTGGGGGTGGCGCCTGCCTTTCACCCGGATACCCCTGCCTGCCTTCCTTTCTTGGGGCCTTTCTTATATGCCCACTCCACGTCCAGCCTGGCCCAAGCCCCTCCCGTGTCTCCCGGCCTGGAGTGTTGGGCCCAGCCTGGGAGTGGCCCCGTCCCCCCGGGCCTCGGGCTCGTGGCCCTGCTGCTCGCTCTGTCGGAGCCCTGACACGGTAACCTCACGCTCTGCTCTGCTTTGGTTTCTCTGCTGCTTGGACTGTGAACTTTGGCCTCTGCCCTTTACCCTATGCCTTGCTCTGGCCGGGCAGCCAAGAGAGCGGGACGTAATCAGGAGCTCGCGCCTGGTGAGTGGTTGTCCCAGCCACGTGCTGGCTACGGCAGCGCGTGGGCTCCCCGAGCCTGGGAGCCCAGCTCACCTGGGGCTGGTGGCCATTCTGGACCGACCTGTGCCTGGCGCTTGGGCAGGCCGATGGCTGTGCATGCAGCTGCCTGCTGTTCTGCCTGTTGCAGTGCCCAGGGCTGGGCCTGGGACGCCCCAGGGCTGCCACCGCCATCCAGGAGGACCCCTCCCCCAGTGCCACTGCCCTCCGCCTGCGGCTTCCTGGCTATTGTCCCCTCCCACCCCTTCCTTCCTTCCCACAGCCTGGGCCTGGCTGCTGGACTTCCAAAGCTCTTGCTGGGCCTGGCCCCTGGGCCAGTAACTCCCCCCTTTTCTAGCTGGGGAGGGTGAACCGGGGACATGGGAAGGACTGCTGCCCCACTGGGGAAGACCCTCAGTTCAGTTACCACAGAAGCCATGGGGGCTCTGAGGCAGGCAGGGGGCTGCAGCTGGAGGTGGGATTGTGCCTCTGCCCGGGCTGTGCTGACTGGCTGGGCCTCTTCCCGCAGCCCCGGGAGAAGGGGAGGATGCGCTTCCACAAGCTGCAGAATGTTCAGATTGCCCTGGACTACCTCCGACACCGCCAGGTGAGGCTGCCCGGCTGGCCACCGGCCACGAGCCTTTTCCCTGGCTGGCCTACAGGTGTGACTGAGGGTGCTTTGCTCCTAGGTGAAGCTAGTGAACATCAGGAACGATGACATCGCTGACGGCAACCCCAAGCTGACCCTCGGCCTGATCTGGACAATCATCCTGCACTTCCAGGTGGAGTCCAGGGGCTGGCCGGGCATCTGTTGGGTGTGTGGCCTGGGAGCCAGGGCCCTTGGCATCCTGGCACCTTGGAACCTTCCTGCCAGCCCCAGCCTCGGATGGTGCCCCCGCCCTGTGCTAGCTCCGTGGCCTGAGGGCTCAGGTCTCTCTCCAAGGCCTGCCTGTGCGTTGCCCTCTGGCCCTGGCTGGGCAGGGCCTGGAGAGCCTCCCTGTAAAGGAATGCACTCTCTGTGTGCGCGCGGCCTCCTGCCCCGGGAGGATTTTGGAGAAGCACCCACTGCACGGGCTGACTCATCCGCTGGCCGCCCTGGCCGCACAGGAAACCACAAATCTAAGAGCTGAGCAGGCAGAGCCTGGCTGGCACGGCAGCTGAGTCACACAGGCTGGCAGGCCGATAGACAGACAGACGGATAGCCAGACAGTGCCCATCTTCCAGGGACCCTACCGCCATCCTGCAGCCAGAGAGGGGGCTAACCTGGCCCCCAACCCACCCCCACTAGGAGAGCCTTTTCTAGGCCTGTGGCTTCTGGGCGGGCTCTGGTGTCCACGGCTGCCGTCCTCGGGCCTGGCCTCCAGAAACTCAGGGAGGTGTCCGTGGTACCCGCCGTGGGACAGTAGCAGGGACTGGGGCTCTCAGTTATTCCGTGGCAGCTTCCGGCAACAGTGGCCTGGCGTTGGGGGGGGACCCTTGGAGGCCTCACCCTGCCTCAGCTGGCCTGGGGGCTCCTGCGTACCCCGCATACCCGCGTGGACTCAGATGAGGGGTCATGGGTGCCGGGCACGGTGCGTGGCTCTGGCTGAGCACCCGCCCACTGTGTGGGGCAGATCTCCGACATCCAGGTGAGTGGACAGTCAGAGGACATGACGGCCAAGGAGAAGCTCTTGCTGTGGTCCCAGCGCATGGTGGAGGGCTACCAGGGCCTGCACTGCGACAACTTCACGTCCAGCTGGCGGGACGGGCGCCTCTTCAACGCCATCATTCACCGGCACAAGTACGTGGCCCGGGTGCCCCTGGAGCACCTCAGCTGGGCAACTTTGAACAAGTTGGGGCAGGGACGGTGGCGGGAGGGGCGTCTGCCACTGACAGGCACCCGCTGCCCAAGGGGATGAGTGCTGGTGCCAGCCTACCCCTCTGGAAGGGTGCAGGCAGGCCCGGCCCCACCCACAGCCCTCCCTCCTCTGCCCAGGGCCTTTCCAGAAGTTTCGCTGGCTTCCTTGAGGCCGGATGGCCAGTGGGCTGTTGGCTGTCAGAGCCAGGAGCCTTGGCCCCCACGTGGATGCCCCAGAAGGGGCTGGGGTGGTCAGGCCATGGTGGGAGTGGCTCTTAGTGGACCTTTGCACCAACCCAGGACCTGGGGCCTGGTGGACAGGGCAGCTGCAGGAATCCTACGCTGACTGGTAGCCTCTACTTAGTGTATTCCAGCCTGTGTCTGTGCCCACTGTAGGCCCCTCGAGCTCCGGGGGGCGAGGCCTGCAGTGTCCTCGGGGCCACATAGGTGGGCAGTATCGGGCACTCGTGGTGGGTGGTGTAGTCTTCAGGGTGAGCGTGGGGTTGGGGCTCCGTGTTTGTGTCCCTGTCCATGTGCTGACCTGCCCCGTGGGCCTCCCACCGGCTGCTCTGCCCACAGACCCATGCTCATCGATATGAACAAAGTGTATCGTCAGACCAATCTGGAGAACCTGGACCAGGCCTTCTCTGTGGCGGAGCGGGACCTGGGGGTGACACGGCTCCTGGACCCTGAGGGTGTGTGCCCCGTCCCTCCTCCCCCCACTCTGCTGCCCCTTGCTGGGCGCCCTCTGACGCCGGCCCCTCCCCCGCAGACGTGGACGTCCCTCAGCCCGACGAGAAGTCCATCATCACCTACGTGTCCTCCCTGTACGACGCCATGCCGCGAGTGCCTGACGTGCAGGATGGCGTGAAGGCCAACGTGAGTGGTGGCCGGCGGGCCGGGCGGGGGGCTGGGCGGGCCCTGGCGGCCCCTCACGGGCTCTGGCTCGCCCCCAGGAGCTGCAGCTGCGCTGGCAGGAGTACCGGGAGCTGGTGGTGCTGCTGTTGCAGTGGGTCCGACACCACACCGCGGCCTTCGAGGAGCGCAGGTTCCCCTCCAGCTTTGAGGAGATTGAGGTGGGCCTGCCCTCTTGCACTGGCACCCACGCCCCGTGCGGCCCAGGCCTGGCGGCTCACACTGCGTTCTCCACAGATTCTGTGGTGCCAGTTCCTGAAGTTTAAGGAGACGGAGCTTCCAGCCAAGGAGGCGGACAAGAACCGGTCCAAGGGCATCTACCAGTCCCTGGAGGTGAGTGAGGGGTGCCCTAGATGGAGGGGACGGGGGCACTGCAGAGGTGAGGGAGACTGTTCGCGGGCTTGGAGCCTGGGGGCCCTCTTCAGCCAGCTGGCATGGCCTCGTGGCTGAGCTTTGGGACCAGGGCTGTTCCAGGTCAGGCAGGCTGGGGGGCCTGGGTGGCATGGCCCCCCTCTGAGCTCGGCCCCTGCCCACAGGGTGCGGTGCAAGCAGGCCAGCTGAAGGTGCCCCCTGGCTACCACCCGCTGGACGTGGAGAAGGAGTGGGGCAAGCTGCACGTGGCCATTCTGGAACGGGAGAAGCAGCTCCGCAGCGAGTTTGAGAGGTGGGCGGGGGCAGGGCTGGGGGAGGCCGCTGTGGGGTGGGTCCCGTGGCAGCGGGAAGCCACCCGGGGGTGAGTCACTGCCCGGGGAGGAAACCACCCCCCAGGCTGGGAATCCCACACTGGGGCCAGCTCAGCTGTGGGCCGCAGGCGGGCAGGGAGGCCCACGGCAGGAGGGGGATATATTCTGGAACCACGCGGCTGGCGGGCGGACCGCACTGACGGCGGCTCCCGCGGGTGCTTTGAGCTGCAGGCTGGAGTGTCTTCAACGCATCGTGAGCAAACTGCAGATGGAGGCTGGGCTGTGCGAGGAGCAGCTGAACCATGCAGACGCCCTGCTGCAGTCGGTGAGGGGAGGGGAGGGGTGAGCTGGGGCCCTGGGCAGGGAGGCCGGAGGGAGGAGGGAAGAGCGGGGAGCCTGCCACGCCCTGTGGCCAGTGGGTGGAGAGCAGGCCCCAGCTCCTCTCCTGGTGTGCTGCCAGCTCCGGTCGCTCCCTTCGGGCAGAGCTGGTTTCCGGGCACCAGGCAGGACATACGAGAGGCCACCGTACCCCGTTCCAGGCCTGAGAGGCTTGCTGGCCAGAGGAGGTGGTGGGGAGGGCGCCACACCCAAAGGGCCCAGCGGGGGTGGGGCTGTGCGCCTGGGCAGGAGCTTGTGGAGGGAGGAGCTTGGTGGAGGAGGAGAGGGCCCAGGAACTTGGGGGGTCTGGCTCCTTGGACCTAGCAGAGTTCCCCTAGAGAGCCAGGGGCTGGCCATCTGGCCAGAAGTGCATAGGAGGACCCTGTGCAGGGGGGGGGGCAAGGGGGAGGATGGGTCAGGGCCCTGGAGGAAGCCCACCCGCAGGCCTTAAGTTGTGGGAATCCCTGCAGGATGTCCGACTGCTGGCAGTGAACAAGGCACCACAGCGGGCGGCCGAGGTGGAGCGGGACCTGGACAAGGCAGACGGCATGATCCGGCTGCTGTTCAATGATGTGCAGACGCTCAAGGATGGGCGGCACCCGCAGGGAGAGCAGATGTACCGCAGGTGGGCCACGCCCCTTGCTGGGGGGTCTTGAGGCAGCCCCGTCCCAGCTCATCACTCCAATGCCCCCCCCCAGGGTGTACCGCCTGCACGAGCGCCTGGTGGCCATCCGGACCGAGTACAACCTCCGGTTGAAGGCGGGCGTAGCTGCCCCCGTGACCCAGGTGTCGGTGCAGACCGCGCAGAGGCGCCCCGAGCTTGAGGATGCCACGCTGCGCTACCTGCAGGACCTGCTGGCCTGGGTGGAGGAGAACCAGCGGCGGGTGGATGGTGCTGAGTGGGGCGGGGACCTGCCCAGTGTGGAGGCCCAGCTGGGCAGCCACCGTGGCCTGCACCAGTCCATCGAGGAGTTCCGGGCCAAGATTGAGCGGGCGCGAGCCGACGAGGTGCGTGGGCACCCTGAGGCGGGCAGGCAGTGGGGGGCGGGCCGGACCCTGGCCACGGTGTCACCCCTTGCGTCTCCCGCAGGGCCAGCTCGCCCCGGCTCCCCGGGGCGCCTACAGAGACTGCCTGGGCCGGCTGGACCTGCACTACGCCAAGCTGCTGGTGAGTGCTGGCCGTGGCTGGACATGGGGGAGGGCCTGGGAGTGGGGACCAGGCTGACGCACTCCTGCCTCCTTGCAGAACTCCTCCAAGGCCCGTCTGCGGTCCCTGGAGAGCCTGCATGGCTTTGTGGCCGCCGCCACCAAGGAGCTGATGTGGCTCAGTGAGAAGGAGGAGGAGGAGGTGGGCTTCGACTGGGGGGAGCACAACTCCAACATGGCCGCCAAGAAGGAGAGCTACTCGGTGAGACCGCCTTCCAGCGTCTTCCGGGACTGCCCTGCCCCCGGGAGCCCCCAGGCTGCCGGCTGGTCTCTCCCCAGGAGCCTTGGGGGGCGCTTATGGGAGACTGACGGACCCTGGTGTGGCCCCGACACCATTTCTGAGCCCCACTGTCTCCGTGTCAGGCCCTGATGCGTGAGCTGGAGCTGAAGGAGAAGAAAATCAAGGAGATTCAGAGCACCGGGGACCGGCTGCTGCGGGAGGGGCACCCTGCTCGGCCTACGGTGGAGGTTGGGTGGGCCAGGCCCGTCGTGGCTGGGGGGTGGGCAGAGGGGGGACCTCCCCGGCCCCTCAGGCCTGGAGGTGGTGGCAGGCTGCGTGGGAGGGCGCTGGGGCCCCCGGTGGCTGGCTGGGAGCCTGAGAAGGGCAACGGTGGGTGTGCAGTCCTTCCAGGCGGCCCTGCAGACCCAGTGGAGCTGGATGCTTCAGCTGTGCTGCTGTATCGAGGCTCACCTGAAGGAGAACACAGCCTATTTCCAGGTGAGAACCGGCTCCTCCCCTGGGCTCCGCCACAGCGTCCCTGAGGAGCCCCAGACCATCCTGGGGGCGTGAGGCCCCTCCCCGTGTCCCTTTGCGCCAGGCTAAGTGGTTTCTGAACCACCCCTTGGAGCTCATGCCAGAACCCTCTGCAGCGGGAGGCTCCATCGGCCCCATGTGACCCCTTCGTCCTTCCCAGTTCTTCTCGGATGTGCGGGAGACCGTGGAGCAGCTCCGGAAGCTGCAAGAGACTCTCCGCAGGAAGTACACCTGTGACCGCTCCTCCACCGTCACGCGTCTGGAAGACCTGCTGCAGGATGCCCAGGTGAGCACACCGCCTCGGCCTTGGCCGGCCCAGGGCTCTGCAGTAATGAGGGGCTTCCTGAGGCCTGGAGGGATGTGGCAGGTGGCTGTCGGAATCCAGGATGGAGCCGCACAGGCAGATGCAGGTGTGGAGGTGGTGGGGTGCAGGGTCGGCCGGGAGCTGGCAGAGGCTGGCTCAGCATCCGGGCTGCACGGCTACTTCGTGAGGGTTCCTCTGGGGGCGGAGACTCGGTGACGAGAGCGGCCGGGGGGAGCTGGGGGAGGACATGACGGGGGTCGGTCAGCGCCGTGGGACAGGGGTGTGGGGGAACTGAGCTGTTAGTGGAGGGGTCCTGGAGTAGTGGCAGGCGGCTGCCAGAGCGGACGTGAACTCCTTCATCACCTGAGCCACTGGAGCCCCCAGAGCGAGCAGAGACCTGGGTCAGCCACCCCGCTACTGGCGCTGTCACCATAGACAGCTCAGTGGCATCTTGGGCCTGATGTCTGGGGCAGGCACAGTCTGAAGGGCTGCATAGGGCAGAGAGGCGGCTGAGTCTGGCGCCTGTGTGCCTGGGGTAGGGGAGGGCTCGGCTGGAGTGATAGAGGGACACTGGATGGCTCTGGGGCCGGGGACCCCCGGGGGCAGGAGCTGGGGGCAGTGAAGGCTGGAGAGGCGTTCTGGGGGATGCATGAGAGATCCAGGCAGCCCCAGGGTAGACTGACCACAACCTCCAACAGTCCCTGGTGGGGTTTGGCCCCTCGGAGGGGTGAGATGGGAGGAGGGGGATGACCTTCAGCGGGAGCGGGAGGGGAGAGGACGTTGTGTGACCAAGAGAGCAGCTGGGGCTGTTCTCCCAGAGGGCACAGTGTGGGGCCTTAGGGAGGAGGAGTGCTTAGTCCTGGCTGGGAAGAAAGGAGGGTCAGTGGGATCTGTTGGGGGCCAAGCCCTGGGTTGCTGCTGTGGTCATACATCCTGCTTCCAGGTGGCCAGTGCCCTTGTGCCCCAGGAGGGTCCCCTTGATCTTGGGCCAGAGGTGAGGTGGCAGAGGGCCTTGCTTATTGCCTGGGGCAGGAGTGTGGGTCTTCACGGAACCTCATCTAGGCACAGGGTGTCTGGACGTCGGACCATGGTCTCTGAGCCTCCTCTCCCTGGCAGGATGAGAAGGAACAACTGAACGAGTACAGGGCACACCTCTCAGGTCTGGCTAAGCGGGCCAAGGCCATCGTGCAGCTGAAGCCCCGAAACCAAGCCCACCCTGTGCGGGGTCGCGTGCCCCTGCTGGCTGTGTGTGACTACAAGCAGGTGGAGGTGAGGGCCAGGCCGAGTGGACGCGCGCCCTGGGAGGGGCCCGGCCGGGTGGGGCGTAGGCACAGCTGCTTTGTGATGACTCTGGCTACCGTAGGTGACCGTGCACAAAGGGGACGAGTGTCAGCTGGTGGGCCCTGCACAGCCATCCCACTGGAAGGTGCTCAGCAGCTCTGGCAGTGAGGCCGCCGTGCCCTCTGTGTGCTTCCTTGTGCCTCCGCCCAATCAGGAGGCCCAGGAGGCCGTCACCAGGTGGGTAGTCCAGGGGCTGGCAGCGGGAGTGGGTGGCCGTGGGCTGGCACCTCGACTCCTCTGACCGAGCCGCTGACCTACCAGGCTGGAGGCCCAGCACCAGGCCCTGGTTGCGCTGTGGCACCAGCTGCACGTGGACATGAAGAGTCTCCTGGCGTGGCAGAGCCTCAGCCGGGACATGCAGCTCATCCGCTCCTGGTCCTTGGTCACGGTAGGACTTATGCCGCACGGCCACGCAGGGGGTGAGGGGGGGGCTTCTCACGGGCTGGGGGTCCCTTGCCGATGCTCAGCCCCGAGTGCCGCCCGCAGTTCCGAACGCTGAAGCCGGAGGAGCAGCGGCAAGCCCTGCGCAGCCTGGAGCTCCACTACCAGGCCTTCCTGCGGGACAGTCAGGACGCTGGCGGCTTTGGGCCTGAGGACCGGCTGCAGGCTGAGCGCGAGTACAGCTCCTGCAGTCGCCATTAC
Source organism: Ailuropoda melanoleuca (assembly GCF_002007445.2). NCBI lineage: Eukaryota > Metazoa > Chordata > Mammalia > Carnivora > Ursidae > Ailuropoda > Ailuropoda melanoleuca. The sequence continues at coordinate 102,850,731 of NC_048226.1, read as the reverse complement.
CAGCAGTTGCTGCAGAGCATGGAGCAGGGTAGGCGGTGGGCAGGCCTGGCTGGGGGTGGGGGG
>NC_048226.1:102782956-102850329 GCF_002007445.2 Ailuropoda melanoleuca | reverse complement strand
GCCCTCCCCAGCCCCTCCCTGCCCTCCCCAGCCCCTCCCCGGGTGCTGGGGGTGGGGCTCCTGAGGTCAGCGCCTCCTGTCCTTGCTTTCTTCTCAGAAAGCGCAAGCTGAGGTGGAGGGGCTGGGCAAGGGTGTTGCCCGGCTCTCTGCCGAGGCCGAGAAGGTCCTGGCCCTGCCCGAGCCGTCACCCGCTGCCCCCACTCTGCGCTCAGAGCTGGAGCTGACCCTGGGCAAACTGGAGCAGGTCCGCAGCCTGTCTGCCATCTACCTGGAGAAGTGAGTGAGCCTGCGGGTGGCCTGGGAGCTGCGGCAGTGGGAGGGCTCTGAGCAGAGGGGGCCTGACCGCTGTGTGCTGGCAGAGGACGGGCCGATGGGGGCCGTGAAGACGGGTCTGCTGAGGGCTCTGGCCAAGAGGTGGGTGTGGCCGGAGGGGTCAGCCCTGATGTGCCGTGAAGGTGGGCCTTCCTGGTGACCAGATGTGGGGAGAGGGGTTCGGTGTAGCTCACCGAGGTGTGGGATGGTGGGGCATCGGGGCCTGGGGTGTGCGGGCAGGCAGAGGAGACCAAGGAGGGGCTGGGTGAGGAACACCAGAAGGAAGGGGGCCCATGGCCAGGAAGGTTCAGACGAGGGGCTTGGCCACGGTTGGGAGGCTCTTGGTGGGGGTGAAGCTGAGGAGCTGCAGAGGGGAGGCAGGTGGTAGGGCAGGGGTGAACCGGCTTGAGGCTGAGGTCTTTTTGGGGGGGCCTGCAGTCCACCCCCCCCCCAGTCTGTGCTTGCTCCCGTGTCTTTGGGGAAATGCAGCCCTTCCCAGGCCCCTTCCTCTGCCAGACCCTTGCCACGCACCCACAGCATGTACATTCCAGCACGTACGTTCACGTGGTGCAGACTCTCTTTTGGAAGGATGGTGCGCCATTCTCCACCCCCTTCCCCCAGGGTTGTCACTGACTGACGGACGTGGTCCTTCTGTAATGTCTACGACGTAAACAACACGTCTGGCTGTTTGCCATTCTTTCTTCATGAAGGCAGATATGTGAGGAATGTCATGTCTGGTACATGGTGTCAGCCCTTACCCAGTCTTGGGCCTGGAAGGCTGGGAGTTTCTCCCAGGCTCCAGGGCTGGCACACTGGGGGTCTCTTCTGCTGTTTCTCGGGACTGCACAACTGTCTCCAGGACTCAGTCCAGAGCTGAAGTGTCTCTGGGTCCCAGAGGTCCCCAACCACCCTCTCCCCGAGGCCTCTGTTCTTCTCCCTGACGCCTGTGACCACAGGGATCGGCTGACCACCAGGGTTCTGGTTCCTTGCATGGGACTTGGTACCCCCACCCCCTCCCGTGCTGAGTCCCGTTCTCCCTCCAGGCTCAAGACCATCAGCCTGGTGATCCGAAGCACACAGGGGGCGGAGGAAGTGCTCAAGGCCCATGAGGACCAGCTCAAGGAGGCCCAGGCCGTGCCTGCCACCCTCCCAGAGCTTGACGCCACCAAGGCTGCGCTGAAGGTGCCTGGGCCTCGCCGTGAGGGCAGGGGGCTCTGGGGGCCGGAGGCAGAGCCCTGGGGCTGAGACCGCACTTGTCTCTGCAGAAGCTGCGGGTCCAAGCGGAAGCACAGCAACCAGTGTTTGACGCCCTGAGGGACGAGTTGCGGGGGGCTCAGGAGGTGGGTGAGCGGCTGCAGCGGCAGCATGGCGAGCGGGACGTGGAGGTGGAACGCTGGCGCGAGCGGGTTGCCCCACTCCTGGAGCGCTGGCAGGCTGTGCTGGCCCAGACCGACGTGAGGCAGCGTGAGCTCGAACAGCTGGGCCGCCAGCTTCGTTACTACCGTGAGAGCGCAGACCCGCTGGACGCCTGGCTGCAGGACGCCAAGCAGCGGCAGGAGCAGATCCAGGCCGTGCCTCTGGCCGACAGCCAGGCGGTGAGGGAGCAGCTGCGGCAGGAGAAGGTGGGTGCGGGCCGGGCCTGGGTGGGAGTGGGGCGGGGAGGGGGAGTGCGCCCTGTACCCGCTGACCCCCCTCCCCTCCCAGGCCCTGCTGGAGGAAATCGAGCGGCACGGGGAGAAGGTGGAGGAGTGCCAGCGGCTGGCGAAACAGTACATCAACGCCATCAAGGTGAGGCTTTCTGGCGTCCGGCCACCCTCGTGGAGTCCTGGCCCCCGAGCCCGGGCCACACGGGTGAAAGCCTCGGGCGCGCTCAGGCGCAGGGTGAGGGGAGCGGGACGCTGCTGGCTGACTCCTGTGTCTTCACAGGATTACGAGCTCCAGCTGGTCACATACAAGGCACAGCTGGAGCCAGTGGCCTCCCCGGCCAAGAAGCCCAAGGTCCAGTCTGGGTCTGAGAGCATCATCCAGGAGGTAGGGCCAGGGGTGGGGCTGGTGGGGCTGGTGGGCTGCATGGGCCCTGAGGCTCAAAGCAGGCCTGACCCTGGCTGCCCCCTCCATCCCGCCCCTGCAGTACGTGGACCTGCGCACGAGGTACAGCGAGCTGACCACACTCACAAGTCAGTACGTCAAGTTCATCAGCGACACCCTGCGGCGCATGGAGGAGGAGGAGGTATGGCCTGCTGGGGGTGAAGCGCCGTCCTCCTGCCCCCCCCCACCCCTGCCGAGATGCCGCCCCTGGGAGCCTGGCTGAGACCACTCCCCTCCTGCCTGGTGCCGTCAGCACCCTGCCCTGCAGCACGGCCTGCCCCACCTTGGCCTGGCGCGGCACTGCTCTCCCCACGGTGGCTGGCACCTCCTTTTTCTCCTCTGTTGGCACGTGCCCCCAACCAGGTGTCCTCCTGGTTCTCGTGTGTGTTCCTCCTTGGGATTCCATGCCGCCTCAGCTTGGCCCCTTGCTCTGGAAGAGCTGGGGAGTATTAGATCATGGGTGCTGGGGAGGGAGGGTCCCAGGTGGCTCCCTGTCCTGTTCCTCCTGCTTCCTGGTGGACTCGCCGTCTGGCCTCCCTGCGGCCTCCTCTCTGCAGGCTTGCAGTCCCTCTGGGCCGCACTGCTGCATCACACCGGCTGCCCTGCCCCGCCCCACCCCACCCCACCGGGCCGCAGGAACAGGCCCAGGTCGGGGAGAGGGGCCCTGTGGCCAGAGCCAGGCCAGCAGGTGTTCAGCGGGGCTCAGGCAGGGCTGTGTGGTGGGCGAGGCTCGCACGCCCTGCGAACTTCCTGCTTTGCTCTCTCTCTCTCTCTCTCCCTGTCCATCTGTCTCCATGGCCTGTCTGCGGGAAGAGGGGAGGACGCCTGGGCCTCCTTCCCCAGGCTGGTGAGCACGGTGGGGCCAGGCTGCGCTCGCTGCCCTGAGTGCCCTGGGCGGGTGCACGCTGTCTCCTTCGGCCGGGCTGTGACCTCTGTCCTCCCTCGACCCCCCACCCCCAACCCCCGCACCGCGCTGTCGGAGTGAACTGTGGTGGTGCCGTGTCATGTGCGCTCCTGGCGGCCTGCTGTGTGCTCACCGCTCTCTCTGGTTCTCTCCCTCTCTCTGCCGCGGCCACAGAGGCTGGCTGAGCAGCAGCGGGCAGAGGAGCGCGAGCGGCTGGCCGAGGTGGAGGCCGCGCTGGAGAAGCAGCGGCAGTTGGCCGAGGCCCACGCCCAGGCGAAGGCGCAGGCAGAGCGGGAGGCACAGGAGCTGCAGCGACGCATGCAGGAGGAGGTGGCGCGGCGGGAGGAGGCGGCGGTGGACGCACAGCAGCAGAAGCGAAGCATTCAGGAGGAGCTGCAACACTTACGGCAGAGCTCGGAGGCCGAGATCCAGGCGAAGGCCCGGCAGGTGGAGGCGGCCGAACGCAGCCGGCTGCGCATCGAGGAGGAGATTCGAGTGGTGCGCCTGCAGCTGGAGACCACCGAGCGCCAGCGGGGCGGGGCTGAGGGCGAGCTGCAGGCCCTGCGTGCGCGGGCGGAAGAGGCCGAGGCACAGAAGCGGCAGGCGCAGGACGAGGCGGAGCGCTTGCGGCGGCAGGTGCAAGATGAGAACCAGCGCAAGCGGCAGGCGGAGGCCGAGCTGGCTCTGCGCGTGAAGGCGGAGGCCGACGCCGCCCGAGAAAAGCAGCGGGCCCTGCAGGCGCTGGAGGAGCTGCGGCTCCAGGCGGAGGAAGCGGAGCGGCGCCTGCGGCAGGCGGAGGCGGAGCGGGCGCGCCAGGTGCAGGTGGCCCTGGAGACGGCGCAGCGCAGCGCGGAGGCGGAGCTGCAGAGCAAGCGCGCCTCCTTCGCGGAGAAGACCGCGCAGCTGGAGCGCACCCTGCAGGAAGAGCACGTGGCCGTGGCGCAGTTACGCGAGGAGGCCGAGCGGGGCGCAGCAGCAGGCGGAGGCTGAGCGCGCCCGGGAGGAGGCGGAGCAGGAGCTGGAGCGCTGGCGGCTGAAGGCCAATGAGGCGCTGCGCCTGCGGCTGCAGGCAGAGGAGGTGGCCCAGCAGAAAAGCCTGGCGCAGGCTGAGGCGGAGAAGCAGAAGGAGGAGGCGGAGCGCGAGGCCCGGCGCCGGGGCAAGGCGGAAGAGCAGGCCGTGCGGCAGCGGGAGCTGGCCGAGCAGGAGCTGGAGAAGCAGCGGCAGCTGGCGGAGGGCACCGCTCAGCAGCGCCTGGTGGCGGAGCAGGAGCTGATCCGGCTGCGGGCGGAGACGGAGCAGGGGGAGCAGCAGCGACAGCTGCTGGAGGAAGAGCTGGCGCGGTTGCAGCGCGAGGCGGCGGCTGCTACGCAGAAGCGCCAGGAGCTGGAGGCGGAGCTGGCCAAGGTGCGCGCCGAGATGGAGGTGCTGCTGGCCAGCAAGGCGCGGGCCGAGGAGGAGTCGCGCTCCACCAGCGAGAAGTCCAAGCAGAGGCTGGAGGCCGAGGCCAGCCGATTCCGCGAACTGGCCGAGGAGGCTGCCCGCCTGCGCGCCCTGGCCGAAGAGACCAAGCGGCAGCGGCAGCTGGCTGAGGAGGACGCTGCTCGGCAGCGGGCAGAGGCGGAGAGGGTGCTGGCCGAGAAGCTGGCCGCCATCAGTGAGGCCACGAGGCTCAAGACCGAGGCGGAGATCGCACTCAAGGAGAAGGAGGCGGAGAACGAGCGCCTGCGGCGGCTGGCGGAGGACGAGGCCTTCCAGCGGCGGCGGCTGGAGGAACAGGCGGCCCAGCACAAGGCGGACATCGAGGAGCGGCTGGCGCAGCTGCGTAAGGCGTCTGAGAGCGAGCTGGAGCGGCAGAAGGGGCTGGTGGAGGACACGCTGCGGCAGCGGCGGCAAGTGGAGGAGGAGATCCTGGCCCTGAAGGCGAGCTTCGAGAAGGCGGCTGCTGGCAAGGCGGAGCTGGAGCTGGAGCTGGGGCGCATCCGCAGCGACGCCGAGGACACACTGCGCAGCAAGGAGCAGGCCGAGTTGGAGGCTGCGCGGCAGCGGCAGCTGGCAGCTGACGAGGAACAGCGGCGCCGGGAGGCCGAGGAGCGCGTGCAGAAGAGCCTGGCGGCTGAGGAGGAGGCCGCGCGGCAGCGCAAGTCCGCGCTGGAGGAGGTGGAGCGGCTCAAGGCCAAGGTGGAGGAGGCGCGGCGCCTGCGCGAGCGAGCGGAGCAGGAGTCGGCCCGGCAGCTGCAGCTGGCCCGGGAGGCCGCCCAGAAGCGGCTGCAGGCCGAGGAGAAGGCGCACGCCTTCGCGGTGCAGCAAAAGGAGCAGGAGCTGCAGCAGACGCTCCAGCAGGAGCAGAGCGTGCTGGAGCGGCTGCGGGGTGAGGCAGAGGCCGCGCAGCGGGCTGCCGAGGAGGCGGAGGCGGCCCGGGAGCGGGCCGAGAGGGAGGCAGCGCGGTCCCGGCGGCAGGTGGAGGAGGCGGAGCGGCTGAAGCAGCTGGCAGAAGAGCAGGCGCAGGCCCAGGCGCAGGCGCAGGCCGCCGCCGAGAAGCTGCGCAAGGAGGCGGAGCAGGAGGCTGCGCGGCGGGCGCAGGCGGAACAGGCTGCCCTGAAGCAGAAGCAGGTGGCCGATGCCGAGATGGAAAAGCACAAGAAGTTTGCCGAGCAGACCCTGCGGCAGAAGGCGCAGGTGGAGCAGGAGCTGACCACGCTGCGGCTGCAGCTGGAGGAGACGGACCACCAGAAAAGCATCTTGGACGAGGAGCTGCAGCGGCTGAAGGCAGAGGTGACGGAGGCAGCCCGCCAGCGCAGCCAGGTAGAGGAGGAGCTCTTCTCCGTGCGCGTTCAGATGGAGGAGCTGAGCAAGCTCAAGGCGCGCATCGAGGCAGAGAACCGTGCGCTCATCCTGAGAGACAAGGACAACACGCAGCGCTTCCTGCAGGAGGAGGCCGAGAAGATGAAGCAGGTGGCAGAGGAGGCCGCCCGGCTGAGCGTGGCAGCCCAGGAGGCGGCCCGGCTGCGGCAGCTGGCCGAGGAGGATCTGGCGCAGCAGCGGGCCCTGGCTGAGAAGATGCTCAAAGAGAAGATGCAGGCGGTGCAGGAGGCCACGCGCCTCAAGGCCGAGGCGGAGCTGCTGCAGCAGCAGAAGGAGCTGGCGCAGGAGCAGGCCCGGCAGCTGCAGGAGGACAAGGAGCAGATGGCGCAGCAGCTGGCGCAGGAGACACAGGGTTTCCAGCGGACGCTGGAGGCGGAGCGGCAGCGGCAGCTGGAGATGAGCGCCGAGGCTGAGCGCCTCAAGCTCCGCGTGGCCGAGATGAGCCGGGCCCAGGCCCGTGCGGAGGAGGATGCCCAGCGCTTCCGCAAGCAGGCGGAGGAGATCGGTGAGAAGCTGCACCGCACCGAGCTCGCCACGCAGGAGAAGGTGACGCTGGTGCACACACTGGAGATCCAGCGGCAGCAGAGCGACCACGACGCCGAGCGCCTGCGCGCGGCCATCGCTGAGCTGGAGCGCGAGAAGGAGAAGCTCAAGGAGGAGGCCGCGTTGCTACAGCAGAAGTCCGAGGAGGTACCGGCCCTCCCTCCACGCGCAAGTGGGTGGGCCCCGGGTGGGGGCCTGCTCTCAGGCGGGCCCCCGACGTCCCTGATTGTCCCCTCCCCTCTTTCCAGATGCAGGTGGTGCAGCATGAGCAGCTGCTGCAGGAGACGCGGGCCCTGCAGCAGAGTTTCCTCTCCGAGAAGGACCGCCTGCTGGAGCGGGAGCACTTCATCGAGCAGGAGAAGGCCAAGCTGGAGCAGCTCTTCCAGGACGAGGTGGCCAAGGCGCAGAAGCTGCGTGAAGAGCAGCAGCGGCAGCAGCAGCAGATGGCACAGGAGAAGCAGCAGCTGGTGGCCAGCATGGAGGAGGCCCGGCAGCGCCAGCACGAGGCCGAGGAGGGCGTGAGGCGCAAGCAGGAGGAACTGCAGCGCCTGGAGCAGCAGCGGCAGCAGCAGGAGAAGCTGCTGGCCGAAGAGAACCAGCGGCTGCGCGAGCGGCTGCGGCGCCTGGAGGAGGAGCACCGGGCCGCACTGGCGCGCTCCGAGGAGATCGCCGCCTCGCAGGCCGTGGCCGCCAAAGCCCTGCCCAACGGCCGGGACGCGCCTGACAGCCCAGCCGCGGAGGCAGAGCCCGAGCATGCGTTTGATGGCCTTCGGCGGAAGGTGCCGGCCCAGCGGCTGCAGGAGGCCGGCGTCCTGAGCTCAGAGGAGCTGCAGCGGCTGGCGCAGGGCCGCACGACAGTGGCCGAGCTCTCTCAGCGGGAGGATGTGCGCCGTTACCTGCAGGGCCACAGCGGCATCGCCGGGCTGCTGCTGAAGCCCACCAATGAGAAGCTGAGTGTCTACGCGGCTCTCCAGAGGCAGCTGCTGAGCCCAGGCACGGCGCTCATTCTGCTCGAGGCCCAGGCCGCCTCGGGCTTCCTCCTGGACCCTGTGCAGAACCGGCGGTTGACCGTCAATGAGGCCGTGAAGGAAGGCGTGGTGGGCCCCGAGTTGCACCACAAGCTGCTGTCGGCGGAGCGCGCCGTTACCGGCTACAAGGACCCCTACACCGGGGAGCAGATCTCCCTGTTCCAGGCCATGAAGAAGGACCTCATCGTCCGCGACCACGGCATCCGCCTGCTGGAGGCCCAGATTCGCCACGGGCGGCATCATCGACCCGGTGCACAGCCACCGCGTGCCCGTGGACGTGGCCTACCAGCGCGGCTACTTCGACGAGGAGATGAACCGCGTCCTGGCGGACCCGAGCGACGACACCAAGGGCTTCTTCGACCCCAACACGCACGAGAACCTCACCTACGTGCAGCTGCTGGAGCGCTGCGTGGAGGACCCCGAGACCGGGCTGCGCCTGCTGCCGCTCACGGATCAGGCTGCCAGGGGCGGTGAGCTGGTCTACACAGACTCCGAGGCCCGGGACGTGTTTGAGAAAGCCACTGTGTCCGCACCGTTCGGCAAGTTCCAGGGCAGGACGGTGAGCATCTGGGAGCTCATCAACTCCGAGTACTTCACGGCGGAGCAGCGGCGGGACCTGCTGCGGCAGTTCCGCACGGGCACGGTCACCGTGGAGAAGGTCATCAAGATCGTCATCACCGTGGTGGAAGAGCACGAGCAAAAGGGCCAGCTCTGCTTTGAGGGCCTGCGCGCCCTGGTGCCTGCTGCCGAGCTGCTGGAGAGCAGGGTCATCGACCGCAACCTCTACCGCCAGCTGCAGCGGGGTGAGCTCTCAGTACGAGAGGTGGCGGAGATGGCTGCTGTGCGGCGGGCCCTGCGGGGCGCCAACGTCATTGCAGGGGTGTGGCTGGAGGAGGCGGGGCAGAAGCTGAGCATCTATGAGGCCCTGAAGAAAGATCTCCTGCCTGTAGAGGCGGCAGTGGCTCTCCTGGAGGCCCAGGCTGGCACCGGCCACGTCATTGATCCCGCCACGAGTGCCCGGCTCACCGTGGATGAGGCGGTGCGTGCCGGCCTGGTGGGGCCCGAGCTGCACGAGAAGCTGCTGTCGGCCGAGAAGGCTGTGACAGGCTACAAGGACCCCTACTCGGGGCAGACTGTATCCCTGTTCCAGGCCCTGAAGAAAGGCCTCATCCCCAGAGAACAGGGCCTGCGTTTGCTCGATGCCCAGTTGTCCACAGGTGGCATCGTGGACCCAAGCAAGAGCCACCGTGTGCCCGTGGATGTTGCCTGTGCCCGGGGCTACCTGGACGAGGAGACCAGCCGAGCCCTGTCAGCACCCAGAGACGAAGCCAAGACCTACCACGACCCCAGTTCACAGGAGCCTGTCACCTACGGTCAGCTCCAGCAGCAGAGCCGGCCCGACCCGCTGACGGGGCTGAGCCTGCTGCCGCTCTCGGAGAAGGCTGCCCAGGCCCGGCGGGAGGGGCTCTACTCCGAGCTCCAGGCCCGTGAGACCTTTCAGAAGACCAGCGTGGAGGTGCCCGTGGGCAGCTTCAAGGGCAGGACGGTGACAGTGTGGGAGCTCCTCAGCTCCGAGTACTTCACGGCGGAGCAGAGGCAAGAGCTGGTGCGGCAGTTCCGCACGGGCACGGTCACCGTGGAGAAGGTCATCAAGATCCTCATCACCATCGTGGAAGAGGTGGAGACCGTGCGGCAGGAGAGGCTGTCCTTCAGTGGCCTCCGTGCCCCGGTGCCGGCCAGCGAGCTCCTGGCCTCCGGGGTCCTGAGCAGGACCCAATTCGAGCAGCTCAAGGATGGCAAGACCTCGGTGAAGGACCTGTCGGCGTTGAGCTCCGTGAGCACCCTGCTTCAGGGAAGCGGGTGTCTGGCTGGCATCTACCTGGAGGACTCCAAGGAGAAGGTGACCATCTACGAGGCCATGAGGCGAGGCCTGCTCAGGCCCAGCACGGCCACTCTTCTGCTTGAGGCCCAGGCGGCCACCGGCTTTCTGGTGGACCCTGTGCGGAACCAGCGCTTGTATGTCCACGAGGCCGTGAAGGCGGGTGTCGTGGGCCCCGAGCTGCACGAGAAGCTGCTGTCGGCCGAGAAGGCCGTCACCGGCTACAAGGACCCCTACTCGGGTAGCACCATCTCCCTCTTCCAGGCCATGAAGAAGGGCCTGGTCCTTAGGGACCACGGCATCCGCCTGCTGGAGGCCCAGATCGCCACGGGCGGCATCATCGACCCGGTGCACAGCCACCGCGTGCCCGTGGACGTGGCCTACCAGCGCGGCTACTTCGACGAGGAGATGAACCGCGTCCTGGCGGACCCGAGCGACGACACCAAGGGCTTCTTCGACCCCAACACGCACGAGAACCTCACCTACCTGCAGCTGCTGGAGCGCTGCTTGGAGGACCCCGAGACCGGGCTGCGCCTGCTGCCGCTGAAGGGGGCCGAGAAGACGGAGCTGGTGGAGACCACGCATGTGTACAGCGAGGAGGAGACCCGCAGGGCGTTCGAGGAGACGCAGATCGACATCCCGGGCAGCGGCGGCCACGGCGGCTCCACAATGTCCCTGTGGGAAGTGATGCAGTCGGACCTGATCCCGGAGGAGCAGCGCACCCGGCTGCTGGCTGACTTCCAGGCCGGCCGGGTGACCAAGGAGCGTATGATCGTCATCATCATCGAGATCATCGAGAAGACCGAGATCGTGCGCCGGCAGAACCTGGCGTCCTACGACTACGTCCGCCGCCGCCTCACCGCCGAGGACCTCTACGAGGCCCGGGTCATCTCCCGCGAGACCTACGGCCTCCTCCGGGAGGGCACCAAGAGCCTCCGAGAGGTGCTGGAGGACGAGTCGGCCTTGCGCTACCTGTACGGCACGGGCTGCGTGGCTGGCGTCTACCTGCCGGGCTCTAGGCAGACGCTCACTGTCTACCAGGCCCTCAAGAAGGGGCTTCTGAGTGCCGAGGTGGCCCGCGTCCTGCTGGAGGCACAGGCGGCCACGGGCTTCCTCCTGGAGCCCGTGAAGGGCGAGCGGCTGACCGTGGACGAAGCCGTGCGGAAGGGCCTGGTGGGCCCCGAGCTGCACGACCGGCTGCTGTCGGCAGAGCGGGCTGTGACCGGCTACCGCGACCCCTACACGGAGCAGACGATCTCGCTCTTCCAGGCCATGAAGAAGGACCTGATCCCCGCGGAGGAGGCCCTGCGGCTGCTGGACGCCCAGCTGGCCACGGGCGGCATCGTGGACCCACGCCTGGGCTTCCACCTCCCCTTGGAGGTGGCCTACCAGCGTGGCTACCTCAACAAGGACACGTACGAGCAGCTGTCGGAGCCCAGCGAGGTGCGCAGCTACCTGGACCCGTCCACGGACGAGCGGCTCAGCTACACGCAGCTGCTCCGCAGGTGCCGGCGCCACGAGGCCAGCGGCCAGCTGCTCCTGCCCCTCTCGGACGCCCGCAAGCTGACCTTCCGCGGCCTGCGCAAGCAGATCACGGTGGAGGAGCTGGTGCGTTCGCAGGTCATGGACGAGGCCACCGCGCTGCAGCTGCAGGAGGGCCTGACCTCCGTGGAAGAGGTCACCAAGCACCTGCAGAAGTTCCTCGAGGGCACCAGCTGCATCGCCGGCGTCTTTGTGGACGCCACCAAGGAGCGGCTGTCGGTGTACCAGGCCATGAAGAAGGGCATCATCCGCCCCGGCACGGCCTTCGAGCTCCTGGAGGCGCAGGCGGCCACTGGCTACGTCATCGACCCCATCAAGGGGCTCAAGCTGACCGTGGAGGAGGCCGTGCGCATGGGCATAGTGGGCCCCGAGTTCAAGGACAAGCTGCTGTCGGCTGAGCGTGCGGTCATCGGCTACAAGGACCCCTACTCTGGGAAGCTCATCTCCCTGTTCCAGGCCATGAAGAAGGGCCTCATCCTGAAGGATCACGGCATCCGCCTGCTGGAGGCCCAGATCGCCACGGGCGGCATCATCGACCCCGAGGAGAGCCACCGGCTGCCCGTGGAGGTGGCCTACAAGCGCGGCCTCTTCGACGAGGAGATGAACGAGATCCTGACAGACCCGAGCGACGACACCAAGGGCTTCTTCGACCCCAACACGGAGGAGAACCTCACGTACCTGCAGCTGATGGAGCGCTGCGTCACTGACCCCCAGACGGGCCTGTGCCTGCTGCCGCTGAAGGAGAAGAAGAGGGAGCGGAAGACGTCCTCCAAGTCCTCGGTGCGCAAGCGCCGCGTGGTGATCGTGGACCCCGAGACCGGCAAGGAGATGTCTGTGTACGAGGCCTACCGCAAGGGCCTCATTGACCACCAGACGTACCTGGAGCTGTCCGAGCAAGAGTGCGAGTGGGAGGAGATCACCATCTCCTCCTCGGACGGCGTGGTCAAGTCCATGATCATCGACCGCCGCTCGGGCCGCCAGTACGACATCGACGAGGCCATCGCCAGGAACCTGATCGACCGCTCGGCGCTGGACCAGTACCGCGCCGGCACGCTCTCCATCACGGAGTTCGCAGACATGCTCTCGGGCAACGCCGGCGGCTTCCGCTCCCGCTCTTCCTCTGTGGGGTCCTCCTCGTCCTACCCCATCAGCCCTGCCGCCTCCAGGACCCAGGTGGCCTCCTGGTCAGATCCCACGGAGGAGACCGGCCCTGTGGCCGGCATCCTGGACACGGAGACGCTGGAGAAGGTGTCCATCACGGAGGCCATGCACCGCAACCTGGTGGACAACATCACGGGGCAGCGGCTGCTGGAGGCCCAGGCCTGCACAGGGGGCATCATCGACCCCAGCACCGGCGAGCGCTTCCCCGTCACGGACGCTGTCAACAAGGGCCTGGTGGACAAGATCATGGTGGACCGCATCAACCTGGCTCAGAAAGCCTTCTGCGGCTTCGAGGACCCACGCACCAAGACCAAGATGTCGGCCGCCCAGGCCCTGAAGAAGGGCTGGCTCTATTACGAGGCGGGCCAGCGGTTCCTGGAGGTGCAGTACCTGACAGGCGGCCTGATCGAGCCCGACGCTCCCGGCCGCGTGCCCCTGGAGGAGGCCCTGCAGCGTGGCATGGTGGACGCCCGGACCGCCCAGAAGCTGCGAGACGTCGGCGCGTACTCCAAGTACCTCACCTGCCCCAAGACCAAGCTCAAGATCTCGTACAAGGACGCTCTGGACCGCAGCATGGTGGAGGAGGGCACGGGGCTGCGGCTGCTGGAGGCCGCCGCGCAGTCCAGCAAGGGCTACTACAGTCCTTACAGCGTCAGCGGCTCCGGCTCCGCGGCCGGCTCGCGCTCTGGCTCGCGCACGGGCTCCCGGGCCGGCTCCCGCCGAGGCAGCTTTGACGCCACCGGCTCCGGCTTCTCCGTGACCTTCTCTTCGTCCTCCTACTCTTCCTCAGGCTACGGCCGCCGCTACGCCTCAGGGCCTGCGTCCTCCCTGGGGGGCCCCGAGTCCGCAGTGGCCTGATTCGCTGCCCGCACCCCGCCCTCCCGCTCTGCATGCGGCCAGGTTCCCCGCCCAGGCGTTGGGGTCTTTCGTGTTTAAAGGTGTCTTCCTCCCAAGCGGTGCCTAAAGTTTAACCAAAAAAAAAAACCAGACTAATATATTAATAAATCTGTTTGCTGTCCAGACAGCCTGTGTCTTGGGGGATGGGGCCAGTCCAGCCCCACGGACCACCTCGTCCCCCAGGTCTCCCTGCTCCTGTCTACCTGCCACTCACACAGCCAGGTGCCTTGGAGGGTCCCGAGCCAGGCCCCCAGCCCAGCCCTCCTGTGTCTCCAGGGAGGGTTTTGTCTGGGCCCAGTTCCCCCAGCCCTGCCTGCTGGGCTCCCTGACACCCAGCCACCAGTCCTAGCTGCTCGGGGCACTGGGGGTCAGCCCCGTCACAAGCAGAGCTCTCAGGACCAGCTTTCTTTCCTGTTTTCAGGACTGACTTCCGTGCTCAGCGGGCCTTGCTGGGGAGGGCTGGGGGGTGGGTGTCCTTGGGTTGGCCATCTCTTCCAGCCTGCCCTGAGAAGCCCCTTCCCCACGGGCAGATGAGGGTCCAGTCTACAGAGCCAGCCAGCCCCTGCCAAGCTGCAGACTCTGCCCCCAGCCCCTGACGCTCTCCCAGGACCCCAGGCCTCTGGCTTCCGCCTTCCAGCCTCAGCTCCCCTAGTAAGTGCCTTCAGTGTCCTCCCTCCCACCCCAGGCCCCAAGGACCCAGCTCTGGGGTGGGAGGGAGACCCTTTGGTGAGACTCCCCACGGCCCAGCTCTCGGGCACGCCGGCCCCGGGCCAGGCTGGGTACAGCTGGGGCTTCTGCAGGGCCCTGCTCTCCTGGGGCCCCACCCTGGGTGCTTCCTGCCTGTCTCTTCGAGGGAGACTGCCCCCTTTGTTTGGCCTCGGGGACAGGCCGCCCAGTCCAGGGCCAGCCCCTCCTGTCCCACCGTGGTGGCCCCCGCCCCCCGCCTCTACCCTCTGACTAAGCTTTGCATGTTCCACTAACCCCGGCGGCGGCGGGTGGGACCCAGGCTTCCAGCTGCCTCCAGGAAGGCAGAACACTAACCCGACCATGGGTGGGCCTGCCGTGCTCACCCCAATAAAAGCAATTCCAACCTTCCTGTGGAGCCTACCTTGCTTTTTTGTCCTGGGGTCAGGTGTGCGTTGGGGTGTGGTGCAGGCCACTGCGGTGGGCTCAGAGCTTGGCCAGTGTGTCCGGGCGGGGGCAGAAAAGCAGGGCCTCCGGGGAGATGCTGGCCTGAGGCCACGTGTCTCAGGAAGAGAAGGCCGGACTGAGCAGCGGCCAGGTGGAGGCCAGCCCTGCTGAGGCCTGCTCCTGGACGTCCCTCAGCCCCTGCCACTGGTCTGGCCGGCGACTCTGCCTGGCCCCTAAGGTTCCGTTCACAGCTGGCCCTTACATCTGAGGCGGGGGCTCCATGTTCTCGTATCAGCTAACACAGGCTGTGCCCCCCGGGGCCCATCATTTGAGGGAGCAGTGTGACCGTCCCGCCAAGTCGGTTCCTGTTAGTGAGGGGTAACGCTCCAGAGGCGGACGCAGTCGTGGGCCTCAGCAGCTGGCCTCTGCTGCAGTCCATCCACCCTGTCCCTCCACGTTCATGCAGTGCCGCTCACACCTGCTGGATCCCAGCTTCCCGGGTTCTTTTTGGGAAAACATACAAGGGTGGGGTAAGTGGGGCCTCCCCACTGAGCCACTGGCCCTGAGGCCATGACCGACGCCCATGGGCCTGATTTGCCCAGAGCAGGGGGCAGAGTCACCCCCCTGGTGAGTGGGTCTTTGTCGGCCTCTGGTCCTCGGTTACAACAGGGCGTGGAAATACCAGATGCCACGACGGGGCCATCCCTACCCCCGTGGCCCCCGTTGACTGCGGGCCTCCTGCGGCAAGGAGCTGCCATGGCCAAGTGGCAGCCATGGTGAACCCAAGTGGGTGGGACACTTGTCGCTGTGCCCCGGGTGGCGGTTCCTGGGCTCTGACCCTCCTGGGCATCAGGACTGGCCGTTTCTTACCGTCGCAGGCACGAGAAGCGCACACGTCCCAGTGGATCCCTGGGAGCGTGGTGGGTGGGCCACTTCTTCCACTCCTTGGTTCCCAGACCCAGGCAGACCGCCTCCTGGGACCACCGACTCAAGGAAACAGCCACGTCCTGGGCTGCAGTCCTGGGCAGCGTCTAACCTTCGGCCAGCCTGGCCGCGTCTGAAGGGGGTGGTGTCCCGGGTGGTCCTGGGCCCTGCTGCACACCCTTGCTGGAAGGGGGTGTGAGCGCCGAGGCCGTGTCGCACAGACGCGCACCCTGCAGGCGGAGACCGAAGCCCCAGGATCCCAAGTCCCAGGTGAAGAGCCCCGCGCTGGGCCGCTGGCTGGTGTCGGTCAGAGGTCTCTGCAGCGGGGGCTGGCGGGAGGCATCACGTACCACCCCAGAGCGGCTGGGCCGGCCTGGGGAAGCAGCCTGTCTCTGCACCTGGGCCACTTGGGTCTTGAGCCTGCGTGGGAGCCCTGGTGGCCAGTGTCCCCCTCCAAGTCGTCCTGTCCACCGGTGGCTCAGTGGATACCGGCACGGGGCACAAGCCCAGGCTCCCTGTGCCCATCAGCACCTCCTTCCCCCAGTCCCCCTGTCCCGGCCCCTTGGGCCCCTCAGAGCCTGCCACGCCATTCCCCCACCCCGCCTGGCCGCAAGTCCCTGTGCACCCTGGCCGCCAGCTCCTTCCCACCCAGCGTGCCAGCCGCTCAGGCCAAGCGGTTCCCTCATGGCTCCCGAGGTGGGCTGTGGTCTGGTGGGCCCAGTGCACGGTGCGGGCCATCGTGAACAGGCATGGGGCTTCTCTGTCACCTCACCACTGGGAGCCTCCCCAAGGCCGTGTGTGGCCGTGGTGGGTGATGGAGTCTGGGCCACCCGCTCGGGTAGCCCTCAGGCCCTGTGTGAGCCTCGGCCCCGGGGGTCCACGCCACCTGGACCTGTGCTGAGCCCACCCACCTTCTGGCTCGGCAGGACTGGCGGCGGCCCCTGCTGGAAGCCAGGGTGCATGGTCACGGCTGCCCCTGGCCAGAGGCTCTGTCTCCACTGAGACCCTCCATCCTCGCTCTGGAACGCAGGGCCTGTGCGAGAGTTCTGGAGACCCCGCGTCACACTCTTACCCGCCTGCCACAGGTGCGGACCTTTCCAGCTGTGTTGCCCTTCTTTCCTCTGAGCCCACTCACGACTAGAAGCCTCCATGTCCTCCAGCAACAGGACCGAGGCCCCATCCCCTGGTGTATTAGGGGACAGAGGCCTACGAGGCGTAGTGCCTTTTCCTTAGAGCCAGGAAAAACAAGCCTCAGAATCTGTCCTTTACCTTGGAGAGGGTGTCCTAGGACGCCCCAGACCTCTGGACTCCCGAAAGCTTTCTCGAAGTGACAGTCCCTGAATCTGCCCGGGTGTAGGCCATGCTGTGGCACACGTGTCCTGCCAGGACACTCAGAATACTCGCCACCTCCTGCTAATTAGGCCTGGTGACGTCAGTTAGTGGACGGCTGTGTTTTTCTGTGCGTTGGTCAGTCTATATGGGGACAGAGCGGGAAGCTGTCATAGTCTGGGGCAAAGCGTGTGTACGGTCCCTCTCCCTGAAATTCTACCAGGATGGGACAGAAACTTTTGCCAAGACAAGAGCCACAGACCCCTTACCAGAGGCCCTGTTAATCCGTTCTAGAAAAGACCATCACCCCTGCTATCTCTGTCATTTCAACGTGGATGCAGTATTTTTTATTTATTATACTGGCTGGCGAGGGGAGGAGCGTCTAGGGCCCCATTTGGTCTTACCTGCTACAGTAAGTTTTTGTTCTATCGCCCGAAGAACCAAGATGAGGATCCCACCAGTGGGTACGTATGTCCGTTGCCAGCGTACGTCCACGTACCGATGAACGTCTGCTCTGTGGCTCTGTGGGGGCGCTGGACCCTCTGTGAGTGGGACCAGACTAGGACTCCGTTCGTTCCCAGACCCCACGTTCCGACCCGAGCAGGAGTCCGTGCTGGTGCTCTGGGCCCCCAGCTATCTATCAGCCCAGATGCTGACCTGGCGGCGTCCCTTCCTGGGGCTCGCTTGCCCAGAGCAACGGCTCTGTGAGCTTTAGAGAAGGCCTCGGGGTCCTGCCGCCTCTATGTCACAGGGTCTCGGGGAGACCTAAGAGATCTTCCAGCTGATGGGTTCTGGGTCTGAGAACTGGCTCAGGTAGGGAAGCGGGTCAAGTGGTTGTATCTCCCACTGGGGCGGCAAATATCAACCGTATCGTTTCTCTTAAAATTTCTGTGGATTCTGTGTAATGAGCTAGTAATGTTCCTCACAGTGTGGCCTTCGGGGCCTCCGGGGAGCTGGCGACATGCAAATTCCCGGCCCCACCCTGGACCTCTGGGATCAGAAACTCCGGGGTTGGGACCACAGCTCGTGTTTTCACCCCGCCCGAGACCGCGTGCCAGAGTTCGGGAGCCCCTGCTGCGGGAACCCCCTTGCCGACGCAGCACCGTGCTGGGGGCCGTCCTCGCCCGGGTGCACCAGGCCTGCAGGGCCCCTTCCTCCTTGCTGGCCAGTGGCGGCGGCCGTGTCGGTACCAGGACCAGGGCCTTTGACAGCAGAATTACCTCTTCACAGCCCTGGGGCCGGAAGTGTGACCACGTTGTTGTCAGGGCTTCTCCTCCTGAGGCCTCCCCCTGGCGTGTGGACGGCTGTCTCCTCCCCGGGGCCTCATGTGGTCGATCCCCCCCCCCCCCCCCCCCCCGGGGGTTGGTGTTCGTGTCCTGGGCTCCTCTTGTAAGGGCCAGTCAACTAGCGTCAGCCCCCTCCCCGCAACGACCTTGACCTTCGCCATCTCCATGAAGACCGTCTCCAAGCACGGTCACTCTCTGAGGTCCTGAGACGAGCACTCAGCCTGCGCATGGGGGCTACAGTTCATCCCGGCACATCGCCACGATACTGACTCCCTTCTGCGCGGTCTGCTCCCCCTTCCCTACGCACCAGTGTTCACAGCCGGCCGCTGAGGATGCCAGGGTTGACATCATCCAGCTGCCGCTGGAAATGAGGCCTACAGCCAAGTGGCCAGTGGGCGTTCTAGCCACAGAGCACGCTTCCTGGGACCACACCCGGACCACCTGTCTCAGGTCCGGTCCCCAGAAACAGAGCCCGTGGTGCTGGTTCAAGGGCGTCTGGCTTATGGAAGTCATGCCCTCAGGACAGGGTGAGGACGGCCGGCCACGGATGTGCGTTCAGCTAGAGTCTGGCCACAGCTTACATGACAGGGAGCTCAGGAGTGTGGGTGTCCCCACGAGGTTGTTTCTCCAGCGGCCAGTGTCTGAGCTGCTGTCCCCACGTCAGTCATTGGCTAGCAGCTGCCCTCGGGGCGGGGGAGGGGCTCCTAGGCGTCTCTGAATGGGGCAGCTTCCCACCTGAGGGGCGCACTCTGGCGAAGGGTGTGAGTCTACAGCAGCTAGGGGCGGGCGTGCCGACCCCCCAAAGGGGGTTTGAGGGGGCCGCCAGCAGCACCTGCTTTAACCAGCCACAGCAGCGATGTGACAGACCTAGCCTGGAAACCCCTCCACTCTAAATTTCCTAGGTAAAACCGCACAGATCTGTTCTCAGACACCTGAGGTTGCAAAACGGAAAAGGAAACCCCCAGGGGTGAAAAAGCAGGACTCAGCATGGCAGCCGACTCTTCCCTGAGCCGTGTGCTGACACTAGAAACCCAAACCCTCAGTTGGAACAGGTCCTAGACCTCGGACCTGCACGAGCACAGGCTCTGTGTGAAATCTGGTGAAAACGTGGACCAGAAAAACCCTGCCCACTGGCAAATGGTGCCAGATCAGAAACCCAGCAGACTCTCTGGGCTCCGCAGGACAGCTTCCGCTAGACGGTGCGTTTTTAAAGCCCCGTGTAGAGCCCGACTCGGGGCTCGAACTCATGAGATCAGGACCTGAGCTGAGATCAAGAGTTGGGTATTTGGGAGCGCCTGGGTGGCACAGCGGTTAAGCGTCTGCCTTCGGCTCAGGGCGTGATCCCGGCGTTATGGGATCGAGCCCCACATCAGGCTCCTCCGCTATGAGCCTGCTTCTTCCTCTCCCACTCCCCCTGCTTGTGTTCCCTCTCTCGCTGGCTGCCTCTATCTGTGTCAAATAAATAAATAAAATCTTAAAAAAAAAAAAAAAGAGTTGGGTATTTGACTGAGCCCTGCAGACGCCCCTTCCACTGGACGTTTATAACTCAGGTCCTCCCCCTGCCTATTCGGGGGAGCTGCATGCAGAGAAGCTAAGTCGACATGGCCCCAGATGGATTACAAGCTGGTGGCCGGCACGAGCCAACGTAATCTCTGGAGGTCTCGTCCCCGAGATCTCACAGGAGTCCCAGGGCGAAAGCTTGGGCCTTCACACGTGGTCTCACAATTCACAATTAAAAGAACGCAAATGCGGTGTGCCTGCCAGTTGGAGTCCTGACGGGAAACAGGGTGGCTGATACACAAGAGTGTATCAAAGGCGTCGTTTACAAAGACGTGGGCAGGGGAGGTCCGCGGCCCAGGAGGGCGGCCAGAGCCGGCGACTGTGGGGCAGACACATCCCGGTTGAAAACTGCCAGTCTCGTTTGGGTAGAACGGATATCTCTTTTCCCTGCTTCCAAGAGTGCTTTGTCTTCGGTTTATTTGCCTGGTTCTACAAAGTCCCCAGGTGGCAATACTATAGACTTCATTGTCCAAACAGCTGACCCCAGTCAGGGACCATGCAGGTGTATTCTACAAGCCACCCTTGTGCCACCGACAAGCACAGCCCGCTCTGGGGGGCGATCAGCCTGACCCCGACCACGGGGCTCTGGGAGCAGGTAATTCTTGGCTGCTAGGGATGGATCAAGGTGTGCCCCAGACAGGGCCAGAGCCCCTGGGAAATACGGGTGTCATGGTTCAGGGACTGAGAAGCTGAGCCCCTGAGTCCCGGGTCCAGGCCTGTGGGGACCACGTCCCCTGATGGCAGAGGGCCTGGCGTGGGAGGCAGGAGGCGGGAGGCCTGCAGGCGCAGGTGGCTTCACGCGCCCACTGAGCACACATCCGTCTGCCGAGGATCTCAGGACAGCTCCAGCACACGTGCGTGGGGCCTTGGTGGCAACACTGGCATATCCTACTTGTTCGTAGGCAGGCAGGACCCAGGTGTCCTATCTCCTGAACTCTCACCCCTTCCTGTTTGCCCGGCAGGGTCCAGAGACAGCACTGTTCCCAGGCTCCTCCTCCCCAGGCTCAGCACAGATGAGCTGTCCTTGTTTCCGGAGGCCCCTACCTATTCTAGCTGACCCCTGTATTCAGCCCATCCCACATCACCCCAGCAGTCCTGGAACCAGCTGCACTGTGAGCCCTAGACTTAAGGGGCTGAGAGGAGGAGGGATAAGGCCCCAGCTTTCCTTCCAGGCAGAGAGGCCATCAGCTCCTGTAACAGTGGCTCTGGGGGCAGAGCCCAGGAGTCCTCTGGGGGAGGCCTGGCCTCCACTGAGCCTATCCCTCGGGCTCCAGGCCCCAATGGCATCTCAGCTCCTATCTCAGCAGAATGTCGAGGGGGCATGTGTTCCAAATGACCCAACATGAAACAAGGGAGTGCCAAGCAAGACAGAATTATAGGCCACACTGGGCACCCCATGACCAAAACGGCAGCAGCTTCCAGAAAGCCAGCCCCCAGAAGGGATGGGACTTCTGTGACCTGCTGAAAAGGGGTTTCTTGCTCTGGTGTCCTCTCAGAATGTGAGCCTTTACAATATTAGGAATTGGAAGATGGGACAATGTGAGTATCAGTGAAGAAAACAGCTGCTTGAATGTATGAGTTAAAAGAGCTGAGTTGCTCATCTTCAGAGGGTACTGGGGAGCCAACTTCTCATATATAGTTTAAAATTGATAAATAATGCAAGAGACGCATGCGTTGGAAGATGGCAGAGTACGAAGCACAGGAACCCATCTCTGCACTAAAACAACAGTTGCGCTGGCAGAATCTGTCTGATTGACCCACTAACAGAAGTCTGGGATCTAGTGAAGGTTTGTAACTTCCAGGGAAAGGCTTAGATGGGACGATGTGGTCGATTGAGGTCAATATGAGCTCTTAGCACAGTAGCAGCTACTCATCCCCAACCCCATCTCATGGCAGGTGCTCCTGGAGTGTCACGCACACAGCTTGCAAGATCTTGGGTGGACAAAAGGACCCTGTCCTCCAAATATTGAGGGTCTGTGCCCTGATCACTAATTGTCTCTTCTGAGCACATAGGTGTTGACAGAGAGGTGGGAGGCTATGGTTGCACCTCCCACACTGATGCAAGGCCCCGCCCCTCTGGTTGAAGTACTCTCCAGGGTATTTAAAGGGCTGGCACCAGGGCACCTGGTGGCTCAGTCGGTTGAGCATCTGACTTTTGGTTTCGGCTCAGGTCATGACCTCAGGTCTGTGAGATTGAGCCCTGCATTGGGCTCCATGCTCAGCAGGGAGTCTGCTTTAGATTCTTTCTCTCCCTCTCCCTTGTCCCTCCCCCCCAACATAAATAAATAAATCTTAAAAATAAAATGAAAGAAAATAAAGGGCTGGCACCCTTTCCTCCAGCTTTATTTTCCTCTTTTCTCCCCTATGGGAGCCAAACATTACAGCCTAGGACATTTAAAAGCAACTGAATATAAAAGAAAAATTAAGGAGTGACCTCACAGGGAACCTGGGTGGTTCAGTGGGTTAGGCATCTGCCTTTGGCTCAGGTCATGATCCTGGAGTCCTGGGGTTGAGCCCCGCATTGGGCTCCCTGCTCAATGGGGAGCCTGCTTCTCCCTCTCCCTCTGCCTGCTGCTCCCCCTGCTTGTGCTCTCTCTCTCTCAAATAAATAAATAAAATCTTAAAAAGGAAAGAAAGAAGGAAGGAAAGAAAGAAAGGAAGGAAGAAAGAAAGGAAGAGACCACTCAGGCACACTGAAAGGAACAGGCTCAGAAAGGACCAAATAAGATCTTATGTTTACCCCTGACACTAATCCTTAGTGCAGAGACAGGTAACAACAATAACAACAACAATAATAAAAGAGCAAACCCTGGGGAAGGAGGAGAATCTGATTTCCAGAGTTACCACATTATTAGATTCAAATGTCCAGTCTTCAACAGAAAAATCAGAAGGCACACCAAGAAATAGGAAAGTATGGCCCATTCAAAGGAAAACAAGGTCAACAGAAACTGACCCTGAAAAAGACCTGATGGCAGATCTGCTAAACAAAGACTTTAAAACAGTTGTCTAAAAGAAGCTCAACGAACTGAAGGAAGATGTGGAGAATGTCAAGAAAATGGTGCGTGAATAAAATTGAGATATTAACAAAAAGTTAGAAAACCTAAAGAGAAACTAAAAAGAAAGTCTGGAGCTGAAAAGAACAATAACGGAAATGAAAAAAATCATGCATTTTGTACAAAAACTGAATGAAAGAGATTCAAAGGCAGATTTGAGCAGGCAGAACAAAGAACTGGCAAGCATGAAGACAGGACACTAGAAATGATCAAGTCTAAAGAACTGAAGGAGAAAAAGATTGACATGAGCAGAGCCTGAGGGACTTGTGGCATCACCAAGCAGACCAACATATACATCATGGGGTCCCAGAAGAAGAGAGAGAGAGAGAGAGAGAAAGAGACAGAGAATATCTGAAGAAATTATGGCTTAAACCTCCCAAACTTGATAAAAGACATGAACATAAACATCCAAGAGGCTCAATGACCTCCAAGATAAGGTGAACTCAAAGAGACCCACACTGAGACACAGTATAATCAAAACTTCAAAAGACAAAACAGAAAGAATTTTGAAAGCAGCAGGAGAGAAGCAGCTCATTGCATCCAAAGGATCCTCAGTAAGATAATGAGCAGATTTCTCATCAGAAACTTTGGAGGCCAGAGGGCAGTGGGCTTATATATTCAAAGTGCTAAAAAGAAAGAAATGTTAACTAAGAATCCTATTTCCACCAAAACTGTCCTTCAAGAGTGAGGGAGAAATAAAGACATTCCCACATACACAAAAACTGAGGGAGTTCATTACTGTTAGGCCTGCCCAAAAGAAATGCTCAAAGGAGTTCTGTAGGGTGAGATGAAAGATGCAATACTATAATAAAGGAAATCCCCACATGGTCATCTCAATTGACTCAGAGTAAAGCATTAGACAAAAATTCAGCACCCTTTCCAGATAAAAACACTCAACGAACTGGGAGTAGAAGAAAACTTTCTCAGCATAACAAAAGCCAAAGTTGAAAAATCCATAGCAAACATCATACTCGATGGTGAAATCCTGGAAGCTTTACCTCTAAGATCAGAATAAGGCAAGGATATCTGCTTTTATTATTTCTCTTCAATATAGTTCTGGAAATTCTAGCCAGAGCAATTAGACAAGAAAAAGAAATAAAGAGCATCCCAATCGGAAAGGAAGAAGTAAACTTATCTTTTTTTGCAGATAATATAGTCTTATATGTAGGAAAACCTAATGACTGCGCAAAAATCCCTGTTAGAACTAATAAATACATTCAGTGAAGTAACAGGACACAAAGTCAACACAAAAAAATTAGTTGAGTTTCTATATACTAATAACAATCTGAAAAGGAAATTACAAAACAGGGTGGGGGAATGGGATAGGCAGGTGACGGGTATTAAAGAGGGCACGTATTGCATGGTGCACTGGGTGTTATATGCAAGTAATGAGTCATGGAACTTTACATAAAACACTAGGGATGTACTGTATGGTGACCAACATAATATAATAAAAAATTATTATTAAAAAGATTACAAAACAATTCCATTTACAGCAGCACCAAGAAGAATAAAAGAGTTAGGACTTAACCAAGGAGGTGAAAAACAAGGAAAACTACAAATCCTGTTTCAAAGAAATTAGAGAAGATGGAAATAAATGGAAACACATTCATGTTCATGGATTGCAAGACTTACTACTATGAAAATGTCAATACTACCCAAATGATCTACAGATTCAAAGCAATCCCTATCAAAATCCTGATGACAATTTTTTGCCAAAATAGAAAAACTTATCCTAAAATTACATGAAATCTCAAGGGAACCCAAATAGCCAAAACCACCTTGAAAAAGAACGAATCTGGAGGACTCACACTTTCTGATTTCAAAACATACTACCAGCCTACTGCAATAGAAATAATATGGGAATGGCATAAAGACAGATATATGGACCAAAGGAATAGAACAGAGAGCCCAGAGATAAACCCTTACATATATGATCAAATGATTTTTGACAAGGATACCAACACCACTCGATGGAGAAGGACAGTCTTTTCAACAAATGGTCCTGGAAAACTGGACATCCATGTGCAAAAGGATGAAGTTAGACCCTTACCTTGAATCATATATAAGAATTAACTCAAAATGGATCAAAGATTTAATTTTAAGACCAAAATCAATAAAGCTACTAGAATAAAACATAGGACAAGAGATGCATGACTTTGGATTTTGCAGTGATTTCTTGGTTACAGGCAACAGAAGAAAAAGTAAGCAAATTGGATTGCATGAAAATTTAACATTTTTATACATCAAAGGACACTAGCCACACAATGAAAAGGCAACCCACAGAATGGGAAAAAATATTTGCAAATCGTGTATCTGATAAAGGATTAGTACCCAGAATAGGTAGGGAACTCCTACAACCACAAGTGCAAACGACCTGGTTCAACAATGGGTGGAGAACTTGAGCAGACTATTCTCCGAAGATGTGCAAATGGCCGACAAGCACCTGAGAGGTGCTCCCCGGCACTAACCGGCACTAATCGCTAGGGAAATGCAAATCAAAACTGTCATAAGATACCACCTCACACTCATGAGGATGACTAGGTTGACCACTATCAGAAAATAAAAATAAAAAAATACCAAGTGTTGGCAAGGATATGGAGTAACTGGAACACGACTTGTGCACTGCTGCTGGGAGCGAAAGATGGTATAACTGCTGGGGAAGAAGCATGGCGCTTCCTTAAAGTATCAATAATCTAATTACCATCTGATCCAGTAGTTCCACTTGTGGGCATAGACCCCCAAGACTTGAGAGCAAGGACTTGGATAGGTATTTGTACACCCATGTTCATAGCAGCAATATTCACGGTAGCTAAAAGATGGAAGTAACACAAGGGTCCATTGATGGATGAATGGACAAGTGAAGTGTGGAAAGTCCATACACCGGAATATTATTCAGCCTTCACCAGGAAGGACATTCTGACACACGTAAACATGGGTGAACCCCGAAGACATTATGCTCAGTGAAATAAGCCAGCCATGGAAAGACAAATACTGTATGATTCCACTTACAGGAGATACATAGTCAAAAGTATAGAGACAGGAAGTAGAAGGGCCATTGCCAGGGGCTGCAGGGGGTGACAATTTGGAGTTAGTGTTTAATGGGTATTGTTTCAGTTTTACAAGATGAAAAGAGTTCTGGAGAAGGACAGTGGTGATTGGCTGCGTGCTATGCATGTACGTAATGCACAGAACTCTACGTTTAAAAATGGTTAGAATGATAAACTTTATGTTACATATATTTACCACAATAACAACAAAAGGAAAAGAGAACAGTTTTTTAAAAATTGGAAATAAGCTGAACACCCAACAATTGGAGAATTATTAAATTGGAAGGGAAAAAAAGAGTCAGGCACTTACCCTGCTTTTCCTATACAAACTAGGACTCTAGGTAACCAAACAGTAGGAGAAGGGAAGTTTCTCCCTGTAGAAATACTCCAGCCAATGATCAAAGGTCACCCCCATGAACCTTCTGACGGAAGCACAAACCACTGACAGTCTTGCCAAAAACCCAGCCCGTTTCACCAACGTCCCATTCTGATGCATTTCAGAACCTTCTGGGGAGCGACTCCCACCCACACAGCCAGGAAGATCCCAGAGGGGCACAAAGGGGCCTGACTGTGTCAGAGAAGGACCCTCTAAAGGGGGAGCAGAGTGTGCTGATGGATTGCTGGTCTTGGGGCAGCCACACCCTCAAGGACGATAGCTTAAGGAACCATAAGCCAAGTGGGGACAGAGGACAGAAGCTGGAATGTTGGGGGAAGCCTTCTTTCCTCACCCCGGAAGAGAATGGGGGCTTCTCTGGTGGGTCTGGACTGTGGGAAGGAGGAAGCATGGGCCTGCCCTGCCCTTCCCCTCTGCGCTGGGCTGCAAGCCATGTCCCACTCAACCACTCACCCACAACCCCTCAAGAAATGGGGGTTCTAACTGCCCGTCTTTCAGGATGGGGGCAATGGGTCCAACCTGCCAAAGGCGTGATATCGACATGTGGGCTGAGAAGAGCCAGCGTCGTAGGATTTCACTCCACCTGCTCCTCTCCTGTCCAGCTCCTTTGTCTGTCGTTGTGACTGGCCCTTGGCCAGGCCAGGAGGAGGACAGTGACTGCAAGAGCATTACCTCTGAGGAGGCGCGTCATGTCACAGATGTCCTTCTTAATTTAGACAACTGTTTATTTTCGTTTGAATATGTTGTAATTACGGTTTTGGGATCTCCAACGATGGTGGCAAGGCAGGTATGTATCAGGAGAGTTTCCCAGCAGAGGGCAGCAAAGCGCCTTGTTCTGATACGAATCCGTTTCCGACTGGCTTTGGGCCCTAGGAAGGGAGTGTGGGGTCCCGCGAGGCTGCACGCAAGTCAGCTCTTGAGGAAGCAAAGAGATGGCCCAGAATCAAAGGGCCTTTTTGGCCTGACATTGTCTCAAACGACGTGTGCTTCTCACACATGGTCTAATATACAACACTCAAAAGATCGCGTGTTTTGTTTTTATTTCGACTGCTTTGGGCTGAAAAAATACCAGGTGATGAGTGAGGATGGAGACAAAGTGCGTCTCAGTGAACACAAAGATGCAACGTGCGCGTCAGTAACGACAGTGAGCATTAGAACTGTTTCGGAAGTCTGAAAAAAAATAAACGGTCTATGCTATGGAATCAACACTGAATTTAGAAAGTATGATTTAGGTGGTTTGCTGCTATCAGTTGCTCAGACACAGGTCTCTTCCATTTATTTATTTATTTATTTAAAATTTTATTCATTTATTTGACAGAGAGAGAGACAGCGAGAGAGGAACACGAGCAGGGGGAGCGGGAGAGGGAGAAACAGGCTCCCCGCTGAGCAGGGAGCCGGATGCGGGGCTCGATCCCAGGACCCTGGGATCATGACCTGAGCTGAAGGCAGACGCTTAACTGACTGAGCCACACAGTGCCCCGGGTATCTTCCATTTAATGTCAAGAATCTATTACTATAAGTCAAATATTCTCCACAAAAATATCAGTTGGGAGTCTATTTTAAGTGGGAAAACTTACAATAGAGCTAAAAATGAGTAAAACATTTATGTGTAAGTAACACAAACATATAATTGAATGTAAAATGCTAAACACTTCCTTTCCTAACCACAGTGATGAACAGGGATGTTAACAAATCCACCAGCAGGAATGTGGTTTCTCTCAGCCCCAGCCCTGTCCTGAGCACACCCACTCATTTTATACCCCTGAGCTGTGCAGAATTCCCTCACGTGATTACAATCACGTAGCCATTGTTTCTGAGATGTAACCCAAGATATTCCCCACACATTGTTTTTTAAAAGATTTTATTTATTTATTTGAGAGAGAGAGAGAGCATGGGGGGGTGGAGAGCAGAGGGAGAGGGAGAAGGAGACACTTCACAGAGCAGGGACGTGGCGTGGAGCTCTATCGAGGACCCTGAGATCATGACCTGAGCCAAAGTTAGATGCTTAACTGACTGAGCCCCCCAGGTGCCCCCTCCACACATTATTTTGGTAAAATTCTTTTACTGACTTGGGGGGATAGAAACATAAAAGTTCCCTATATAAATATTGCTGGAGGGAAAATTGAGAGATCTATATGTTGTAAAAGTTTAAGTATTAAAAACCCAGAAGTTTTCAATGTCAGAAATGTTACCCTTATAGACATCTGAGGCTGTGCCAGCACGAGGCTTGGGTTTTGATGAGGCGATATCTAGGGTTCAGAAGACGTCTCATGGGGGCGCCTGGGTGGCACAGTGGTTGGGCGCCTGCCTTCGGCTCAGGGCGTGATCCCAGCGTTATGGGATCGAGCCCCACATCAGGCTCCTCCGCTGTGAGCCTGCTTTTTCCTCTCCCACTCCCCCTGCTTGTGTTCCCTCTCTCGCTCGCTGTCTCTATCTCTGTCGAATAAATAAATAAAATCTTTAAAAAAAAAAAAAGAAGACCATGCAAACAACTGTACACCTGGAATAAGGTGAATTATTATTATTATTACTAATTTTTATTTTTATTATTTATTATTTTATTTTGCAGAAATCAGCAAAATCCAGTAACATGGTGCCAGACCATTTATGCAGAAAAAAATCACCAATACAAATAATATTACTCATTATTTAGAGGATAAACTACAAAACTGAGTAATTAAAATTATGGTAAATGGGATAAATATGATGGTTTTCAGTGCAGTGAGCATTTGCCAACTCTGTTCCATCTTCCACTGTGTGCGAGGACTGCGCTGCCTGGGCCCTCTGTGGTCAGGTGAGACCATGTGACCAGTGTTGGCTACTGAGGTGTGACAGGAGATGGCATCTTCATGCCAGAGCACTTAATTGCCAGAATTCTCTTTCCCTCAGCCAGGAAGACCAGATGTATTCCAGATAACGGTCATTTCTTCAGCCTGGATCCTGAAATGAAGATGGCAGAGCCGAGTCTCAGCCAATTCACTTATTATGAGTGAGAATAAATTTACAAAAAGGAAATGAGAAACTACCTAAGTACCCATTGACAGATGAATGGATAAATAAAACTGGGCGTGTACATACAGAAGAGTATTACTCAGCCTTTAAGAAGAATGAAATTCTGATATATGCTACAATTTGAATGAACCTTAAAGTCATTATGGAATGTGAAGTAATCCAGACACAAGACAACAAATACTATACTATTCCACTCATATGAGATACCTCAACCAGTTCGTTACATAGAGACAGAATGTAGAACAGGGCCTACCAGACATTGGCGGTGGGGTGGGACATGGGGAGTTACCGTTTAATGGGTCCAGAATTTCACTGGCGGATGATAAAAAAAATTTGGGAGATGAATAGCGGCAATGGCTGTACAACCACGTGAATGTATTCAATGCCGCTGAGCTGTATATGTTAATACGGTTAAATGGTAAATTTTATATTTTACACATTTTAACATAATGTAAAATTTAATTGTTTTTTAAATTTTTAATTTTTTAATTTTTTAAAGTTTTATTCATTTATGTAATCTCTATGCCCAACCTGGGGCTTGAACTCATGACCCCAAGACCTAGAGTCGCCTGCTCTTCCCACTGACCCAACCAGGAGCCCCTAAAATTTTTTTTTAAAGAATCAAAAACAAATTCTGGAGTTGACTGGCACAATCACTGAAATAAAAAATTCACTGTAGGGGTTCAACATCAAATTTGAGCAGACAGAAGAATCATTAAACTTGAAGATATATCAACCGAGATTATCTAGTCTTAGAAACAGAAAGAAAAATAAATTAAGAAATGTACAGCACTTCAGAGACCTGACATGTACCCAAAGTGGGATGGCATATTCAAAGCGCCAAAAGACAAAAAAAAAGTCAACCAAGAATTCTATATCCAGCAAAATCTTTCTTCAAAAATGAAGAAAAACTGAAGACATTCTTAATAATAATAAAGAAAAGCTGGGAGAGTTTGTTGTTAGTGGACTGACCTACAGGGACTACTAAAGGGAGTCAGTCCTTCAGGCTGAGATGGAAGGACACTAGACAACAATTCAGTTTCACATGAAGAAATTCAGAGCACCAGTAAATGTGAGTGCACAGATAAATAGAAAAGGCAGTATAAGAGTAGTTTTTGTTTGTAACTGCCTTTTTTCCTACCCAATTAAAGGACAACTACACAAGCAATATAAATCTAAGCTGATGCTTACACAATATATAGAAATGTAATTTGTGACAATAACAGCGAAAACAGTGGAACGGGGCCATATAGGAGCAGTGTTTTAGTATGCCATTGAAATGCAGTTGGTGATAATCCAAATTAGATTGTTATCAGTTAAGATGATAATGATAATCCCCAGGGGTAACCACTAAGAAAATAGTTCTTTTAAGAGAGGAGAGAGCTGGAGTGGATATTATTATCAGATGAAACAAACTTTAAGACAAAGTTATTACTAGAGACAAAGAGGTACATCTTCTAACGATGCACGTGTCAGCCCATCAGGGAGCCCAGGTGGCTCGGTCCCTTAGAACATCTGACTCTTGATCTCAGCTCAGGTCTCCATCTCAGGGTCATGAGTTCAAGCCCTATGTTGGGCTGCACACTGTGCATGAACACTACTTAAAAAAAAAAGTGTCAATCCATCCATATAAACATATATGCACCAACAACAGAGCCTCAAAATACATGAAGCAAAAACTGACAGAATTAAAGAGAGAAATTGACAATTCAACAATATTAGCTGGAAGCTTCAATACCCAACTTTCATAATGGATAGAACAATCAGTCAGCAGATCAGCAGAGAGGGGCTCCTGGGTGGCTCAGTCGTTAAGCATCTGCCTTCGGCTCAGGGTGTGATCCCAGAGTCCTGGGATCAAGCCCCACATCAGGCTCCCTCTGCTGGGAGCCTGCTTCTTCCTCTCCCACTCCCCCTGCTTGTGTTCCCTCTCTCGCTGGCTGTCTCTCTCTGTCAAATAAATAAATAAAATCTTGAAAAAAAAAAGAAGATCAGCAGAGAGAAGACCCAAACAACACTATAAGCCAACTAGACCTAAGGGACATAATAGAACATTCCACCCAATAACAAAAGAATGCATAATCTTCTCAAGTATGTATGAAACATTCTCCAGGACAGACCGTATGTTAGCCCATAAAGTAGGTCTCAATAAATTGAAAAGGATTGAAATCATGCAAAAGATATTCTTTGACCACAATAGAATGAAATTATAAATTTCAATATAAATGAAATTTGGAAATTTCACACATCTGTGGAAATTAAACAACACACTCCTAAAATACTAATGGTCGAGAGGAAATTCCAAGGGGAAGCAGAAAGTACTTCGAAACAATTTAAAAAAACAACAAAAAACCCACAACATTCCAAAACTATGGGATGCAGTAAAAGCAATGCTCAGAGAAATGTATATCTTTAAATGCTTATACTGAAAAGAACAAACATCTCAAATTAATATCCTGATCTTTCCCCTTAAGAAACTAGAAAAGAAAAGTAAACTAAACCCAAAGCAGGAGGATGGGAGTGATAAGGACGAGAGCAGACAGCAGAGATAGGAAAACAGTAAGAAAAATGTCAACGAACCCAAAAGTTGCTTTAAAATGATAAATAAAATTGAAAAGCCTTTAGCTAGACTGACCAGGAGAAAAACAGAAGACCAAAATCACTAAAATCATGTATGAAAAAGGGGACATTACTACTGACCTTACAGAAATAAAAATGATTATAAGGGAATACTACGAACAAATATATGCCAACAAATTAGATGCCCTAGATGAAATGAAATAATCCCTAGAAAGATATTAAACTAACTCATGAAGAAATAGAAGATCTGAGCAGACCTGTAACAAGAGAGACAGCAATCTAAAATCTTCCCTCAAAAAAAACCCAGACAGGTGACTTCGCCACTGAATTCTACCGAAAGTTTAAAGGAGAATCAACACCAATTTGGCATAAACTCTTTCAGAAGGGGAAGACTTCCTAACTCATTCTAAGAGGCCAGTGTTGCCATCGTAATGAAACCAAAGACATCACAAGAAAACTAGAGTGATATCCCTTATGAACACGGATGCACATATTCTCCAGAAAATACTAGCAAACTGAATCCACCAGCATATAGAAAGGATTATACACAGCATCAGTTGGGACTTATCCCAGGAATGCAAGATCAATTTAACAAATGAAACTTAATCAGCGTAACAACCATATTAAATAAATAAAGGGAGGAAATCACGCTTGAAAAACTAGCAAGAGTAGGGAAGTTTCTCTACCTGATAAAGGGCATCTAAGAATAACCCACAGTTAACATCATACTTAATGGCAAAGGGATGACAGCTTTCCCCCGAGATCAGGAGCAAGACAAGGGATACCAGCTTTCAGCGCTTCTGTTCAATATTGTATTGGAGGTGCCAGCCAGGAAATTAGGCAAGAAAATAATCAAAGGCATCCTGATTGAAAAGGAAGAAGTAAAGGTATTTCTGTTTGCAGCTGACATGATCTTACATATAGAAAACACTAGAAACTGCACAGAAAACCAGTAACTGTAATAATCTAATTTGGCAAAACTTAGAATATAAGATCAACATACAAAAATCAGCTGTGTTTCATATTAACAATGAACAATGCAAAAATGAAACTAAGAGGCGTGTCTCGGTGGCTCAGTCAGTTAAGCGACCACCTCTTGATTTTCAGCTTGGTCATGATCTCAGGGCTGCGAGATTGAGCCCTGTGCAGAGCCTGCTTGAGATGCTCTCTCTCTCCTGTCCCTCCCCTCTGTCCACTGGGCACTCTCGCTCTCTCTCTCTCAAAAAAAAAAAAAAGGAAGGAAGAAAGAAAGAAAGAAAGAAAGAAAAGAAAAAAGAAAAAGAAAGAAAGAAACTAAGAAAACAATCCTATTAAGAAGAGCATTAGAAGCAATAAAATATTTTGGAATAAATTTAATCATAGAAGTGCAAGACTTGTATATTGAAAACTATAAAATATTGTTGAAAGAAATTAGAAAAGATCTCAACGAATGGGAAGTTATCTTGTGTTCATGGATCAGAGACTTCACATCATTAGAAGGCACCAGTTCCCAAGGACATCTTCAGACTCAGCACGATCTCCAACATTCCAACTGTGCTTTTCTGCAAAATGCAAAAGGTAACCCTGAAATCCCTACGGAGCCGCCGAAGATCCAGACTAACCAATCTTCCAAAACAACAAAGTTGCAGGATTCACATTTCTTGATTTACAAATTTACTACAATTACCTTAGCACAATTTACTACAAAGAGAAAAACCCACTACCAATCAATGGTGTGGTCCTGGTATACTGGCAGACATATAGACCAGTGGAAAATAATTGAGGCTTCATGAATTCATTTTGGACAAGGATGTGATCATTCAGCAGGGAAAGACTGATCTTTTAACGAGCGGCACTGCGACAACTGGACGTCCACAGGCAAGAGAATGAAGCTGACCACCTACTTCACATCAGACACAAAAACTGACTCCAAATGAATCAAACACCTGAATTAAGAGCTAAATATTAAACTCTTAGAAGAAACATAGACGTAAATTTTTGTTACCTTGAATTAAGAATAGTTTCTTACTAGGACCCCTGGGTGGCTCAGTCAGTGAAATGTCTGACTCTTGATTTCAGCTCAGGTCATGATCTTGGGGTTGTGAGATTGAGCCCCATGTCTGGCTCTGTGCTCAGCCCAGAGTCTGCTTGAGATTCTCTCCCTCTCCCCCTCCCTGGCTCATGGGTGCACTCTCTCTTTCTCTAAAATAAATAAATAAAATCTAAAAAAAAAAAAGAGAGAGAGAATGCTTTCTTACAAAGGCACCAAATGCATAAGCAACCGGAGATGCTAGACTTCATCAAGACTAAAACTTTTCTGTGCCTTGAAGGACACTATGTAGAAAGCAAGAAGACGGCCCACATAATGGGAGAAAATATTTGGAAATTACTTGATAAGGTACTTGTATTTAGATTCCATAAAGAACACCTACAATTCAACAATAAAAAGAAACATTTTTAGTTAGGCAAAGGATCTGAGTGGACATTTTTTCCAAGGAGATCTACAAATGTCTAAGGAGCACATGGAAAGATGCTCAATGCCATCAGTCCTTAGGGACATGCAGATCAAAACCACAATGGGACGCCACTTTACCTTTAAAAGGACGGCCATAATTTACAAACAAACAAGCAAACAGAAAACAGCGAGGGTTGGAGAGGACGTGGAGAAGTTGGAACCTTCATGCACTGCTGGTGGGAATGCGAAATGGTGCGGCCGCTTTGGAGAACAGTCTGATGGCATGACCCCACAGTTCCACTCCTAGGAATTAAGGAGTAATTTTTAAGAGAATTGAAAACATATGTCCACACAAAAACTTACACACTAACATTCATAGCTGCATTATTCATTATAGCTGAAAAGTGAAAACCCAAATTACCACCAACTAATGAAAGGATAAAGAAAATGTGGGGCATCCACGCAATGGAATGAGATTCAGCCATAAAAATAGGAAACACTGACACCTGCTACTGCACGGATGAACCTTCGCAACATTACAGTGGGTGAAAGAAGCCAGACACAGACCACATAGTGCACGAGCCCGTGAGCAGGAAACGCCCGCGTTCGGCAAGTCCCGAGAGGCAGAACATAGATGAAGGATTTCCAGGGGCTGGAGAATCACTGTTAAAATGTATGGGCTTGCTCTTAGGAATGATGAGTGTCGTGGAATTGGTTGGTGGTGATGGTTGATAAATGTTGGGATATACTAAAAAACACTGAATTGTTCACTGTTAAAGGAGTGAATTTTATTTTATTTATTTATTTTAAAAGTTTTATTTATTTATTTATTTATTTGACAGAGAGAGAGACAGAGACAGCGAGAGAGGGAACACAAGCAGGGGGAGTGGGAGAGGAAGAAGCAGGCTCCCAGCAGAGGAGCCTGATGTGGGGCTCGATCCCATAATACCACGATCACACCCTGAGCCGAAGGCAGACACTTAACGACTGAGCCATCCAGGCGCCCCAGGAGTGAATTTTATGACAGTGAATTATATTTTGAGAGAGAGAGCGAGATGCCTAGACAAGAATGGGCTGGTTTGCAAGCCAGGGAAAGGGAAAGGGAGCCAGTCCATAATTTCAGGGACTTATAAAGGTGGAAGAGACAAGTGCTTCTCGACCGTAGACCGGAATACCTGAGTGACAGAAGCTATGACACCGCAGCCTTAAGCCAAGGGTTAAGTCAGGATCGCACAGCACAGCCACACTCAAATCCCTGATGGATTAGGCAGGCACCTGGTAAATCCTCTCAAGGAACAAAATAGCTCAAGGTAAAGAGACTAAAGGTTCTGGGTGAGGCTGAGGTCTCCTGATTAAGTCAAGAGAAGAACTGGATTTGCATAGAGAGAGGGATCTCGAGATCTCAGTCTGTGTAGAGAAGATTGGAGGGCATGTCCGCAGGCCCACAGAGCTAACTGGAGTCAGATGGGTAAGAAACCAGTCAGTCGTCGTTGTTGTTTTTCTTTTTTAAGATTTTGTTTTTAAGTCATCTCTACACCCAGTGTGGGGCTCAAACTCACAACCCAGAGATCAAGAGTCACACATTCCACCAACTGAGCCCGCCAGGTGCCCCCAGTTAGTTTTACTTTTTAAACATTTTCTGGGGCGCCTGGCTGGCTCAGTATGTCAAGCGTCTGCCTTTGGCTCAGGTCATGGTTCTTGAGTCCCAGGCAGGGAATCCCCGCTCAGCAGGGAGTCTGCTTCTCCTTCTGCCTCTGCCCTTCCCCCCCTCGTACATGGGCTGTCTCTCAAAAATAAATCTTTACAATCTTTTAAGAAATTTCTACCATGGAGAATTTAAACGCAGACAAACGTAGGCGCAATGCAATAAGCCACTCCCACTTACCTGCACCAACCTCTTCCACGGCTAGGAGCCCGTGGCCAGCCTTTCGTGTCCAGACCCCATCCTTTCCCCCACAGCCGCAGTCATCAGTACACATCCACCAAAGACAAGGGCTTTTTTGCCATAACCATCACAATACCTTTATCCTGACTAGATTAGCAATCCTTTTCACTATCATCATACAATCAGTACCCTGACATCCGCTGAGTGCCCCCGCCCAGAGCAACACGCAAATGAAGTCTCAGCCACTGCGCTGCAGGGGAACAGGACACCCCGAGAAGTGAGCCGAGCCCAGGCTCCACTTGGAATTCTAGAAACCACTACCCTGCCGCTGCCGGAATGCCAGCCCCACGCTCTGCGGACTGGAACATGGGCTCGAGGAGCGGGGACAGGGACATGGACCAGACGCAGACCCAGGGCAGGCCGACTCCCCTCCCCAACTCGAGCTTCTGACGCCGGAGCCAGAGGGCAGGAGGGAGTCCGGTCTCTGGGCGCCTGGAGATCTGGGGTCAAGGCCTGGAAACCAAGGCTGCCTGCCTTGCCCTCAGAGGCCGGGACTGCCTCCTCCATCCACATGCTGCCATTTCCTCCACCTTGAGTCCTGGCCGGGGGTTCATGGTGCCCGAGCTCCGCGGGGCTACGCGTCTCTTCCTGAGTATTAGAGAAATACTCACTTGCTTCTAAGAGTTTGTTGCTTTTTTTTTTTTTTTTTTTTTTTTTTTAGGTAGACAGTGATATCCTTTGGCAACAAAGACAATTTCATTCTCTTTTCTTCCAGCTATTTTACCTTTATTCCTTTTATTTCCTTGGAGACTTGGCCAGGGTCTCTGCTGCTATCCAAACTGAGCGGCCGTGAGCATGCTCCAGGGCTTAGGGGGAGAGCATGTGAAGTCTGTCTACCAGGCAGGACGGTTTCTGGGGCTTTCAGTAACAAGCCAAAGGCCAGCTAAAGCAGTCATGTTTCGGGGCGCCTGGGGGGCTCAGGTAGTTGAGCATCTGACCCTTGATCCTGGCTCAGGTCTTGATCTCTGGGTCCCGAGTTCAGGCCTCGCGTTGGGCTCCATGCTGGGTGTGGAACCTACTTAAAAAAAAAAAAAAGGTCATGTCTTAGAGCTAATTTGCTAAGAGCTTTTCTGGGATTTGTTTGTTTGTATAATCATAAATAGGTATTGAAGTTTATCAGATGCTCTCCTGCATCAGGAGACCATCCGCGGGCTGCTGATACGACCGCCCTATTCTCTAAAACACTGTCGCGTTCACTCGGCCGTATCACGTTCAACGTGTTTGCATCTACGTTCTGCAGTTGTAGAGGCCAACACTTCTCTGCCTGTGTTGTGCTTTTCTGATTTTGGAATTGATAATGTTCTAGCCTCATAAAGTAAGCGTGGAAGATCTCTTTTTCTATTGTGTACGGATTTGTTTGAACGGCTGCCATGAGTTGGTGAAAAAGTCTTTCAAAATTTTTGGTGGAACTTCTAAAGGTATCTGGGCCTGGAGATTTTGCAGTGGGAAATGCCTTTTCCACCATTTTATTTACCGTTCTGCTGAAAGTCTCCATCTCCTGTTTTCCAATTTGGGTATATTCTATACCTCTAGGAATACGTACATCGTATCTAGGTATTTAAATGACTTGATTTTTTGAAGAAATCTTATTTATGTCGTTAGTTATTGACCATTTTGGATATTCGAAGACTTCTTTATGGGATGCTATTTGGGAAGAAATGTTCCCTATGGACTCAAAAGGTGGGCGTGGCTGGTTTGTGGGACGTGAGTACCCGTGAGTCTACAGGCCTCCAGCAAGTCCCATTTACCAGCTGTATTGCTGGATCTTCCATACGTCTCTTCAGTGTTTGTCTCTCTGAACCACGTTTTCTCGAGGTGTGTGCGATCGTGGGGTGCACCTGCCCTGCATTTCCTCATCGATTTTGAGGGGCTGCTGGCTGCTCTGTGCCCTGGGCTCCTCTCGTCCTTCAGGATGCCTGTCTGTAACTACTCAGTCGGGAATCAGGACTGCTTTCTTTGGTTCGTGCGGCTTTTGGTTTTAAGACCGATCCTTACAGGGTGCCTGGGTGGCTCAGTCAGTTGAGCGTCCGACTCTGGGTTTCAGCTCAGGTGGTGATCTCGGGGTTGTGAGATCGAGCCCTGCGTCGGGTTCCTTCCGTGCTCCCCGAGGAGTCTGCTGGAGATTCTCTCTCTCTCCCTCCGCTCCTCCCCTGCTGGGGCTCGAGCGCACACGCATCCTCTCTCTTTCAGTAAGTAAGTAAATAAATGAATAAAATGTAAAAAAAAAAAAAAAAAGGTTGATCCTTGCAGACAACAGGCTGCTGGATTTGTTTGTGCTTTTTTCAAATCCAATCCAAGAATCTCTTCTGCTCAGTGAGTTTAACACACGTGCATCAAGTCCCTACTGTCCATGTGGAGGGATTTCGGCCACCTACTGCACGCCCTCCCCTCACTGTAATTTAGGGCTATTCCTTTCCCCCCTTATTGGCTAATTTTCTTCCTCTGATTTTAAAAAGAGTCTCTTTTTGTATTTTTGCTGTTCCTCGGCACTCTTCGAATTCATGCTCCTGTGCCTTCTCTCTCTGTGTGCCTGTCCCCCTGCCACGGGGCTCCGGCCCCCGCGCTCCTTTAGTCCTGCTATGGACACCCCACCCCCCACCACTGTCCTTTTGTTTCTTTTCCTACTTCCCTCTTCCTGCTGGCTCTGGAGAACGTTGTCCTTGTCATGACGACAGAGGAGCCGTTGCACGGCTGGATAAGCAAATCGAAGGCCCAAGCGGCCCCCCCTTCCTTTGTGAAGACAACACCCCATGATCGGCGTCCAGAGTCCAGCATGACAGCTGGCCCTCGCGGGGGCTCCCCCTCCTCAGGCGATGGCCGTAGGCCCCCCGCCCTTGTCTTGGGACAGTTGAGTCCCGCCGCCTGCGTCAGGGCCCGCTTCTGGTCTCTTCCGTCCTTTCCTCGATTTCCATCGCTTCTCCAGACGCCCCGGGAGGTGTTCAACCCGCCCTCTGGGGTGCCTAGGCCTCCTGCACAGCTGCCAGTGCTGAGGCTGTGGTCTGGTTACCAGGGTCGCCCCTGCGTCCCTGGTGCCCTTGCTGCCTCTCCCTGCCTCGTGGGGCCTGCCTCGCACACGCTTCACACAGAGTGCCTGCCTTCCGTTCTTTTCCTCGAATGCCTGGTTCTTGCCTCCAGTCCCTGCTCACCTCCCCTTGTTTTTTCCCAAGTGTTCACATGTCGTTCACTGGTCCGTCCGTCTGGGTGATTCTGTACCAGGTCATGGGCTGCGTGGCCGTCGTCTGTGAGGCAGCGGCTGTCCTCTCAGGTAGCCGTGGGGTCACCCGCACTCCCTCTCCACGGCCAGGTGCAGTGGAAGCTGGCTGGCCAGCACGCCCTCCATCCGTGTGGACGTGCTCTCAAGGGGGAGCACTGGGGAGGTGGTCCCTCAGGTTTGGAGGGCCAGGGGGATGGCTGGTCAGTGGGACTTTCCTCGGAGCCTCCAGTGACCACAGTGGCCTCTGCTGTCAGGGCAGCAGAGGAACAAGGCCAGGGCGCACTGGGTCGGCGCCTGGAGAAACTCCCTGCGCTGCCCCCCTCCCCCGCCTCTGCCTGCCCAGGCTGCGCCCCCCCACAGCCCCCATGGCCTCCAGGGCCCTTCGTGAGGGGTGCCTGGAACCCACGCTCCCCCTCCTGCTTCGGGAGCTCCGCCGGCCTGGTTTGGAGGGAGCGGCCGGCAGCCCTCTCCGGGCAGACCGAGTTGGCTGACACACACGAGCAGCCTGCCTGGTGAGATCTACGCGTGGCAGAGAAGGAAGGTAGTTTGGGGCGAGCAGCGGAAGGGTGTGGAGGCTTTCCTCGGGGCGGGGGGGGGCTGCCTCCTCCTGCAGCTCCCTCACGACTGTGGGGGTGGGGGACCCCAGCGGCCAGAGGAAAGGGGGGGTCAGAGGTCACAGGGCCCACCAGAGTCCCCAGGCTTGTCTCATCAGCCCTCAGCCCCCAGAACCAAAGCATCAGCACCAGGGACCTCCCTGCCCCAGCCCCTGTGAAGGGAGCCCCCCCGCATCCCCTAACTGCTCCCTCCGCCTCTCCAGAGGGCCTGTAACAGGGACATGCCCCGCGCTCAGGCAGCAGTTGGCCCAAACGAGCCCCGAGCACTAGTTCCTGGGACTGGACGCTGGTGGGGGCTCAGGGCAGCAGGTGGCACAGGGTGTCCTGGCCCCCGGCAGCTTCACGCAACAGAAGCTCATGCTCTCCCTGCTCTCGGGAGGCCAGAAGTCCAAGCTCCAGCTGTGGGCGGGGCTCGCTCCTTCCGGAGGCTCTGGGGGACACCGTCCCAGGCCCTTCTCCAGTGGCTGGTGCAGCCTCGATCCTGGGCGTCCCTGGGCTTGTGGACGCATCGCTCAGTTGCCACCTCCGTTGTCATGGGCCTTCTTGTCTCTGTTCTTACCAGGACACCAGTCCCACCTGGTTAAGGCCCACCCCACTCCAGTGTGACCTTATCACAACCTAACTGATCGTATCTGCAAGGGCCCTATTTCCAAATAAGTTCCCGTCCTGAGTTCCTGGGGGTTAGGACTTCAACATAAGTTGAAGTGTTTCCCTCACTCTTCTTACGGTGCGCCCAGTGGGCTCATGGGCCAGATGCGGTTATGGCTCCAGTCCCAACACGGAGATAATGATGTCAGTGCCGCTGTCATTGACCCAAGCTGTGTGGGGGCTGGGGGCCCCTTGAGCCCTTCCATGGAGCAGGGGTACAAGAAGTGACGGCCATGGAGAACGAGCAGAGACTGTCCGAGGCCCGAGCAGGGACGCGCTGGGAGCACTGCCAGTGCTTGCTGCAGACGGAGCCGTGGGCCGGGAGACACTCTGGCCCTCCCTGCCGATCCACAGACGATCCTGGAAGCAGTTTCCTTTTCTCTGACTGGGACAGAAGGAAGGACCTTCGTGCCTGGGGAGATATATGCACCAAAGTGCGGGGAAAATTCCCACAAATGTGCCAGAGAGGACTCGCCCTGGGATTTCTATTTGCTCCCTCATCACCCACATACCCCTTTCCCCTCAGCAAACCTGGATGGTCTGCCCTGACGAAGAGCACGTTTGAGGACCCTTTTGCTTTTTAAATACAAACAGAACAATGTGTCTCCTTATAGTGGGCTGAACCGTGGTCCTTATGTCCACCTCCCACTCCCTTTATCTGTGAATGTAGAAGGACCTTTGCAGATGAAAGTGGATTAAGGCTCTTGAGAGAAGGCCATCCTGGATTACCCAGTGACAGGTGTCACTATAAGAGACACACAGAGATGAAAAGAGGCCACATGGAGACAGAGGCGGAGACCAGGGACGTGGCCACAAGCCAGGGACACCAGCAGCCCCAGCAGCTGGAAGAGGCAGGAAGCATCCTCCCCCAGAGCCTTCAAGGGAGCCTGGCCCCTCGACACCCTGACTTCGGCGTCGGGTCCCCAGGCTGTGGGAGGGGAAACCCCTGCTGCCTTAGGCACCGAGTCTGTGGACCCACTAGGGCAGCATCAGCTCCCAAGACACCCCTTTTCCTGCATAAAAAGAAGGCTCTGGGGGCGCCTGGGTGGCACAGCGGTTAAGCGTCTGCCTTCAGCTCAGGGCGTGATCCTGGCGTTCCGGGATCGAGCCCCCACATCAGGCTCCTCTGCTATGAGCCTGCTTCTTCCTCTCCCACTCCCCCTGCTTGTGTTCCCTCTCTCGCTGGCTGTCTCTATCTCTGTCCAATAAATAAAAATTAAAAAAAAAAAAAAAAGAAGGCTCTGTGTCTGCCCCGCGCCCCTTTCCTTGTAGGGCCTACATCCTAGAGTCGCTCCGGGGCGCGGTCCTGAGCACCCCCGCCTTCCTGCAGCTCCTGAGCGTGGACTGTGGCTTCCTAACTGGGCTCCGATGGACGGTGGCGTCCGCGCCCTCTCTGAGCTCCTGCCCTCGCCAGCCGGGCTGTGCGGAGCAGCCCTCCACCCAGTCTCTGTTTAAGAGTGCAGGGATGTCTTCGGAGAATCCCCAGAATCGGCGAGGACCACCGAACGCACTTGTGATTCTGGTCGATGCTGTTGCTGCTCACGGGAGAGG
Source organism: Ailuropoda melanoleuca (assembly GCF_002007445.2). Lineage (NCBI taxonomy): Eukaryota > Metazoa > Chordata > Mammalia > Carnivora > Ursidae > Ailuropoda > Ailuropoda melanoleuca. Next base: position 102,808,390 of record NC_048226.1, on the reverse strand, counting down.
CAGCTGGAGGGGGTCTGCCTTGGCCCCGTGGCCTTCCCCTGCTTACTGTGCAGTGTGTGGCTCCAACAGCCGCGGCCCAGGGCGCTTTCTCCCCGCAGCGAGGATTGAAGCCCAGGCTGAGAATGGCGGATGGGGAACGCAGACGGTTCCTGAGTGTCCGGTGAGACCCCTCAGACGCTGAGGGGCAGTGCGCCAGCCTCAGATGGCCCCGTGCACCCCGCTACATATAAACCACTGTTACCGGCAGCCAAACCCAGGAGGCACAAGCTTGGGAAGTTTCTTTGGAGGCCAGCACCATTCTCTGGGGGTGAACCCCCAAGCTGGCTCTGAGGCGGTCCCGGCTCAGGGAAAGCTGCTTTGCCTCGACACGTACACGCTGACCACGGCTGCTGCCCCTGCAAGGAGAGACCTATGGGGAGCCTCTGGTGCGCTCAGAGAGAGGATCCCAGCAGACTCTGGGCCTGCCCTCTCCTGCAGGCGGCTGGTCCCCCCTGTAGGGGCCGCTCCTGGGTCCTGGAAGGGAGGAAGCACATGACCAGGGATGTTGGTGACCTGTGCCCCGAGCTGCCTGTCGTCTTCGGTGCCGGCAGTGATGGAGTCCTGGCGTGGCCTCAGCAGCAGAGGCTCCCCTGGCCAAGGCGGGCTGGCTGCGGCCACTTTGCAGTGTCCCATCTGTGCCCAACAGGGGCCACGAATGAGGCTGGTACAGCACCAGACCCCAGAGTGAGTGGCCCACCCTCTGACAGCATCAAGGAGGGGTGGCCCCTCCCCCGGGAACCCGGGTCCCAGCCCCGGCAGCTTGAACAATCACAGCAGGATTCCTCGGGGCCTGGGATCACCGGAGTGGGGCTGTGTGCCCTGAGTGTGGGATCCGGGGATCGTGTGCTCACACCCGCACGTCTGCCCAGCACCCAAGCCCATCCCACGTGCGATCCAGTGTTTTGCTCGAAGTCACTTGAAAAGTCACTTGGGCGTGGGTGCTGCTGCAGTGTCCCCCAGGCCGACAGAGCTCTCAGCCCTTGGGGTGCTGTCCGAGGGATGGCCGGGCTGGCACGCCTGCACTGAGATCTGGAAAGCCTTCCTGACACAGGGGAGGGCGCACGGGCAGCTCTGCAGGCCAGAAAGGGTGGGGGCGCCTCGGAGACAGCCTGTCCTCTCCAGCTGCCCTCCCTGCAGCCCTCACTGCCCCAGAAGGTGGGTGCCGATGTTGGGACGGTGCACCTGCAGCATTGAGTGGCTTTCCCAGCCCCCCAGTCCATGCCCCCAGGCAATAACGTCCGTCCAGTGATATAGAGACAGCTCCAGCAGTCTCTGAACCGCACCCTGGCCATCGCTCAGCCCTCTGACAGGGGAGCTCCCCTTCCCCGTCCATGGCAGGGAAGAGGGGCCGTCCCTCAGGGGTGGGGAGACAAGCCACTGGACACACGCTGTCCTTCCCCTCCAGTGCTGCCAAAGCAAGGGACTTTTCCTCCCCAGGACTGCTGGGAGGGTGAGTGTTGGCGGCTGTGGCCACAGTCGGTCCTGAAGCCACAATGGACTCTCCTCTCCTTCCACCCGAGACTCCTGACTCCTCATCCCTTGCTCGCCTGTCCCCGAGTCGTGCTGGCCATGCTGGCTGTGCTTGCCACGTACAGGCCGGGATCCCCCGTCGCTCCTCGCAGATGCTCTGGGCTCCAAACACACCCCTCAGCCCCCGTCAACCCAACTTCTTCATGACGGTCCTGTCAGCCTGCTCGCAGGAGGGTAACCCCTCTCTGCACCTGCTGGTCTATGGGCGTGTGGAGCCCGAAGGAAGCAGGTGGCAGCTGGTGGTTTGGGTTCAGTGGAAGCCCAGCTGTGTCCCCCAGGGGAAGCAGACCCTCTCCAGAACCAGGGCCCCTGGACCCGCAGTGCAGGTTGGAAGCACAGACTCACTTCCCGCAAAGGCCACTGGAGTGATGAGGGTCTTCATGCCCAGACCCCGCAGCCCAGCCGGATGCAGAGTGCTTACATGCCCCTCCAGCCATCCTAAGGTTGGCAGCTGCTGGGCGTGGCCCGATGGAGGATGACTGCGGGGGCCATGTGTCGCCCGCTGTGTCACCTCCTTTGCCAGAAAGTGGCTCCTTGGTTGGAGATTGTCTTATGCAAACTCCTACACAGACAGGCCTGTCTCTGAGCCCTGGGAACGCGTTCCTGTCTGGCACCCATCGAGGAAGAGGACCACGAGTCATGCACGTTTTCTTGGGATGGTAACAATGCACACTGTATCTTGCCGCAGGACAACTTACGCTGCGGCCTTGTGTCCCAGCGTGGCCCACGGGACCCCGTGGTCTGGCGGTGCATAGCACGTCACGCTGGCCTCTGCCATGAGGATGTCCTGGTCATGGGACCAGGTGACACTGGGTGCTCCGTTTAGACACCTCCCCATCCAAAAGATGGAGGCAGACCGACGAGGGAGAACAGGGAAGCCCCTGGGCACGAGGACTAGCGTGTGCAAAGGCCCCGAGAGTGCGGGGGCGGGTGGGACAGAGCTCTGCCAGCCCAGGAAGGCCCGGTGACACTCCGGTCTTCATTCAGGGCAACGAAAAGCCCCCGCGGGCCCTCGGAAGTGCGGGCACTGTGCCGTCAGGGCATCTGCTCACTTCCTACCGGATGTTCTCAGAAGCGGGTCGGGAGGTCACAGCGCCTCGCTCATGCCGCCCTCTGCTCTCCGAAGCCACACGAAGTCTCAAAGTCTGTAACCTGGGTCATCCAACCGGTAGAGCCTCAGACCACAGCACAAGTCTGCAAATGGAGCTGCTGCTCTTGTCTTTCCTATCTGTGCCCTCCCACAGCCCCGGGCTCAGCCCGCGAGGCTCCCCCTTTCCCACGACATTGTGTAAGGCCCGCCCGAGGCTGGGAAGAGATCTTGCCGGAATTGCCAGCTTTTGACATTGGCTGAAGCGTGGTCCACCCAGGGAGGTCACTGGGACCGTCCCCTCCCCCGGCTGCCACGGGGAGAAAAGGCTCTTCTGTGGACAGACGCCCCGAACCCGACTCCCTCCGCAAGGGGTTTGGGGTTGCCCAGCCCATGAGCAGCTTCCAGAATCTGGAGCCAGCCTTGGGCCTCGCTGCCAGTACGATCCCCCTGAGAGCTGCACAGGGTCGGTCTACCCTGACCTGTCACCCAAGGGCTGCAGCCAGCCGGAACGTTCTCTGGCCATCCGCCCAGCCCATGGCCTTGGCCCAGCCTCGAGCCACTTGAAGGGAACGCTGGGGCGGGAGGCACAGTCATGGGCCTCCTCCTTGGTCCTGAAGGTCACTAGCCACCTCCCCCAGCCCCAGGCCTGTCTTCGCTCAGCTACTTTCCCTGGTGAGCACGCCCAGTCACTCTCAGAGCCGCTCCCTCCCCGGCTTCAGGCCACATGACGCCATCCACGCTGGGCGGGAAGCTAGGCCACCCTGAGCCCTTTACAGGCCCGTGCCTGAGTCTGGCTCCTCGGGCAGCGGCCCTAACAAACGGCCACAAACAGTGAGGCTTAAGTGAGTGGGATCCGTGCTCTCCCAGTCTGAACGTCTGACCGGAGCCGCCCCCTCCGAGTCTCCCCGCGGAGCCCTCCCTGCACCCCGGCTGTGGGCCAAACACCTCATTTCCCGGCCTGTGGCTGCAGCGGTTCAACGCCAGCCTCTGTCACCACACAGCGTCCTCCCCGCCTGCGTCTCTGCCTCCACGTGTCCTGTTCACGTGGCCCTCGTGAGGATGCCAGTCCTGCTGGAGGAGGGCCATCCTGGGACCTCATCTTAACTTGATTACATCACCGGCAAAAGCCCTATTGCCAAGTAAGGTTGGATTCACAGGCGCTGGGTGAGGGTTTCGACATGTCTTTTCTGCAGACGCAGTTCAAGCCATACCAGCTGGTGACCCAATGACAGCCAAAGTGATTTGTTTGGAATTTGTGGGAGTGGCCAAAGGTTTCTTTTCTCCTGTGGCGATGAGGCGCACGGGGGCTGCCACCCATGCCACGTCTAACCTAAGAAGGTAACTAAGAAACAGAAACCTCAGCCAAGGAAGGGGGCGGTAATGAGCAGAGGGCTCTAGTTGAACGACTGGACCAAGCTGTTCCTGAGGGCTCACTTGCCTGCTTCTCGTGCGTGTGGGCTGAAAGCCCTTCTGCCTCACCCGCTTCTGTGAAAGTTTCTGGCACTAGCCACCCTAGCAATCTCCTCTGAGGAACTGGTGCAAGGGATGGGCTGTATGGTTGTGGCCCCGAGGAAGGCCAGCCCTGCTCGGGGAAGTTGGTGATACACTTGGCCCAGGCGAGGCCCATGACTGTGCCTCCCACCCCAGCGTTCCCTTCAAGTGGCTCGAGGCTGGGCCAAGGCCATGGGCTGGGCGGATGGCCAGAGAACGTTCCGGCTGGCTGCAGCCCTTGGGTGACAGGTCAGGGTAGACCGACCCTGTGCAGCTCTCAGGGGGATTGTACTGGCAGCGAGGCCCAAGGCTGGCTCCAGATTCTGGAAGCTGCTCATGGGCTGGGCAACCCCAAACCCATTGCGGAGGGAGTCAGGTTCGGAGCGTCTGTCCACAGAAGGGCCTTTTCTCCCCATGGCAGCCGGGGGAGGCGACGGTCCCAGGGAGGCAGTGGTGTCCCGGGCAGACAGGAGTCCAGGCCACTTTGTGCAGCGGACAGCAGCATGCAAGGAGCCTTCTGAGCCTTTGGTGCAGCCTGCCCGGCCCCGGTCCCTACTGCACCCGGTGACACGGCTTCGGGAACAAGGTTGTAGCTGCTGGGATGCTGCGTGGTCGCGCTCTGGAGGGCCATGACTTGTGCGCTTTCAAGGTGCACGGAGGGGGAAAGGCGTATGGGAATCAGGCAGCCAGGGAGGGAAGGAGAACGTGCAAGTTTGCCCCTCTGCCTGGCCCGGGAAGGACATACGTCCCCTCAGTGCCAACAAAAGCCAAGGAGACCTTCTCCAAATCTCCCAGGACAGAAGCCAGAGGTTTTCTTTCCTGCCCCTCTGGGGGGGCTGTGACGGTGAGCCCGGAGCAGGGGCTGAGCGGGGCCGGCCCACGCCCGGTCACGAAGCCTCTGTTGGTTCACTCCTGCTCTCTCTTAGGCCAGTTTGAGTTGAGTGTTTGGTGACCGATGAAAGCCTAGGGTCTGCCTATCCCTCCGTGGGCCCAGAGGGGCCTCTGCCGGGACCTGCCACGTGGCTGCTGCTTCTCCAGCTCTGGGGGGAAGGCCCACCTGGGACAGGGGTGCAGGTCCCTTGGATCCCAGGATCCCCCAAACTCTGGGCTTTTCTATCACAAAGACACACGCACTGGTAAGTGACAAATTGTGACTCTCGCCACACCTTCCGCTAGTAAATCTTCACATCTTGCAAAGAAAATCCTCTTCTTATTTCAACACACACCTCCTGCCAATCAAGGAGGTGGTAAATGAGTCTTTGCCTGAATCAGTTCTCCCAGGAGACGCCCCTCACCCCGTGCCGGCCCCCCCCTTCAGGCAGCTGGAGCAAGGGCCCCCGGCGGGGGGGCGGGGCAAAGCCTCAGGTATTTGAGCTGCCAGGCCTCCCAGTCCTCAGCCCAGGGCTGGTGGAAGCAGAGATCCCTCCTGACCCCTACTGACCCCTCCTGGGCCACCTTAGCTTCCTCACCCCAGCAGACTAGACCCACCCCAAGCCTTGGAGCCTCGGGCCCTAGGCCACATCAGGCCCCACCCCTCTGAAGTCGGCTCCCCACACTGGCTCCAGCCAGGCCACCTTGGGCTACTGCGCCCCGCGTGGCCTCACTGCCACGTGGCCCAGCACGTTCATCAGTTAGATGCACCCGACACAGGCCGGGGGGCACTGCCATGGGGCTCCCAGCGGCCAGTAGGGGCTGCGTCTGCAGACTTCCTGCTGATTGCATTCCCTCCCAGAGGCCCTAGTCCGGCCACAGCCTGTGTTGTGGTGCCAGTGGCCGGCTGGAGGGGTGGAAGCCAGCGCAGGCAGGGCAGGACCGGTCCTTAGCCCAGGTGGGGAGGGGGGACCTCGGGGAGGTGGGGCCTCAGGACGGGGTGCCCAGGGAGCATCAGCTTGAAGGCGCAAGAGAAGGACACCCAGCAGGGAAGCCTTGGAGGAGGGCCAGGGGCAGCACGGAGTCCTGGGAATCATGGTGCCCAAAGCCTTGGCTGAAGCAAACCGATTTCCGCTGTACATGCAGACAGGAGTGGGGGGCAGCCAGAGGTCAGGGCCTCTGCTCCTTTCCTCTCCCTCCTGATGATGGGTCACCCCACGCTGCTGCTGTGACCGGGGAGCCTCGCTCAGTGTGGGAGGAGGGCCACGTGGCCAGCCCAAGCTGCCACCAGGGGGGCAAGGCCAGCTCCGAGTCCTGCTGGGTGGCTGTTACTGTCCCTGCCCTGGGGGAGCCTGGCTCAGCCCAAGACTCTGGCCCCAGGCTCCCCTGGGAAAGGCCAGTGGCTGCCCCAAGTCTGTTCTAAGGCCTTCCAGGCCCCTGGCCTCCCTGCCCTCAACCACAGGCCTTTGGCCAGCTCTGTGGAGGCTCAAACAGAAGCCTGATCCAGCCCTATTTTGGGTGGGGAGCTGAACCCACAGACCAGGGGTTAGGAGGCAGGGTACTCCCTCCTTCCCATGAGTGGCCCGAGGAAGCTCAGGGAGAAGGGGGCAGGGGCTCAGAGGCCAGATGGTGCAGCCGATCCAGGAACTCCCTGGGCACAGAGAGGACACCCTGGCAGCTGGGTGGGCGCACGGGGACATCTGTGTGCCAGGCTCCCTGCAGGGGCCCACACTCTACGCCCTCTCTGGGTCTGAGGGTGGAGACTAAGAATGGAGTTCGACGGGCAGGGTGGGCCAGGCTGTACTGTGGGCCGGGCCGGCCCACCCACCCATGGTGCGTGTGCAGCCTGCCCCAGCCTGTCTGCCTGCCCACCCCACCCAACATTTTCCGGCGGAAAGTTCCCAGGGCAACAGCAGCACAAACCCCACGATAAGGACGAGCCCGGGCAAGGGCGGGCCTGAGTGGTTCCAGGCTGCAAGGTGGGCGGGCGGGCGGGGGGGGGGTGCAGGCACTCTTCTGTCAGGCAGTTGGGGGGGGGTAGTCCATGCCTCCAGGCTCCCTCAGAGGCTGGGATTTCCCACCTTTTCAGGCTGGATCTCTGGGCACCCCTCCTCAGGCAGGGTGGCTCCTGGGAGGGGCTGGGGCTTAGCATGGTGGTGGACTCGAAGTTCCTAGGTTGTCTGCTGGACATGGCGTCCGCTCCTTGGTGGCAGCCGACAGGGGACGGAGGAATCAGCAGACGAAGGAATGAATGGGCCTACGTGCCCACCGAAAAGCGTGTTAGAAAACCATGAGCTGGCAGGGACCTGGGGGGGTCCCCCTCTGGGGGGAATCTCTGCTTGTGCAAGGGGACTAGCAGAAGGGGCTTCCAGGCTGGAGGAGGGGCTGGTTCCGTCTAGGGGAGACGCGGGAGGGCGTGGCCAACATGTGGGGTTCCTGGAAGCAAGAGCCACCAGTCGGGAGTGTCGTGTCGGGAAGCCTTGAGTGGGGGGTGACCAGGCCCCAAGGGTGGGGTGGCCAGAGGAGGAGGGAGAGGCCAGTGAGGGCCATGTGCAGGTGGGAGGAGGAAGCAGCCAAGGGGGCTCAGATCGGGCTCAGGAGGGGTCTTCCTGCCTGCAGGGTGGGGGTGGGAACACCCAGAGGTGGTTTGGCAGCCCCCGCTTTGTCAATCCAGCCAGGGGACTCCCCAGTGAGTGCGCCTCCCCACTTCCACTGACCCCCAGGTCACATGCAAGGCAGGCCTGGTGCCCGTCACCGGCCGCCCCTCCACGGCAGTGCAGGTGGTCTGGATGGAGTCTGATTGGGGGTGAGGGCCCTCCGCCCCCTCCACGGCATAGGGAACGAGGAGGGGGTGAGAAGCCCCAGCCCTGCAGCCCCGTTCTCCCACCTATCTCACATGGTCATGGCTGAGGCCCTGAGACTGTTCTCCGGGAAACAGGGAGACTCGGCGCAGCGGGGATTGCTGGGGCAGGTTCCAGGGGCTGGCCGAGCTGTGCCGAGGGGGAAGGCCAGGGCAGGTCCACATGCACAAATGTGGTCACAGCTCCAGGGGTTCGGGTGCAGACTGCTAAGGGCAGGAGCTGCACGCCTGAGTCTGCTCGGGCTGGGGCCACCGGCAGTGACCCTGGGACAGCAAGTCCACAGTGCGAGCCCAGCACCGGCCTCATGCACACAGGTATAGGGGTGCTGGGCAGGCCATGCGGCGCCCCCCAACCCCGCTGCCCATCCCTCATGCCGGAGGCTGCCCTAGGGGAAACCAACCTCGAGGCTGGGCTGCCTGGGGGAGGAGAAGAGCCATGCCTGGGCCTGCCCGAGGGCCCAAGGGGCTGCTCCCACCAGGGATCTTCTGGGCCTGGGGGGGATCCCTGTGCCATGGCGGTGACAGAAGTGACCAAGGCCATGGAGGTGGGGTCCTGCTGACCAGCGGGGCAGCCAGTCCTGGAGGTCAAGGCAGCCTGGGGTGGGATGAAGATTGGGGCTCCACCCAGTAGGCTGGTGGGGTGGGGCAGGTGTGCAGGGAGCCAGGTGGGGCGGGCAGGCCCCTGTACTCAAGGCTGTGCTCTCAGGGGGGTCCTCTCCTTCCCCAGCTGTGTTCCAAGTAGAGGTGAAGCCTCTGGCAGGGGAGGTGGGGAGCAGGGCAGTGAACTGAGGGTCACATGGCGGCCGGGTGAGCAGACCTGGTGGGACCAAGTGGAGCTGGCAGCCGTGAGGAGGGGCTGTAGCCTGAGGACAGCTGGGCTGAAGCCCTGCAGGTGCCTGGGAAGACTGGGGGGATGGGGAATAGCTCAGCCCAGAGGTGGGGGAGGAGAAAGGTGACCCCAGACAAGCAGACTACCTGGGGGCTCTTCACTGGGGCCCTGCCTGCCCGTGGAAGGAATTTTTTTGTGGCCATTTCCAGAGTTGGCTCCCGTCTCTTGCACAACTTCAAGTCCCTACACACCCCCGCAGCAGGGTCACGGCTGGAGACAGCACCAGGCCCCGGCCACCACCCTCCAGAGGCAGATAGGCCCGCTGGAGACAGCCCTGGGCAAAGTGGAAGCCATGCTGGGTTGGGGACAGAGAGGCTCAAGGGGGCACCTTCCACCTGCTCGAACAAGTACAGCTCCCAATCGAGAGCTCAATGTTGGCATTCATGACTCCCACTTATGCAAGGACTGGAAAGAAAACATGTGTTTGGAGCAAGATGTAAAGAAACAATGCTGAAGCCCAGGTGAGGCATCTGTCCTAGTTTGATGAGCCTGGAGGCACAACCTGGCAGTCAGCGGGTGCGTCCCACCCTGCTCTGCCTGCCCCTACCCTTCCTCTCTCCTGTAACACAGGACGCGCGCTGAGGCCCCTGATGTCCTCTCACTCGCTCCAGCTCTCGCTCTCATGCTCAGGCACTGACTTGGTCTTGCCCTGGCTGAGCGGCTTAAACAACACAGACGACTTGACTGGTTCTGGAGGCTGCAAGTCCAAGGTCAAGGTGTCGGCAGGTTTGATTCCTTTTGAGGGTACGAGGGAAAGGGTGTTTTCCAGGCCTCTCTCCTTGGCTGGCAGATGGTGTGTGTCTGTCCAAATCCCTCCCTTTTATAAGGGTACCAGTCAGGACGTCAGGAGGCCTCGCCTGAACTAATGACCTCGGCAACAACCTTCCAAGTAAGGTCACGTTCGGAGGGGCTCAGGGCTTAAGACTTCAATATGTGAACTTGGGGGAGGGGTACAATTCACCCTGTGATAAGGAGCAGCCGCCGTTGGCTCACCCTGAGTCCAGCCAGCGGTGGCTGGACAGAGGCTGCGTTCCCTCCACAGGCCGTGCCCTGAGGCCCACGGCTGCCCTGGCCCAGCCCTCCTGCCGTGTGACAGGGCCGCCTGTGTCTCGAGCCCTTGAGGACCTGGATCTGGGGGTATCGAGGGGGACAGAGGCCTCTTGGCAGCAGGCAGATTATGAAGCTCCCCGGATGACATGGGCTCCTGTGGGAGCTGGCGGAGAGCCGCTCCTGTCTGCATCTTTGGCGCGGAGGGGAGGGGCTGCCATCATGGGTACCAACCTCTGGGCCTGTTGCTAGAACCACTGGGCTGCCTGGCTCCAGCATCCAGTCCTTCAAGAGAGAGGTCAGCCTGCCACTCTGCTCCCTGCCCACCTCTGACACACGCCGCTCTAGGCTGTGTGTCCTGGAAGCGACAGTGACACTCTCCAACAGCCACTCTGTGGAGGGGCTGCTGTACCCTTAGGCTGAGTCAGACCAAGCCCTGCAGGACCCAAGCAGGGCCTGTAGCCAAGGGCTGCGGCCCACGCAGCTACCTCCCGGACCGGGCCATGGTCAGCACGGTAGCACTGCTCTTGGTGCCCTGGGACCCCCTCCTTGGACCCTCTGGCACACAGAGCTTGGCCAGGCACACCAGCTTCAGGAGAAAATGGTCACAGGTCGAGCAGTGAGCAGGCCTGGGCATAGGGGGAATCACCTCACTGGCCTCCTGACACCACTGCCCCTCCCTGAGGCCCCTCCCTGCTGCGCAGGTGGACCGGTGGGGGGTGGTGGTCTGGCTGGAGATGCTGCCTGCGGCCCTGGGGGCTGCTGGGCAGAAGCACTGGGCTGGAGTTCTGGGGTCAGCTTGGGGGCCTGGGGAGTAGGACAGTCACCCAGGCTTGCCCCCCACAGGGTGTCCTGGGGAGAGCTGACCTGAAGGCTGCCACAGGAAACTGAGGACACAGGGACAAGCGCCGGTGGCACAAGGACCAGCTGCATGCCAGCTTGCCCACGCCTGAGCCCCTAAGAAAGACCCAAGCCTGGCCAGCCTCCTACCTCCTTCCCATAGTGAGGGGCTGCACACAGCTGGATGTGTGGCTTGGCCATGGGAAGGAGTGGTTCTGAGGCATGTTCTGGGCCATAAGCCACAGCCAGCATAGCCACGCTTCCCAGCAGGACATCGTGGACAGTGTCCTGGTGCCTGGTGAGCAGGGCTGGGCATGGACGCAGTTGGCTCCGCACACCTTGCTGGGACATGGGCCCATTCCAGAGCTCAGTACTCTGCTGGGGTCGGGGCTCTCCAGTGGCCAGCAGCAGCCACACAGAATAGCAAGTGTGGGCCACATGGATGGGGACCAGTGCCCAAGTGGGCAGAGGCCAGCCCCAGGTCCAGGGAGCCTTGGTGAGCAGGTGTGAGTGTGGGCCTGGTAGGCGGGGGTGAGGGCAGAGCCCCCCCCTCCCCCACCAAGCAATCCAGACTCCCATGGCACAGGGACCTGTCAGAGGTGGCTGGGTGGCCCTGAAGGAGCATCTAGTTAAAAATGAACCAGGCAAAGGTGAGGGCTAGGGGAGCAGGGAGACTGAGCCCTCAGGGCAGGGACTGATGGATGGAGGAGAGGCCTTGGGCTCTGCCCTGGGGGGACGAGGGGCGCCAGTACTGCTCTGTCCATCTAAAGTCTCTGGGCATCCTGGAGGGGGACCAGCCGGAAGATCCATGGGAGCTTCCTGCCCTGGGTCGTGGCCTGTGGCAGCCTGGCCACCAAGGTTGTGCCCCCAAGGTTCTGGGCCTCTATCCCCTTGCAGCAGGCGGGGCCCCAGGAGGCAGGTACTCTGATGGTCTTATGAGAGGTGAGCTAGGTCCTCCTGGATGGACAGGGGACCTCCTCTGCGCCCAGGTGGAGGCGCTGGACTGGTGGGGTGGGGCCGGCCATCTCTTCCAGAGAGGACTGGAGGAGCCCCTGAGGACATGCTAGCTCAGCCCAGCAAGTCTAAGCAGCAGTGGAGGGAGCTGGCCCCAGGGGAGCGAGCAAACCTAGCTGACAGCCCGGAGGGGACTGGACAACGAGACCAGATGGAAGCAGAGCAGCTCAGGCGGCACCCGGCCCTCCGGACCTGCTCACAGGCAATCAAGTCGCTTTTGGAGAGGGAAACCGCCTGGGTGGGTCTGCATTTCTTTTACAAACTCCATTCAAACGCCCTGAGGGGCTCGGATTGCACCCCCTCGGGGCCCCCTGCGCCGTGGCTCTGGGGGAGCCGTCCACAAGCGCCACCAGGGTACGAGGGAGAGGGCAGCCGTCTCCACAATTCGAAGGCGTTCCTAACAGGGGCGCTCGCCAGCGGCCAGCCTGCCAGAGGGGCGCGCCCGGGGCGTCGACCCGGCCCCGGCGGGGTGCCGGATACCTGCCGGCCGCACCCCGCTTCGGCGCGCCCCCCGCCCCCTCCCCCAACGGGGGCGGGGCCGCGCCAGGGAGGGGCCGGCGGCGCGTTTAAATCCTGGCGGCGGGGCGCACCGACCAAGCAGCGAGCGAGGGACTGTGTGCCGAGAGCCGGGCGCGCCGTGCCGGCAGGTGGGACTCGCAGGCCGGGCCGGGCCGGGGAGCGAAACCGAAACTCCTGCGAGGCGCGGGGCTTGGGTCCGCGGAGGCTTGGGGGTGCGCGTGGGAGCGCGATGCGTGGGTGGAGCGGCCTGAGCTCTGGGCTCGGTCTCGGCTGTTCTCCCCGGGCAGGCTGAGCTCCGGGCCGCTGACCTCTCCGCAGCCCTGGTGGGCGAGGGTCTAGGCTACTAGCACGGACGTGGGAGATGCCGCCCGCGGGGATCCTCCCCGACCCAGCCCTTTCCCGGCAGGGCTGGTGTGCGGCTCTGGGCGGGGTCCTGCAGCCCAGGTTCCTCTCCGGGGGTGCCCCCACCTTGTAGGGCGCGGTGTGGGGAGGGGGTGCGGACACTAGGGGCAGGAGTGAGTCGGGCGCCTAAGGTGGTGGGTGGTGCGAGGTAATTAGGCTGACAAATTGAGGGGAGGTGCTGCTCCTGGGAACCCTGGCCAGTTGGGGGAGCTACCTGCTGTCGGGATGGGTGGGCACAGGGACTCCTGCGCGGGGTCATCTCAAGATCTTTGGGAGGCAGGGTCGGGAGGGGGCTCTGCCTTCCCTATACCCTCCTGTTATGCCAAACTTTTCTGGCCTTTGGTCTCTGCCCCATGGAGGTGGGCGGGGTCTCTGCCCCACGGAGGTGGGTGGGATCTTGCTGCAGTTGCGGGCAGCTGCCTCCCTCTGTGGGCCTGAGGCGCCTGGCCTCCTAGTTCTGTCCTGATATGGCTCAGGTGGACAGCCAGCCAGCTTTCTGCCCCCATCCCATCCCAGGCTGGAGAGGGGGGCTGACTTTCAGGGGTGGTGACAGATGGCCACTCACACCCAAGGAATGCAGACTCACCCTCCTCAGGAATTGTCTTCCTGCCCTTGTTGTCTGGAGGCCACCTGAGATGGGGCCACTCCAGGGAAGCCCCAGGAAGAGTCCTCCCCACTCTCAGATTCCGTTTTCCTTCCCGGAAAATCTGCTCAGCCTCTCTCACCTAGCCCCAAGACCACTAACCCTTTGCGTCACACACCATGCCCACACCTGCTGGTGGCCGCCTCTCTGGGACACCAGTCTTTTGGCTTCTGTGATGTTGGGCTTGCCTGGGCCTCCCACCCTTGAAACCACTCTCTCTCCCACTCCCCAGGCCCTGGACACCAGTCACGTGCCCTGGTCTGTCTCTCCCAAGCTCCGGACACCTCTGTCCGGCCGCCTTCCCAGGTCCTCACTGCAGACTCAGGTGCCCACGCCCGGGACCCTCCTCATGTCCCACCTGGGCAGGGTCCAAGGAGACTCATACCAGGCTGAAGGTCACTGCCAGCCAAACGGGGGCGTGGCCTGGCAGCAACAGGCACAGGGCCTCCCTGGCTCTCAGCCCTCGCTTCCTGCTCTACGACTCCGTCAGATGCCCAGCCCCCTCCCTCCCACCATGAATCCCCTTTGTGCAGGAAACTGGAGCCACCTGTTCCTGGGAGCGGGTACTGGCTCTAATTTTCCTGTCTAGTGCCTGCCTGCCACTGCCCCCACCCCCAGCACAGCCTGTCTCTAGCACAGCTCTAGGCTGGCTGCCCATGTCCTGGCCAGGGGCCACCCATGGCCCTGCTCACTTGGCTGCTCCCGCCCCCGCCGTGGCCCAGAACCTTTCCCTCCCTTTGCTGGGTAGTGAGGTACCTCCCTTCTCTCCCCACCCGTGTCCCCTGCCGAGGGAAAGGCACCCTGTTCTCACTACCGCAGTAGCCCTATTACCCGGTGCTACTGCTGGGACTGGAGCAGGGCTGGGTGCGGGCCGCGCATGGCTCTGCTGGGCTCACAGACCCTCTGAAGGCAGTCCTGAAACAGGGCACACTTTCCAAACATGCCAGTCATTGGTGCAGCTGGGCGACAAAGCATGTGTCCAGGTCATGTCCCAGGAGCAGCGTCTGACAGCAGGAACATTAGGCGTGACCTCAGGATGGCCCCTGTGGAAGGAAGACGGGGAGCAGGAGCCGGCTGGCCTACGACGTAGTCTCACTGTTGGAAGGAGGTCAGGGCGGCCCTGCGCCCCCCACCGGCACCCAGTGCACCAGTGGGCTTCTCGTCTTGGGAAACCCACAGGACAAGGGCCTCCTCTCTGTGCTCCACTCCTCCTTCCCCTCACCGCTCCCACCTGCCCCCAAGCACCCCCTCTGCCCGTCTGCTGGGCTTGGCGTTCCCCTGGGCTGTGAACAAACCCTCGGCCCTGAGGTCCCCTCAGGTGGCAACACTGTCCGTTAGCTGCCAGAAGCTAGCACACTCCCGCCCCCACCCCGTCACAGACGCCACCTCCTCCTGGTGGTCAGGTCACTCCCCTTCTGGCCTCTTGGTCCTGGACGCTAGGAGCCAGAATGTCCTGGTAGCAGCTGTGGCCTTCAGCACAGTGGGACTGTCCGTGGCAGAAGCTGTCATCCTCTGGGACTGACCCCAGAGCTGCAGGGACGGAGAGTGGGGTCCTCGGAGGGATGGTGGGGGCCACGTCTGCTTCCATTGCTTGGCTCCTGGACCCATGTGGTCCATCTATGGGGACACGTGAGTCACATTTAAGGTAGTACACCCCCCCCCGGGGGACGGGGCCACCTGGGAGCTGGTGCTCCAGCTCGCCTGCAGCGCCCCTGCCACGACGGTGCTGCCCCAGCCTGCCCTGCACTGCAGAGACCAGAGCCTCTTCACTGGTCACTGCGAAGCCCCAGGTGCCCTCATGGGCTTTAGATGCCCAGCTGGTCACTCACAGCCATTTGTGACCTTCTTCCAAAGCTTGGTTGCTAAGCAACACCCCCCCAGTCCACTGTGTTCTCCATACTAGCCCCCCATCTCAAATGCCTGATGCTTCGCTCCCCTTATGTTGGAGAGCTGGCGGGTTGAGGCCCCTCCCAGAGCCCCGCTCCCATGGCCAGCCAGGTCGCAGCACGCCCCTCCAAAGCCCTGCTCAGTGTCTGCCTAGTCCTGGCACTGCCTGTCTGCACTTCTGAGCGGTGCACTGCTGCTGGGGTCCAGAAGGCTCCTGCCGCACACCTGTGTATGGGAAGGGAAGGGGGCAGGATTTCACCCAGCCCCAGGGGCCTGCAGGGGGGTCCCAAGCCAAGTCGAGGGACTGAGCCAGTGCAGGCCCAGGAAGGGCAAGGCAATTCCCGAGGGGGCAGAAGTGGGGGCCATCTGCCTGCAGCCCTCCTTCAGTCCCGGGTGGGGTCTGGGCAGTGCCTGGAAGCATCCACCCTACCAGATCTGTGCGTCATTGAAGCCCCAGCTGAGTCCTGTCGAGAATGGGGGCTCGGCACCTGGCTGAACCATGCTGTCCCCTGCATAGCCCTGGCCACGGAGGCCTTCCCATGGAGGTCTCTTCACGTGCTGACCACACCTGCTGCGGGGCTGGGGGACGGTGGGCAGGGCAGGGACAGGGCAGGTGGACTTAAGCGACACCGTGGTACTTGCTGTGTGAGGCCGAGGGGTGCACGGAGACCCTAGGCACCACCGTGAGATGGGCCAGCAGGGGCGAGGGAAGGTGTGAGGGGGTTCAGGGCCCCGGCTGGACAGAGTGGATGAGGGAGAACCCTTCACAGAACACAAGCAGGTGTGTGGGTGCAGGGGAGTCTGAGTCCCCTCCGGAAGTGGCAGGGCGCGGGATTCTGGGACTCCAGGACAGGCTGGGCTGCTGATGCAGACATGGGGGACTGAGGCCAGTGTGAGGGGCTTCCTGATTTCGTGTGTAAGTGGAGGCGGAGCAGAGCCCTGTCACCAGTGAGAAGGCTGCACACCCGTGACCGGACGCGGGGCCGTCAGATCCAAAATGCATTTGTTGGGTTTGGCAGCCAGAGTCCAAGGTCACCTTAGCAAGAGCCGTGGAGTGGGGGCGCTCATGCCGCCCGAGCCTTGTACCGAGGTCTGCGTGCGGCGTGGGGCGAGAGCTGGTTTGGAGGCCGGGGCAGGCGGGGTCTGGCTCCTGAGCGGACGGCCAGCACCAGCAGGGAATGAAGTGTGGTTCTGCGGAAACTGGGTTGGGCCGGTTCACAGGGCGGAGGAGGGAGGGGGGCCGTGGCTGTCGCAATGATTACCATAACCTGGGAGGCTTAGAACAGCAGAAACTCCCCTCACGGCTCACGGGGCCAGAGTCCAGAGTCGGCTGGCGGTCCTCCTTGCCTCTGGGCTTCTGGCCACACCGCTCCAGACGGCGCGTCGCGGGCGCTCTCCTGCGCCTCTGTCTTCCTTAGAGACACCCCTTGCGTCAGGGATCAGGGCCCTCCCTAGTCTGGAACCTCAACTGAGTTACACGCGCAAAGACCCTATTCCCAAGTAAGCTACAGTCATAGGTCCTGGAGGTTAGGACGCGGACATCTCTTTTGGGGAACGTGATTGAACCCCGCAGGAAGGGGATGGGCGTGGGTGAGGGAGACTGGTGTGCGGGTGTGATGCGGGATGGGGGGTAAGGCACTTGTCACCGCAGCTCCGAGAACTGGGGCACACAGCTGTCTGCTGAGGGGACAGCCACGGGGCTGCTGGGGCTCTGAGCCAGCTGACCGGAGCCCAGGGCTTGGCCATCCCCACGGCTCCCGCCAGACCAGCACACAAGCACTGTCTTTGCTCTCTTGAGCCTCTGACACTGAGGGCATAGTCCAGAGAGCACAGGGGTTGTGGGGGGCAGGGAGGACATGGATTCAGGCCAAGGCAGGACACTCTGGGGGCTTCTGCCTGGAGCCCAGTGGGGTTCTGGGAAGGAATGGAGGCCAGAGCAGAAGGTCCAGGATGGGGAGTTGCAGGAGGTGACTGGAAGGGGGAAGGGTATGGTGTCCCTGAACCCAAGGGGTGGCAGGATGGGGGGTAGAGCTCTGGGGAGCAAGGGGAGGCCTGTGAGGCTGGAAGGTGTGAATTGGACGTGGTGGGTGAGGGCGGGTGGGGCCACAGCCCCCGTGGCACAGGGCTGACTCTGCTCAGAGCATGCGGGTCCCTCCATGCCCGGTCCACACCGGGATCCTGGAGAGGGGGCCTGAGGGTGCTGGGCTGGGATAGAGGTCAGAGGATGGCCCACAGGAGAAAACAGAGCCCACACATCCTGGAGGCTGCCCTGTTGGTCTGAGGTCCCTCGTGTCCCTCCTGGGATTCCACAGGGCAAGGCAAAGGACCTCACTTGGATGCTGACCCCTGTACCTGAGGAGGGCCAGCCATGTCTGGGGGCTGATTTGGGGTTTGGGATTGGCCCCTGACTGTTCCCTTCCTGCCTGCCTGGGCCATCCCAGGGCCCCTAACAGAGCCTTTGTGTGTGTGCCCTGCAGGGAGCAGACACAGCGGATCTTGGGTGAGTGAATTCTACACAACTGGCCAAGCACGATGGATGACCACACCTCTCCTCCTCCTGGTGTCCTGGCCACCAGCAGCACTGAGCTGACCGCCATCCCCGAGACCATGAAGGCCATGCTGGGAACCAGCACCCCCTCCGGGCCCCAGTCCAAAAGCATCGCCGGGGTGTACGTGGAGGCCTCCAGCCAGGCCCACAGTCTCTACGCTGCCATGAAGCAGGGCCTCGTGTCCGGTGAGCTGGGGCTGGCTCTGCTGGAGGCCCAGGCCGCCACTGGGGGCCTTGTGGACCCCACGCAGGGCCTCTTACTCTCTGTGTCTGAGGCTGTGCAGCAGGGCCTAGTAGGCCTGGAGCTAAAGGAAAAGCTGCTGACTGCGGAGCGGGCCGTCACTGGGTACCCCGATCCCTATGGTGGCGGGAAGCTGGCCCTCTTCCAGGCCATCGGAAAGGAGGTTATAGATGGAGCACTGGGGTGCAGCTGGCTGGCGGCCCAGATGGCCACTGGGGGCCTGGTGGATCCCATTCGGGGTGTACGAGTGGCCCCAGAGCTGGCCTGCCAGCAGGGCCTCCTGGACCAGGAGACGTGGCGTGGCCTGGCAGAGGGCAAGCCCAGCTCCGGTGCCCCTGGCTTCCTGGACCCCAACACACAAGAGTGGCTTTCCTACCGCAGGCTGCTGGGCAGATGCGTGAGAGCCCCAAGGACAGGGCTGGCTCTGCTGCCCCTCAAGACCACTTTCCCCAGCCTGGGTGGGGCGGTGAGCTTGGCAGAGCTGCTGGAGGTGGGGGTCCTAGACGCGGAGACTGCCCGGGGCCTTCAGGAGGGCGAGCTGGCGGTGTCAGATGTGAGTGCACGGGCCGATGTGAAGCGCTACCTGCAGGGCACGGGCAGTGTGGCAGGGGTCGTCCTGTTGCCCTCCGGCCGCAAGAAGAGCTTCTTCCAGGCCGTCACCGAGCACCTGCTCCCGATGGGTGCTGCGCTCCCACTGCTGGAGGCTCAGGCTGCCACCTGCACCCTGGTGGACCCAGCCACCGGGCAGCGGCTAGTGGTGGAGGAGGCCGTCAGGTCAGGCCTGCTCGGCCCAGAGCTCCACAGGCAGCTCCTGGTGGCAGAGCAGGCGGTGACCGGGTACTATGACCCCTTCAGCAGCATGCGAGTCCCCCTCTTCCAGGCCATGCAGAAGGAGCTGGTGGACAGGGCTCTGGCGCTGCGACTCCTGGATGCTCAGCTGGCCACAGGTGGGCTAGTGTGTCCAGCCCGCAGGCTCCGGCTGCCCCTGGAGGCCGCCCTGCGTTCTGGCTGCCTGGACGAAGAGACGTGGCCATGTGTCTCTCGGGCCACCAGCTTCCTGGACCCCAGCACACAGGAGAGCCTTGGCTATGGGCAGCTGCTGGCCCGCTGCGTCACCGACCCAGAGACAGGGCTGGCCTTCCTTCCTCTCTCAGATGGGGCCCTCGGAGGGGAGCCACGGGGACCCCCATTCATTGACCACAGCACCCGGCAGGCCTTAAGTGAGGCCATGGCCACTGTCTCCGTGGGCAAGTTCCGGGGCCGGCCCACGTCACTCTGGGAGCTGCTCTTCTCCGAGCTCGTCTCCGCGGAGCAGAGGGCAGCACTGGCCCAGCAGCACCGGGAAGGCGCCATCTCGATGGAGGAACTGGCGGTGGTGCTGAGGGCCACCCTTAAGCAGGCCACAGCCACCGCCAGGACCACCTTTGCCGGGCTGAGGGGGCCCGTGACGCCGGACGAGCTGTTGAAAGCAGAGATCATTGACCAGGACATGTATGCGCAGCTGGAACGAGGACAGACCACAGCCCAGGAGGTGGGCAGGCTGGCCTTGGTCCAGCGGTACTTGCAGGGCACCGGCTGCATCGCGGGCGTGCTGCTGCCTGGCTCCCAGGAGCGGCTCAGTATCTACGACGCCCGTGGGAGGGGGCTTCTCAGGCACGGCACAGCCCTCATCCTCCTGGAGGCACAGGTGGCCACGGGCTTCCTCCTTAACCCAAAGGAAAACAGGAGGTACTCTGTGGAGGAGGCCCTGAGGGCCGGCCTCATCGGGCCTGATGTGTTTGCAAAGCTGCTGTCGGCGGAGCGCGCCGTCACCGGCTACACCGACCCCCACACCGGGGAGCAGATCTCCCTGTTCCAGGCCATGAAGAAGGACCTCATCGTCCGCGAGCACGGCATCCGCCTGCTGGAGGCCCAGATCGCCACGGGCGGCATCATCGACCCGGTGCACAGCCACCGCGTGCCCGTGGACGTGGCCTACCAGCGCGGCCACTTCGACGAGGAGATGAACCGCGTCCTGGCGGACCCGAGCGACGACACCAAGGGCTTCTTCGACCCCAACACGCACGAGAACCTCACCTACGTGCAGCTGCTGGAGCGCTGCGTGGAGGACCCCGAGACCGGGCTGCGCCTGCTGCCACTCAGCCGCTCGCGGCCCCAGCTGGTAGACGGCGCCACCCGACAGGCCTTCCAGAGCCTGCTGCTGTCTGTGAGGTACGGGCGGTTCCGGGGACAGAGGGTTTCCGCGTGGGAGCTGATCAACTCCGAGTGCTTCAGCGAGGACCAGCGGAGGCAGGTCCTGCGGGACTACCGGCAGCACAGGCTCTCACTGCAGCAGGTGGCACGGCTACTGGACAGAGCGACGGGGAGGTGGGTGCACATCCCGCTGCCCACGCCGCGGGGCCGAGTCACGGCCTACCAGCTCTGGGAGGACCGAATCATTGACCAAGAGCTCCTGGACCGGGTGCTGGAGGGGGCAGTGTGCCCCGAGGCCCTCCTCCACATGGACGGCGTCCAGACATCCCTGCGTGGCTCCGGTGCCGTGGGCGGCGTGCTGCTGCAGCCCTCCAGCCGGCGGCTCAGCCTCTATGAGGCCATGAGGCAAAAGCTGCTGGGGCCAGGCGCGGCGCTAGCCCTGCTGGAGGCTCAAGCGGCCACTGGAGCCATTATCGACCCCAACGGTCTGGAGACCCTCTCAGTGGATGAGGCCGTGCGCAGGAGGCTGGTGGGGCCAGAGCTGTACGGCAGGCTGAGGCAGGCAGAGGACGCCGTCACTGGCGTCAGAGACCCCTTCTCTGGGAAGTGGGTATCCCTGTTCCAGGCCATGAAGAAGGGCCTTGTTCCTGTACAGCAGGCTGCCCGCCTCCTGGATGCCCAGGTGGCCACAGGAGGAGTCATTGACCCCAAAGGCCACCACCACCTCCCCATGCCTGTGGCCACCCAGCGTGGCTACATCGACCAGGAGATGGAGATTGCCTTGTCCAGCTCGTCCAAAACCTTCCCCACACCGGATGGCCGGGGACACACCAGCTATGGCCGGCTCCTGGGGCAGTGTCTGAGGGACGAGGCTTCTGGCCTTTACTTCCTGCCCCTGCCAGAGAAGGCTGCTGCTGTCCCCACTGACAAGCAGATCCAGGAGACCCTGCAGGCCATGGAGGGGGCTGAGGACGGCACATCCCTCTGGGGGCTCCTGAACTCTTGCCACTTCACCGACGAACAGCGGAGGAACTTCTTGGAGGACTTCAGGGTGGGGAAGACCACCGCTCAGCAGTTGCAGGAAACGGTGAGGAAGCAGGTGCACGAGGCTGAGCTCCTGGCGCAGGCTCGTGTCACGGTGCCCGGCCCAAGAGGGGGGGTTCCTGCCGTCTGGCTGCTGCGTGCCGACATCATCACCCGGGAGACACTGGCGGCGCTGGCTCAGGGCGCACAGTCACCTGCTGACGTTGCTGACCAGCCCGCCGTGAAGGCCTGCCTGTGGGGTACGGGCTGTGTAGCCGGCATGCTGTTGCGGCCATCGGGGACCAAGGTCAGCATCAGCCAGGCCATGAGGGATGGCCTCCTGCCTGAGGGACTGGGGCGAAGGCTGCTGGAGGCGCAAGTGGCGTCTGGCTCCCTCATTGACCCTCTGACCAATCGGAGGCTATCTGTGGAAGGCGCGGTCAAGGCCGGCCTGGTGGCTGGGTTGCTGCTCGAGCAGCTCCAGCAAGTCGAGAGGGCCGTGGCCGGGTACCCTGACCCCTACTCAGGAGCCTCCCTCTCACTGTGGCAGGCCATGGAGAAGGGGCTGGTGCCCCAGAGTGAGGGCCTCCCCCTCCTACAGGTGCAGTTGGCCACAGGGGGTGCAGTGGACCCTGTCCACGGGGTGCACCTGCCCGAGGCGGCAGCCTGCAGGCTTGGCCTCCTGGACGAGCAGGTCAGCCGGGTGCTAACCTCAGCAGCCAAGGACAACAAGTTCTTTTTCGACCCCGGCACACAGGACAAGGTGACATACAACCAGCTCAAGGAGCGCTGCGTGCTGGACACGGACACCGGCCTGTGGCTGCTGCCATGCGCCCAGGACACGGTGCTTAAGGTGGATGAGCACCTGCTGGTGGCCCTGAGGGCCATGAAGGTGCCTGTTGGCACTGGGAGCTTCAAAGGTTTCAGCGTGTCGCTGTGGGACCTGCTACACTCAGAGTACGTCGACATCCACAAACGGCGGGAGCTGGTGGCACTCTGCCGGTCCGGGAGGGCCACTGCCCTGCGGCAGGTGGCCGAGGCAGTCACCGCCCTGGTCGAGGCCTCAGAGAGACAGCCCTCGCAGGCCTCCTTTAGAGGGCTCCGGAAGCTGGTGTCGGCCAGTGACTTGTTCAGGTCCCGGCTGATTGACAAGGAGACTCTGGACGCACTGAATCAGGGGAGAAGGACGGTGCAGGAGGTGACGGAGAGGAGCAGTGTGAGGCGGTACCTGGAGGGAGGCAACTTCATTGCTGGGGTCCTGGTCCAGGGCACGAAGGAGAAGATGAGCATCTCCGAGGCCCTGAGGAGGCGCATCCTGCGGCCCGGCACGGCCCTGGTGCTGCTGGAGGCGCAGGCGGCCACCGGCTTCGTCATCGACCCCGTGCGCAACCAGAGGCTGTCCGTGGAGGACGCGTTTGCGGCAGGGATGTTTGGCAGGGAAACTTACCAGAAGCTGCTGTCGGCGGAGCGCGCCGTCACCGGCTACACCGACCCCTACACCGGGGAGCAGATCTCCCTGTTCCAGGCCATGAAGAAGGACCTCATCGTCCGCGAGCACGGCATCCGCCTGCTGGAGGCCCAGATCGCCACGGGCGGCATCATCGACCCGGTGCACAGCCACCGCGTGCCCGTGGACGTGGCCTACCAGCGCGGCTACTTCGACGAGGAGATGAACCGCGTCCTGGCGGACCCGAGCGACGACACCAAGGGCTTCTTCGACCCCAACACGCACGAGAACCTCACCTACGTGCAGCTGCTGGAGCGCTGCGTGGAGGACCCCGAGACTGGGCTCTACATGTTACAGATCGTGAAGAAAGGAGAGACCTACGTTTATATTGATGAAGCCACAAGGCAACTTCTGCAGTCCCAAACTACGAAAATGCACGTGGGGAGGTTTGCCAATCAGATGGTCTCCTTCTGGGATCTGCTGTCCTCTCAGTACTTCACAGAGGAAAGGAAACGGGAGCTTATCCAGGAGTACAGAGCCCGGAATCTATCCCTAAAGCAGCTGTTGGAGATCGTCACTGCTACAGTGGGAGAAACAGAGAAGCAATACCAAGGCATAAAGGTATCAGGCATCAGTGGAGAGGTGACAGCTACAGAGCTCTTCAACTCTGGAATCATTGATAAAAGGACCCTGGATGCCCTGCCCAGGGAGGAATCTGGGGGGCAGGATCTAAGCAGGCTGGCGCACGTGAGGACCTATCTGGAAGGTAGTGGCTGCATTGCAGGGGTGACTATACCCTCTACCCAAGAGGCGATGAGTTTCTACGAGGCCAGCAGGAAGGGACTCATCCCTATGGGGTTTGCGGCTCAGCTGCTGGAGGCCCAGGCAGCGACGGGGTTCATGCTGGATCCCCGCAGCCAGAAGAAGGTCCCAGTGCATCAGGCCTTGGCTGAGGGAATGGTGGGTGAGGAGCTGCACGCGATGCTTCTGGATGCTGAGAAGGCCGCCGGAGGCTACAGAGACCCAACCACGGGAGACACGATCTCACTGTTCCAGGCCATGCAGAGGAAGTTTGTCCAAAGAAGGGATGCACTGAAACGGCTGGAGGTGCAGGTAGCTACAGGCGGCATCATCGATCCCATGCACCACCACAGACTCCCACTGGACGTGGCTTACACACGTGGTTGTCTGCACCGGGACACATACCCACTCATTGCCGACCAGAAACACATGAAAAGAAGGTTTGTGGATCCAAACACTCAGGAGAGGGTCACGTACCAACAGCTACAGGAAAGGAGCCAGAAAGACCCAGAGACGGGATGGGCTCTCTTCCCGGTAGTCAGGGACCGCCAAACCTCTGCCTATGTCAACGAGGAAACGAGGAGGGCGCTGGAGGCCGAGCAGGTGCAGGTCCCAGTGGGAAGGTACAAGGACCAGAGGCCATCAGTGTGGGAGCTGCTCAACTCTGAGTATGTGACCCAGGAGATGAAACTCCAGTTGGTGAACGACTACAAAAGACACCTGGCCCAGGCATTGGAAAGGGTAGTAAATATTATTTTAGAAATAATACAAGAGAAGGAAAAAAGCAGGAAACAACCTATGGTTCCCGGGTATCCGAAAACAAATCACCGCTTCGGAACTATTCCATGCAGATATCATCAGCAAGGACGTGCTAGAGGACTTGGCCCAGGGCACCAAGACCCCGCAGGAGGTGACGGAGATGGACTCGGTCAAGCGCTACCTGCAGGGCACGAGCTGCATCGCGGGCGTGCTGGTGCCCGCCAAGGACGAGCCCGGGCGGCAGGAGAAGATGAGCATCTACCAGGCCATGTGGAAGGGCGTCCTGCGGCCCGGCACGGCCCTGGTGCTGCTGGAGGCGCAGGCGGCCACCGGCTTCGTCATCGACCCCGTGCGCAACCAGAGGCTGTCCGTGGAGGAGGCGGTGGCCGCGGGCGTGGTGGGCGGCGAGATCCAGGAGAAGCTGCTGTCGGCGGAGCGCGCCGTCACCGGCTACACCGACCCCTACACCGGGGAGCAGATCTCCCTGTTCCAGGCCATGAAGAAGGACCTCATCGTCCGCGACCACGGCATCCGCCTGCTGGAGGCCCAGATCGCCACGGGCGGCATCATCGACCCGGTGCACAGCCACCGCGTGCCCGTGGACGTGGCCTACCAGCGCGGCTACTTCGACGAGGAGATGAACCGCGTCCTGGCGGACCCGAGCGACGACACCAAGGGCTTCTTCGACCCCAACACGCACGAGAACCTCACCTACGTGCAGCTGCTGGAGCGCTGCGTGGAGGACCCCGAGACCGGGCTCTACATGCTGCAGCTGGCCGGCCGGGGCTCCGCCGTGCACCAGCTGAGCGAGGAGCTGCGCGGCGCCCTGCGTGAGGCCCGCGTGGCGCCGGGCCCCGGCGTCCTCCAGGGCCAGAGCGTCTCCGTCTGGGAGCTCCTGTTCTACCGCGAGGTGCCCGAGGGCCTGCGGCAGGACCTGCTGGGCAGGTACCGGGCGGGCGCGCTGACCGTGCAGGAGGTGGGCGCCGCCCTGACCTCGCAGCTGGCCCGGGCCGACGACGGGAGCCCGCGCCCGGCCCCCCCGGACCCCCGCGGGGCCCTGCGTGCCGCCACCATGGAGGTCAAGGTGGGCCGCCTGCGGGGGCCGGCGGGGGGCGGCTGGCCTCCGGCTACGTGAGCGGCGCCACGCGGGAGCAGCTGCTGGCCGGCTTCGGCTCGGGGACGCTGGGCTTGCCGGCGCTGACCCGCAGGCTGACCACCATCATCGAGGAGGCGGAGGCGGCCGGCGGGACCGAGCGCGCGCAGGGGGGCGCCGCCCGCGGCCCGCAGGAGGCCCGGCCAGC
>NC_048226.1:102776567-102781120 GCF_002007445.2 Ailuropoda melanoleuca | reverse complement strand
TCCTGCGGCCCGGCACGGCCCTGGTGCTGCTGGAGGCGCAGGCGGCCACCGGCTTCGTCATCGACCCCGTGCGCAACCAGAGGCTGTCCGTGGAGGAGGCGGTGGCCGCGGGCGTGGTGGGCGGCGAGATCCAGGAGAAGCTGCTGTCGGCGGAGCGCGCCGTCACCGGCTACACCGACCCCTACACCGGGGAGCAGATCTCCCTGTTCCAGGCCATGAAGAAGGACCTCATCGTCCGCGACCACGGCATCCGCCTGCTGGAGGCCCAGATCGCCACGGGCGGCATCATCGACCCGGTGCACAGCCACCGCGTGCCCGTGGACGTGGCCTACCAGCGCGGCTACTTCGACGAGGAGATGAACCGCGTCCTGGCGGACCCGAGCGACGACACCAAGGGCTTCTTCGACCCCAACACGCACGAGAACCTCACCTACGTGCAGCTGCTGGAGCGCTGCGTGGAGGACCCCGAGACCGGGCTCTACATGCTGCAGCTGTTACAGATCGTGAAGAAAGGAGAGACCTACGTTTATATTGATGAAGCCACAAGGCAACTTCTGCAGTCCCAAACTACGAAAATGCACGTGGGGAGGTTTGCCAATCAGATGGTCTCCTTCTGGGATCTGCTGTCCTCTCAGTACTTCACAGAGGAAAGGAAACGGGAGCTTATCCAGGAGTACAGAGCCCGGAATCTATCCCTAAAGCAGCTGTTGGAGATCGTCACTGCTACAGTGGGAGAAACAGAGAAGCAATACCAAGGCATAAAGGTATCAGGCATCAGTGGAGAGGTGACAGCTACAGAGCTCTTCAACTCTGGAATCATTGATAAAAGGACCCTGGATGCCCTGCCCAGGGAGGAATCTGGGGGGCAGGATCTAAGCAGGCTGGCGCACGTGAGGACCTATCTGGAAGGTAGTGGCTGCATTGCAGGGGTGACTATACCCTCTACCCAAGAGGCGATGAGTTTCTACGAGGCCAGCAGGAAGGGACTCATCCCTATGGGGTTTGCGGCTCAGCTGCTGGAGGCCCAGGCAGCGACGGGGTTCATGCTGGATCCCCGCAGCCAGAAGAAGGTCCCAGTGCATCAGGCCTTGGCTGAGGGAATGGTGGGTGAGGAGCTGCACGCGATGCTTCTGGATGCTGAGAAGGCCGCCGGAGGCTACAGAGACCCAACCACGGGAGACACGATCTCACTGTTCCAGGCCATGCAGAGGAAGTTTGTCCAAAGAAGGGATGCACTGAAACGGCTGGAGGTGCAGGTAGCTACAGGCGGCATCATCGATCCCATGCACCACCACAGACTCCCACTGGACGTGGCTTACACACGTGGTTGTCTGCACCGGGACACATACCCACTCATTGCCGACCAGAAACACATGAAAAGAAGGTTTGTGGATCCAAACACTCAGGAGAGGGTCACGTACCAACAGCTACAGGAAAGGAGCCAGAAAGACCCAGAGACGGGATGGGCTCTCTTCCCGGTAGTCAGGGACCGCCAAACCTCTGCCTATGTCAACGAGGAAACGAGGAGGGCGCTGGAGGCCGAGCAGGTGCAGGTCCCAGTGGGAAGGTACAAGGACCAGAGGCCATCAGTGTGGGAGCTGCTCAACTCTGAGTATGTGACCCAGGAGATGAAACTCCAGTTGGTGAACGACTACAAAAGACACCTGGCCCAGGCATTGGAAAGGGTAGTAAATATTATTTTAGAAATAATACAAGAGAAGGAAAAAAGCAGGAAACAACTATGGTTCCCGGGTATCCGAAAACAAATCACCGCTTCGGAACTATTCCATGCAGATATCATCAGCAAGGACGTGCTAGAGGACTTGGCCCAGGGCACCAAGACCCCGCAGGAGGTGACGGAGATGGACTCGGTCAAGCGCTACCTGCAGGGCACGAGCTGCATCGCGGGCGTGCTGGTGCCCGCCAAGGACGAGCCCGGGCGGCAGGAGAAGATGAGCATCTACCAGGCCATGTGGAAGGGCGTCCTGCGGCCCGGCACGGCCCTGGTGCTGCTGGAGGCGCAGGCGGCCACCGGCTTCGTCATCGACCCCGTGCGCAACCAGAGGCTGTCCGTGGAGGAGGCGGTGGCCGCGGGCGTGGTGGGCGGCGAGATCCAGGAGAAGCTGCTGTCGGCGGAGCGCGCCGTCACCGGCTACACCGACCCCTACACCGGGGAGCAGATCTCCCTGTTCCAGGCCATGAAGAAGGACCTCATCGTCCGCGACCACGGCATCCGCCTGCTGGAGGCCCAGATCGCCACGGGCGGCATCATCGACCCGGTGCACAGCCACCGCGTGCCCGTGGACGTGGCCTACCAGCGCGGCTACTTCGACGAGGAGATGAACCGCGTCCTGGCGGACCCGAGCGACGACACCAAGGGCTTCTTCGACCCCAACACGCATGAGAACCTCACCTACGTGGAGCTCCTCCAAAGAGCTACGTTAGACCCAGAGACCGGCCTCTTACTTCTTCCTGTCCATTGAGGTAGACTGGTCTCTCTTATTGTTACTGTGTTTTTGTCTTAAATTATAGTGCACTATTTCAGCAATCGCGAAACATTCCGTGTGTGTGTTTGTTTATTATCTGCCCCCTTTTTTATACGTAAATCTCGTGACAATCCAATAATTTCCCTTTTCCTTCCAGTGTCACCATGTTTCCCAAGTTGTAGAAATATGAGTATGTGCTCCTCCATGATATTCGTATGTACATGACATGGAATTTTTCCTTGTGAAATTATCATTTGTGTGTATCTCCGTGGTGGATATTGGGTGACCTCTGTTGCAAGTAGATTTAAGAAGTCTTTCCTATGTTTTCTGGCTTTTTGCTTATTTCACTGTAGCGTATACATCTAATTGTTTTCCTATTTTCATTAAATGCATTCCCACCCATTTTGAAGTTATTCTCCTGTGTCTGGACTAACTCATTTCCCATCCGTCAGTGGTCCATGGCTGTTTGGAGGCTCCTGGTGGCCGTGCTTTGCACTCTGCACAGTGAGGTCTCGGTCTGAACGTGTCTCTCCGCGTCGTCTGCTACGTTGTCTTCTTGTGGGTTGTTGACAGGCGTGTTTTCGAGCTACGTCCTTCATAATTTACAGATAAATGTTTTTATGTGTTTATAAAAAAGTTCTCTTCTTTTCAGATTCTTAAATGTTCATATGTTTGAAACGTAGAGATAAAAAGGAAACAATGGGAAAGGAAACCCGCATCCCCAATGTAGGGCTACATGGAGCTGTGTCCAGCATCGTCTCTGAGAACAGCGCAGGTCTTGGAGCACGACCCCTGGAAGTGCCGAGAACCTCAGTCCTTAGTTAAAGGGTGTCTCGCTGGGACATGTGGCCCGTCCTCCCTGGTTTCCCTCTTCACTACAGAGAGTTCTGAGCAGCCGAGGGACATTCCTGTCGTGCATCTCGGTGCTCAGTGGCCGCTGGGACACAGGGACCAGGCTGCTGCAGCAGCCCTGATGAGCAACGTGGGTCATATAGGGATGACAGCAGTGGGGATGGTGGAAGAGGTCAGATGCCATCTATGGCAACATCTGGGGAAAAGAGAGGCGTCCCTGTTGACTCTGACACACCAGTGGGGCTGAAGACCATTGAACAGAGATGGAGTAGGAGTTTGGGGCTGGGGTGCGAGTTTGAGAGAAGGCACGTGTGTACCACTTTTCTCCCTAGAAAGAGACAATGACGCGTGGGTGAGGAATTCAGCAGGTGTGAGAGGGGAGACCGTGGGAAGGCAGTGGGGGTTGTCAGGTAAGGGAAGATTTTAGGCAAGAATTCTAGAGCATGTGTCCTTTCCACACGGCCAGAGGGTGTGACGAGGGGCCTCCTGAAGAGAAAGGGGCTGCATTGCGTAGGGCTCTACTTTGGCCTCCTCTGTGTCAACAAAAAGGGAAGAGAAGGGAAGAAAGGGCCTTTTTGGGAGTGTGGGGCAGTGAACACGTGCACGTGAATAGAAAGAACAGAGCTGCAAGCAGTGGGAGGCTTGTGATCGTGAATTAAAGTCACTTCAGAGACGTCCCACATGTTCCGTGGGGGAGGCGGATGCCCCATCCCAGGCCTTCCTCCAGACCCTTGGGTACAAGGCCCAGGCTGAAGCCTGGAGCCTGAAGGGCGGTCTGGGCCTGGGCTCCTGGTCCTGTGTAGCATGAGTGTGGTGGGACCGCCGTGCAGGAAGACTGCAGCTCCAAGAGCCAAGAGCCGGGAAGGGACCTTTCCCGGAGCCCCTGACTCCGTTCCGCACAGGTCGTGCAGCGCTCAGGGAGGACCCGACGTACCCAGCTCCAGGCCGGCGCCGAAAGCCCTGAGGTTGGGCCGCTGGAGCCAGGCTGGTGGCGGGGACAGCTCTCCCCGCAGGCTTCCTGCGGGAGCAGGGGACTTCGGCCCCCAGCAGGACCTCCGGGGGCGGGGCCCGGACGGGGCGGACTCCGTGGGGCGGGGTCTTAGTCAGGGACCCGCAGGGCTTCGGTCAGGGAGGGGGACTCATAAGGGCTGGGGCTCGCCACTGGAGGCTCTGCCGGGGCGAAACCGCGGGTGGGGAGTAGCGGTGGGCGGGGTG
>NC_048226.1:102757418-102776274 GCF_002007445.2 Ailuropoda melanoleuca | reverse complement strand
GGGGAGGGCACGGAGATGGTGGTCGCCTCCCACCTCCACGAGGGGCCCTGGGAGCGCTGGGCAAGCCAGGAGGCCAGAAATCTTTCTGCGGCCTCGCGCAGGCAGCCCCCTAATTGGCCGGCCCTTGGACCCCTTTGGCCTGGTCACACGCCCTGCTGAGGGAACCCTAGTTCCCTAAGGTCCAGTCTCCTCCCAGGACCACCTCTCCATGCCTCGGTGACAGACCAGCTGCTAGCCCCATGAAGACCACCCTGAATCCCCTGAAACCTACTCAAACCCCCTCAGCCCAGCCTCTGGATACCACCACTTGGCTAGCAGGAGCCAACCCTCCTCCAGTCCCCCAGAGAGGGTCAGGGCCAGCATCCCATGCTTGCTCTCCCCTCCAAGGATGTGAGCAGACACCAAGCCCCCACTCTGTCTCCTGACACATATCAGCACACTCATATCCCCCACCCCCACTGCCAGGTGAACCAGGGGAACATGCCAGGGGTCCAGAGCACCTTCCTGGCCATGGACACAGAGGAGGGGGTGGAGGTGGTGTGGAATGAGTTGCACTTCGGGGATAGGAAGGCCTTCGCGGCCCATGAGGTGAGGCCTGCCCATCCCTTGAACGACCGTGCCCCCCCCCACCACCACCCCGTGACCACACCCCCCTTCCCAGGAGAAGATCCAGACCATGTTTGAGCAGCTGGTGCTGGTAGACCACCCCAACATTGTCAAGCTGCACAAATACTGGCTGGATGCCTCAGAAGCCCGGGCGCGGGTGAGCCATGGGCACAGGCACACCACAGGCACACCACAGGGTGGGATGTGGCCACAGCTGGGGTGGGGGATGGGGGGTGGTAGGGACCCACCTGCAGTTGGCGTAGCCCGCCCGCCCTGCAGGTCATCTTCATCACAGAGTACGTGTCATCGGGCAGCCTCAAGCAATTCCTCAAAAAGACCAAGAAAAACCACAAGGCCATGAACGCCCGGGTATGGGGAGTGGGCTGGGGTTGCATTGGGGCTGTGGGTGAGGGGCAGCTCTGGGGACAGGAGCGGGCTGGGGCTGGGTCAGGGACGCGAGGTAGGGGTGCAGGGTGGGCACCATAGGCCCAGCCGCTTCTCTGCACCGCTCCGATGGAGTCCGTCCGCCAGCAGGCCTGGAAGCGCTGGTGCACGCAGATCCTGTCCGCACTCAGGTGAGGGCCTGGGCTTGCCCCGGCCACGCCCCTATGCCCTCAGTGCCCCCTGACCTGACTGTGCCTCCTCTCCTGCCCTCCTGCAGCTTTCTACATGCCTGCAGTCCCCCCATCATCCACGGGAACCTGACCAGTGACACCATCTTCATACAGCACAATGGCCTCATCAAGATTGGCTCCGGTGCTGGCGGGGGTGCGGGGTTGGGGGGAGGGGCGGCTGCCGGAAACCGTGGGCAGAGGACAGCCAGCGCCCCATCACACTGACACCTACTCTTTCTCCCTGTGGTGGCCGGTGCAGTGTGGCACCGCATCTTCTCCAATGGTGCGTGGGGACTCAAGGGGGGGGAGGGCACGGCGAGGTCTGGTCTGCTCACCCTCCGCACTCTCCCAGCGCTCCCGGACGACCTCCGACGCCCTGTCCGCGCCGAGCGTGAGGAACTCTGGAACCTCCACTTCTTGCCGCCGGAGTATGGCGGTGAGTCCCGAGTCCAGGAGCCCTGCTGCTGCTGCCCCTGTCTCGTCCCGCCTGACTTGCTCTCCCCCTTTCAGAGGTTGCTGACGGCACTGCCATGGACATCTTCTCCTTTGGGATGTGCGCACTGGAGGTACTAGCCCAGTGGCCACGTGGCCTCCCAGCTAGCTCACCCTGCACCTCTGCCCCATGTCTGACCTGGCCCTTCCTCCCAGATGGCTGTGCTGGAGATCCAAGCCAATGGGGACACCCGGGTCACGGAAGAGGCCATCACTCGTGCCAGGCACTCACTGAGTGACCCCAACATGCGGGTAAGCAGCTGGCCTTTCCCCTCCTAACTGGCTCTCAGGAGTCCCAGGTAGGGCCAGTCCAGTGCTGGGGACAGGCCCGGTGGTGCAGTGACTCAGTGCTGCAGAGGGGTACGCCGGCCCCGCTGCACACAGGCCTACTCACAAGGAGGGCCTTACCCATGGTGCATGTTGAGGCCCTAAGGGTCCTTCTAAGGAGAGAGAGACCAGAGAGATACTCCCTCCGTGGGCACTGTCGTTGCACTTCTTGGGAGACAAGAAAGAGGCTCAGAGAGGCCCAGGGCTTTGGGGTAAGTGGTGGAGCCGGTGTTCCACTCCACGTCCTTGCTTTTAAGCCTCTAGGAAGCCAGCTAGAGGCGATGCGGCCCCAGCTTATGTCAGGGCGTGGTGGGGAGGGGGCAAAGGGAGTGTGGGATGGAAGCTGTGTCCACAGTCTCTCTGGCTTGACCGCATGGCCTCTGGGGATCAGGGTGTGAGGTGCTGGGGCCTGGATGGGGCTGGTGAGAAGCGGAGCCAGAATAGATGTGAGGGGCAGCAGAGGACATGGACGCAGGGCGGGGCGGACACCCATCAGGTCATCTCGAGCTGGGCCCGAGCAGAGGCAACCAGAAGAGGAGCAGTGTGTGGGTAGGTGGGTTCTTGCTGGGCTGCACGGACCTCCAGGAGCCTGGGCTGATCTGCTGGCCCTCTGCCCAGCGCTGCCGCCACCCCCCATCCCCTGCCTCCGGGACTGCAGGGCAGGGGCTGCAGTCCTCCCTCCGCAGTACAGGCTTCATCTGTGAACTGCGGATGACACCACCGACCCCCTGTGATTTTTGTGAGGGTTACAGGAAGTAGAACGTGGCAAGCTCTGGGCCCAGGGCCTGCTTGTCCTACTTGTAGAACCAGGTCCTGGCCTGGCTGCCAACAGTATGCCTCTCCCTATGGCCATTCCTGCAAGAAGACGCCCATGAGGACTGGACCTCTGGGGTCTGGGGACTTCAGGGGCCTCCTCTCCTCACACCGTGGGCCAGGGCAGAGAGACTGCAGCCACGTGGGCCTGTCCTCTCCACGCCCTCAGGAGTTCATCCTGTCCTGCCTGGCCCGCGACCCCAGCTGTCGGCCCTCCGCCCACAACCTCCTCTTCCACCGCGTGCTCTTCGAAGTGCACTCGCTGAAGCTCCTGGCAGCTCACTGCTTCATCCAGCACCAATGTGAGGGGCAGGCGGGTGGGGGTGGGCCACGGGCCTGGGGTCGGGGTGTGAAAGGGCCCCCTGCAGGGCCCTGAGTGCTTCTGCGGCCTGCAGACCTCATGCCTGAAAACGTGGTGGAGGAAAAAACCAAGGCGGTGGACCTGCATGCAGTCCTGGCAGAGATCCCCCGGCCGTCCCGGCCCCCCCTGCAGTGGCGGTGAGCACAGGCTGCCCAGAGGCCTCCCCTCTGCACTAGGCCAGCCCCCACCCAGTCCTGCCCCAGTAGGGCAGGTGGGCTGGCCCCCCTCATGTTGCTTCTCACACCTGTGCCAGGTACTCGGAGGTCTCCTGCTTGGAGCTTGACAAATTCCTGGAGGATGTCAGGTGAGAGCTGCCGTGAGTTTGGGGAACCGGTGGCTACCAGGCCTGAGCCTCCAGCCACCCCAGTGTGTCCCCAGGAACGGGATCTACCCGCTGATGAACTTTGCGGCTGCTCGGCCCCTGGGGCTGCCCCGTGTGCTGGCCCCACCCCCTGAGGAAGCCCAGAAGGCCAAGACCCCGACGCCAGAACCTTTTGATTCAGAGACCAGAAAGGTGAGCCCCGGCTCCTGCATCGTGCCCATCCTCAGGCCTGTCCACAGCCCAGAGGGGTCTCTTTCCAGGGGCTTTGAGTGCCCCCAGCCCAGCACTGCTCCAGGCTGCCAGAAACCAGGTACTGGCTGACCCTGATATGGGGGCTAGGAGATGGTAGGACATGCTAGGATACTCCCTTTTTCAGAGGGTCCTTGCCCCCTGCAAACCCATCCCCCATCTCTTGCTGCCTGCCCCCCAGCCCTGCCCCGATCCTACTGTGCTCCAAGCAGCCTTCATCTGGGAATCTCCTCTACCCCTAGGCCTCTCTGATCCCCTGCCCTTGGCTTGCTGATTCCCTGACATTTGTGTCCTGGTGTCTCCTCCAAGGCCTCCCAGACATTGTGTTTCCCCCAACCTCTTCTCCTACAAGGCTCCCTCCTGGCCAGGGACCTACCCTGGTCAGCCTCAGCCCCTCTCTCCTTTTCCGTGTCCATACCTACTGGGTTCCAGAGGCTCTGGCTTTGGCCTTGGGTGTGTCTTGGTGGTCTCCACCCCAATCTAGGCCACCCCCATTTCCTACCTGGATGCTGAACCAGCCCCCAACCTAGCCTCCTTCCTCCTGGCTTCCCTCCATGGTGCAGCCAGGATTCATGTCCTAACAGTCAAAGCTGCCCAAAGAGATGGTGGGGGTCCCCAGCCCAACCCGCAGGTGCTCTGAGGCCTGGCCCTGCTGGCGTCCCATGCCTCTGCTCCTTCGTATTCCTGCCAACCCCTCCCTTCCATCACTTCTCACAGCTCTCTCCTTGTTCAGGTCCCCTCCCCCACCTGTGAGAGCCTTGTCTCTCCTTCAGTACCCGACTTGGTATCTATCTTTTAGAACTTTTCCTTAACTTGCCAGGCGGCTGGTAGCGAATGTGCCGGAGGTCACCCCCATCCCCAGTCCTTACTGTTCCATCTGCGCCCCGAGCAGGCCTCTGCTCTTGCTCTACTGCTGAGGTCAAGCCTTTGTGGCTGACATCAGTTCACCCCTGTCCCCAGGTGGTCCAGATGCAGTGCAACCTGGAGAGAAGTGAGGACAAGGCCCGCTGGCATGTGAGCAGGGGGGTGGGGCCCGTGGGGGACAGGGCAGGGGGAGCCATTAGGGGGCTGGGGGGACTCTGGGAGCCAACCACACCCTTCTGCCTCCACAGCTCACTCTGCTTCTGGTGCTGGAGGACCGGCTGCACCGGCAGCTCACTTACGACCTGCTCCCAAGTAGGCCGGGCAGGGACCCAGGCAGGGACGGGTGCAGCTGTGGGCCCGGGCAGTGGCCTCACACCTCTGTCTCGCCCCTGCCTGTGCCCCTGCTGCAGCCGACAGTGCCCAGGACCTCGCCACCGAGCTGGTACATTATGGCTTCGTTCATGAGGTGTGTGGGCCGACCCAGCCGGGCTGGGAGGGGGACATAGCAGACTGTGCGTCCCTGTCACCCCATGCCTCCCTCCCACACTGCAGGATGACCGGACCAAGCTGGCTGCCTTCCTGGAAAGCACCTTCCTCAAGTACCTTGGAGCTCAGCCATGACCTCGCACCCCAGTCCCCTGGGGACCAGCCCTGGCAGCCCACATGGGGAAGCTCAGCGTTGGCCCAGGGCTCAGGGGGCCAGGGGCTGACCTCTGCTTACATGCTTAGGGGCTAATGACCAAATGCCTGCTAGTGAAGAACTTCTGCCTTCCACAGCTTTCAAGGAGGCCCTGGAATGGGGTGGGGAGGGTGGTGGGTTTGGGGCCCATCAGGGGGTGAAGGAGACTGGGTTGGGGGTCAGGGGAGTAATTAGGCCCCACATGTCCTTAGGATCAGGATTCCCCCACCTAGCCAGCTTCCACAACTCACAGTCCCTTCCCATATCCTCCATTTCCCAGCAAGAGTTCTCCCCCCACCACCACCGCAGGATACCTGGTCAGTGACTGAGCCTTCAGCACGGCGGGGGTGTGCGCCCTGCAGGGAGCCACAGTGCTGAGGGTGGAGGGTCCGTCCTAGACAGATGCCTGCCCAGGGAAATGCTCCACACCCTGTTGGAACCACAGTCCCACTCCAGGAACCCCCACATTAAGCCAGTGGTACCCCACCTGCAGGCATCAGGTACAATGCTGGGCACTGAGCAGGGCCACGACCTGGCAGGAGAAGCAGATGGCAGAGACACTCCAGTAGTCCCCAGCCTGACATGGCTCCTGCACAGCCCTCCAGCTCCTGCCCAGTGCAGACCCACCTTGGAGCCCTCCTCTGACTTTCCACTGCTCTGGGACAGGGACCTGCCATCCCCTCTGCAGACTGTTCTGGCCCCTGCAGCCCTCTCCAGAGGGCTATTTTCCCCACATTCCCAGGCCTGGAGGGGTTGGGCTCGGGCACCCTCCCTGCTCCTCACCGTGCCTCCTCTCAAATTCACTACCCCCCATGTAATGTCACTTACCCTCTCCTGTGGCAGTTGCTTCCCAGGTCCTGAGGATATCAGCCCCTGACTCCCTGTCTCCTACTCAACTCCTTCCCACCCCTCATTGCCCTAGCCTCCTTTCTCCTGGACCACCTCCCCTCCATCTTCAAATTGAGTTAAACATTCTTAAACATTTTAAATTGCATGTACAAACTTAGTGCATTCAGGTTTCTTTTGAAGTATTTCTATTGTTAAACCAGGAAAGCTCACCTCTGTGTTACTACTCTGTTGTTGCTATAAGAATTTACCAGAAACTTAGTGGTTGAAAACACCACAAATTTATTGTAGTTCTGCAGGTCAAAATCTGGTACAGGTCTCACCAGACTAAACTCAAGGAGTTAGCGAGGCTGTGTTCCTTTCTGGAGGTTCTAGTTGAACCTAGAACTATTTCCATTTTCTGCTCCTTCAGGTTGTTGGCCTGCAGGTGTCGGGCATGCCATGGGCACTGGGCACTGGCAAGGAATTCATTTCCTTGCCACAGCAGGGCCAAGGTCCCCATTTTCTTGCCCACCATAAACTGAAGGTCATTTTTGGCTTCTACAGGCACCGCCATTCCTTAGCTCATGCACTCATCCTCCATCTTCAAAGCCAACAACAGCCAGTTGAGTCTTTCTCATGAACCATCCGTGGCTTTCTGCAGCCCGGAAAGCTTCATGTAATTAGGTTGGGTCCCCCTGAATAATCCTGAATAATCTCCCCATCACAAGGTCCTTAATCATATCTGTAAAATCCCTTTTGCCATATAAAGTAACATTCACAGGTTCTGGGGGTTAGGGTATAGACATCCTGGAGAGAGGGTATCATTTTTCCACCATTACATTACCCTACCCAAAAACCAAAACAAAGTTACCAAGGTGTATCAAATAAATGTACAAACATAGTGAATCTCAAGGTTGTCTTAAACATCCCAATACTCTACAAAGTTACTCTTTCAACTTAAAATAACAAATCTACAATAACATACAAGTCTAGTTAGAAATCCTGATGCTATCTTCTTAAATAATTTGAGTGTCAAATGCATAACAGATCATACTCATGATTAAACTGAACTCAAAAGTATCAACACTATCATTGCTTCATTTAATCCTGTTCATGTTGAGGTTTTCATCTTTTATCTTTTCAAAGTTATACACATATTGTTTTAAAAATAGAATGGGTTTTTTAAGCCAAAAATAAATGATCAATGCAGTCTCCAACTCTGATCCTTCCCAGATTTAACTCTTAGCTATTTCTTCAGGCATGTAAAATCCATCTTTCACAAACCACACATGCTTTTACTGCCTTTTATTGGTTTTTCTACATAAGGTGTCCCCTGCTGGTGTCCTTGGAGAAGGGGGGGGGGGTCACTGGCCTCAGTTTCCTGATCCAGCATCATCCCAGTCTGGTATTATTACAGCTTCATTACTGCAGGTTTCAGCAGAAAACAAGATGTCCTAGGGTCATATTTGCTTTCTTGCACAACTTTTTGTTTTGCCTGGAGTTAATAATTGCCTTTCTTTTTGTTTGCTTAGTTTTCTATACATGTCTCATTAATTCATTCTTAGATTCTCCTGCAGAAGCGTGAACCTCTCAATACTTGAGATCCATGGCACAACTGACAGCTCAGTTTCATCTTTTCCCAGAGCCCCCACTATGCCAGCTCTCTGCCCCAGGCTGCTTATTCTTGGGCCTGTGGCCCAAATTGCTCCTTCACCAGTAGGCTGCTTATTCTTGGGCCTATGGCCCAAGTTCCTCCTTCACCAGCAGCCTGGAGCACCTCCTTTCTCCTTTTACTGGATCCCTCGCTTTCCTCTTCCTTCATTCACCCTCTGTTTGAGGAAGAACATTCTCCAAGTTTCCTGAGAGAGGGTGCATGGGAAGTTATGGAGTCATTGCTTATTTGTCCTTAGTCTACTCTTACATCTGCTTGTTAGTGTAGTTAGGCACAAAAGTTTGCCTAAGTTGAAAACTATTTCTTCCCAGGATTTTGAGGGTATCATGTGATTTTCTTCTAGTCCCAAGAATTCCCATGACTTTCTGAATTCTAACCCTTTGTGATTTCCCTCCCTCTCTCTTCCTCTTCCTCTCTCCCTCCCTCCCTTTGGAAATCTCAATGATGTTTCCTGATTAAAAACTTCTCTTTCATCTATTGTCCAGAGATCCAAACCGTGCAGTTCTAGGAAATTTTCTTTGGGGTGTTTTTTTTTTCTGTGGTTTTTGTTTTTTGTTTTTGCTTATTTTCCCCCCTCATTTTGTGGAACTTTTGTTATTTAGATGTTAGAATTCTCTTTTGAGAGGCACAATATGTGGTAGTTAAGGGCATAGACTCTGGGCCATTCTGCTGCTTCCTGTCGTATGATATTGTGGCCCTCCTTCCTCATCTGTAAAAACAGGATAATAACAGTACCCACTCCGTGGAATTGTTGTAAAGATCACACAAGGTAAAGTTTGTAAGGTAATGAGTACGGTGCCCAGCACACAAGCACTCTGAATGCCTTATTATATATCAATTGAAATTTCATAGGGGAAGCTGCCACCACAAAGTGGTGCTTGTGCCCCCCAACCCACTGCAGTGGTGGTGGCAAGTCCCAGCCCATTCACCACTTCATCTATCCCCCTCTATTATGGAGGCTGCTGAGGTATCAGGCCAGTTCTAAGCCCTAGAGAATGCTACTCAGTGTGATTGATTATATTTTCTCTTCCCCAAATATCAGGTTTTGTTTTATACATTCTGAAACATTTCAATTATATCTTTCACCTTCTATTGAATTGTTCTTTTTCCTTTCATATTTTTCATTTGTAAGCACTCTTTCTCATTTGCTAAATTTTCTTTCTTTATAGCCTCTTGTTCCTTTTTTTTTAGATTATTTATTTATTTATTTATTTATTTATTTAACAGAGACAGCCAGCAAGAGAGGGAACACAAGCAGGGGGAGTGGAAGAGGAAGAAGCAGGCTCATAGGTGGAGGAGCCTGATGTGGGGCTCGATCCCACAACGCCGGGATCATGCCCTGAGCCGAAGGCAGACGCTTAACCGCTGTGCCACCCAGGCGCCCCTATAGCCTCTTGTTCTTGATTTTGGTTTTCTTTTAAGTTTTTATTTTACTTCCAGTTAGTTAACATACAGTGTTTTATTAGTTTCAGTTGTGCAATATATTGATTGTTTTGACTTTGGATGCAACATCCTCTCTAATATCTCTGCAGGTATGGTTTTAGCTTTTCTTTTTATCTTATTGTCTCTGCTCTTTCTGAGTTCCTTTTCCTTTTCTGTTTTTGTTTTCTTCCTCCTCTTTAGGTGGCTGGTGATCCTGGGCTGCCCAGTTGCTTTTAAGAGTGGTATCTTACTGGTGGGGCTTATTGCCTGGTGAGCTTTGAGGCCAGGGATCTAGCCAGGCCATTCTCCTGAGCACACTCCAGCTGCCAGTCTTCTTTTGAGCCAGGAGATGCTACAGAAAGGAGCTCTGAGTTTCATGGGTGGCACGTGCTGGGGGCTAGACTTGGGAGCCAGGGTGGAGGTGGGAAAAGGGCAAGAATCTCATTAACTCCCTGACTTTTGTTACAGGACCCTACTCTGACAGCCCAGCCACTGCCAGTAGGGATAGAAGTGTGGGGTCTCCTTTTTCCAACTACATTTTCACACGCAACCCCTGGGACACTAACCTCTGGTCAGCTAAAGCAGATGCTATTGGCCACCTTCCTCCAGTTGCACAATATCTCACTTCTGTGTTCATGGGGTTTTGGCTTTATAAAACTCTTTACCTATCATTCTAGAGGGGAGGGATGTGAAGAAAATATCCTGTTTAACTAGAGGCGTATTTTATTTTAAACCCTCCCAGGGTTGAGAAGGGACCTGCCTACCTGGCCACTTTGTTGCCTCAGGCAGGCTGAGGTTGCTGGAGCGGCAATCTCAGGGCCTGAGTTTGCAGACGTGGTTTCATTGAGTTAGGGTCCTCGGGCTGGGTGTGACATGGGGCAGACGTCCAGGGCAGCTCAATGCCCTGATGGATACCTGGAGCCTTTAAAAAATAGTTGGGAGAATTTAGGGAACTCTGGGTGCAAGCCCTTTCCACTGAATTGGTTCACAAGCCTGTCTCTTCAATTCTGGTTCTACCGACTGTGGATCATTGAATCTAGGACGCCGTCATCTTTAAGATGCACTACTGTTTTAGGGGTCACTAGGAAAGAGAGCGCTGCTAATTCCATGACAGCCCACCATCCATTGGTAGGCACACCCCGACTTCAGAGCGCACGACGCGAAGCAACCTGGAATCTAACTCTGAAATATGGCGACTCTGTCACCTCTCCCAGCACGCGTTTGGGCAGACGGGAGTTCCTCAGCCCTGGAGGGGATCCGAACTTCCTTTGCCCTCCCTCTTGCGTGCGAGCGTGGAGGCAGGAGACACGCATCACCTAAGTTTTTTCTGTAAAGGAAGTAGGGAAATGGAGCAGCGGCCGGAGTGGGGCAGGAGGGTGAAGCCAGGGGCTGAGACAAACTGGCGGGACGGTCCTCCGCCGACGGAGGGAAAGCCCAGCGGGTAGAAAAGACGCGGACAGCGACAGCGAAAGGCGGGCGCGCCGCGGCCACCGCCCGCCCCGCCCCGCCCCTTTCATCCTCTCGGCTCCCGAGCCTTAACTGTCCCTCCCCACCCCGGAAGCTCATTCCTCTCTCCACCCCCCCCCCCCGCCGAAGGCGAAAGGGCCTTTTATCGCGAGACTTTCGTCCTCCTTCGGGCGCTTCCGCCGGCGCCCAGATCGCGCGAGACCGCGGAGGGAGCAGGAGCGTGTGGCGCGCGCGGCGGCCGCGACGGACGCAAGATGGCGACGGCGACCATAGCTCTCGTAAGTGAGCCGTCCGTGACCGCGGGCCGCCGCTCAGCTGGCGGGAGTGGGTCGTCGGCCCGGCTAGAGCGCCAAGGCCCCTCGGAGACGCGGCGGTCGCTCCCGAGCCCCCGCGGCTCTTGGTCGCGCGAGGCGGGGGCGGAGCGGGCGCGAGGTGGGGGCCGGCCCGCGGCCCCAGCTTCCGGCTCGCGGGCTACAGCTTCCGGCGGTCGGCGTCGGGGGGCCGAGCCCAGGCGCGGCCCCATCGGGGTGCGGCCGGCCTGGCCCGGCCCCAGCGAGCGGCCTCGAATGGCGCCGCGGAGCTGCAGCCTCAGGGCGGAGCCAGGCGGCCGTCGTACCGTTCTGCCAACGGGCGCTCCTGCGGCTCGGACTTGACGGCGGGGCTCCTGGGAGCGATGGCGTCTCTTCTCCCGGCCGAGTGAAGGGACCTCCAGGCGTGCACGGCCTGTAGGAAGGAATCTTGGCCCGCTGGGAGGGGTGGCGGCCTCGGCGGCATGCATCCACAGCTGTGACTCTGCTCCCACTGATGCTCTGCGGGGAAGTGGTTACCAGCTAACAGGGACTCCGTCCTATCTTAGAAAGGAGAGAACGTGCTGTCTGAGCACACGTTTCTGAGCAGTTGCTTTGTCTCAGGAGGTCACAGTGTGTTGGGGCACAGTGGGGAACCAGAGGCCGTCCCTGCCCTGTTCAGGGGACTGGTGGACACGGAGGTCGTGGACTGCCAGCCCGGGGGACGTGTGCTCAGGGTGTTGTGGGCACCCAGAGGAAGGAACCCCTCCCTCCCCTGTTCAGGGCTCACCTATTTGTTAGTGGCATTGAGTGAGTAGCATAGACAGAGAACCCTTGTACACACCATGCTTCCATGGTGAAGTCTCCCTTGACCCTTTTGCTTCCCTGCTCCGTTTAAATGAGTGTCTGTTCTCCTGGACCCTTCATGGCATCACTTCATCCTTTTATTTACCTGCCCCCCTGCCACCAAGCCATACCCAGAGTGACATGGTGAGGCCTGTCTGCGAAGGCAGCGTTTGTAGGTGCCTGGAGGCTGGACGGATAGGGAAGACATTTGGGGGTCAGTATCCTTAACGCTAGAGCTAGGCTTTGGCCGGGCCCTGAGCTGGGGGCTGACACCCAGTGAGGGAGGCTGGACCCATATCCCTGGGGTAGGAACTGACTCCCAGGGGGAGAGAGGCCCCCGCTTGTGAGGGAGCACAGCGTGTGATTCTCAGATCTGGCTAACCTCTTTCTACCACATCTTCTTGTTGAAGCTACAGGAGCAAGTGACCTTCATGAGAGGGAAGTTAGAAAAGAGATGCGGGTGGAGGACTTGGTGACTGTCCCAGATAGTGGTTGAAGTTGGACAGTGAAGGAGAGGGAGGCTTGGAGACGGGCCGAACTCCTGGGAAGGTGTGGAATGTGGAGGAGGAAGAGAAGCCAATGAAAGTGGATGATTGGTTTCTCCTGAGCGTCCCAGGGCCGCAAGAACACCAAGCCCAGCCTTGGTGGTTGCTGGAGGCTATAACTGGTGGCACCCTGGACCTCTGGAGACTGAGTGATGAGCTGGCTCAGCTCTGCTGTGGCACAGTGCCAGACAGGTGCATCACAGTGGAGATGGACGGGGGCAGAAAGTCCAAACCCTGTAAGCTGAGGTTTTCAGTAGGGCTGTTTGTTGCCCATTGAATTCTCTCAAAAGGTTAACATGTGCATATGTCAGTGGGTGTATGAAAAAGATCCAGGCTTGCATCAGATTCTGGGAGTGAGGTCCAGGCTATGGCCTGGTATGTTCCTCTTGTAACCTGTTCAGTGGACAGACTCCTAGACAGCCCATT
This sequence comes from Ailuropoda melanoleuca, assembly GCF_002007445.2. Taxonomy (NCBI): domain Eukaryota; kingdom Metazoa; phylum Chordata; class Mammalia; order Carnivora; family Ursidae; genus Ailuropoda; species Ailuropoda melanoleuca. The sequence continues at coordinate 102,763,454 of NC_048226.1, read as the reverse complement.
TTCTTGTTGTCTTAGTTGGGCGTAGTGAGAGCTTGTTCTGTGTTGTGCTCCATGCATGCCGAACAACGCTGGTTGCTATCCTAAGATGTGGCTTCAGCCCTTCTGGGAGGATAGAGTGGCACTGAACTTGGCTGATAGTGACTTGGTAGGGAAGGACACAGGAAGATGCAGAAGTGTCTCTCGTCACTTGTGCCTTCCACCTAGTGCTGCAGAAACAGGCCACAGCCCCTTCCTGTCAGGGACGTAGTCTTCTGGTGGCATTGTGTGTCTCTGACTTACCAGTCCATTTTTCCCGACCTTTGACAGCTGGGCTCGTGCCTGCTTGGGGACATTACCCTTGGGTACCGTCTGGCAGGGGCACCAGACCCTCTCCCTTCCCTGTGGGCACCGTCGCTCCCTCTTCCTCCTGAAGACGCTGGCGTGCACGCTACCTGCTAGCCCCCAGCTGCCTAGGCCCAGAGTGCCTCAGCCCCGTTCCTTGCACCTTGTGCTTGATTTTCTCCTTAGCGCTCACGAAACACAGACGTTCTCTTATGTAGGTGCCACTTGGCATGTGTCTCGTCTTGTGTTTGCTGCATCCGAAGTGCCCAGCACAGAGCCTAGCTGTCTGGTAGAGAGCAAGTCCCCACATGAAGAGGACTGAAGAGATGGAAAGCATTCTGCTTTGGGGATCTGACTCTGGGTGTTATACCGATGCTAATAATTGCTAAGACTTACGGCATGCTTGCTGTGTGCATGGATGGCCTGAAGTACTTTACATGGAGTGACTCACTGAAGCTTCATGCCAGCCCCGGGACACAGGCCTGAAGAGCCAGAAACCTGGAAATGTTAATTACTTAACTTTTCTGGTTTTCTAATGGAAATAATCCTTTTTGTCTGGGGCTGTTGCGCATTGGTAGTGCTGGAGTTCGGGTCCCAGACTCACAGGGCTGCGTTGCCTCCCAGAGGGGACTTCTCACCCCTTGAGGCACTGCTGCCTGGTGCTGGGGAGCTTTGTGACCACAAAGCCTCCTATTTACATTGCCAGATGGTGACAGCATGTGACCAACTGTGATAATAAATGGCAGTTTTCTCCAAGCTTTTTAAGTATCTGCTTAGAACAGAAGCTGAGACTCTGCGGGAACAAGGAACTTGGTTTCTTTGGAGGCAATGGGATGTCCTGTGTAGCATCCTCTCCTGGACTGATTTTTCCCGAGAAGTCTCTTCTGAGTCGTGCTCTGCTCTCAGCAATGTCCTGCTTCCTGTGTTGGCTATTACAGTAATTTGGGAGAGCACGAAGTTGTTTATAATTGTGCCCTCAAGTTGGCTCTGTTCATGGATCAAGGGACTGGATTGCTTCCCCAGACCCAAAGTGATCTATTGCTGTGAGCCTTGAGAGGGCAGCCTCTGCTCCAGATGTGCTCCTGGGGGTGCCAGGGAACTTGGGGCAAGCCAGACACTGACCCTGTCCCCACCTGCCATGCACCCACTCGGGGGAACCTGTGTCAGAAGGGCCCCACATCCTTTGGTCCTCTCTCCCCTAAGTAGCAGTGGTGCTGAGTTCAGAGCACCATCACCCAAGGCTTTGCTTGGGCGTTAGCCACAGCTTTTGTGCCCACTGGCCATGTCTCTAGCACGGACAGGCTTGTGTTGCTGTCTCCTTTGGGGCTAGAGAGCCTGAGACACGCTCTGACCAAGCCAGCCCCAGCCTCTGGCTTTGTGCACAGGGCTCCAGGGGTGGCTGTGGCTGTCCTCTGTGTTCCAAGATATCTGTGGGTCTTGAGATGGGAGTGGGTAAGTGTATTCTGCTCTGAGTTACTGCCGTGTAGCCTCTGGGAAGGTGGAGTAGGTCTCAGGGCCCTTCTACCAAGTCCCCCATCCCCACGACGTTGCCCACTTCCTGCCCTTGGCCTGTCTTTGCTCCTGCCATCCTGCTAAGCTGAGTTGGGAGCTGTTCCTTCCATTAGACTGGCTCTGCATGGCAGTGGCTCCATGGCCCCTCTGGGTGTGGGGTATGGCCAGGCTCTCAGCTGCCAGCCCTGGACGGTTTGACTGCTGGGGGAAGAGAGGCTTGTGCATACAAACCACCTGCCTGGCCCTGTTGTTCAAAGGGCAGCCCTCCTCAGAGGTGTCTTCAGGAGGGGCTTGGGGTATGGGCTTGACCGGAGCCTGTGGTAGGCATTAGGACTGATGCTGAGCCGTGTGTAGGGGTGCTAGAGAGGTGCCCCGTCTGCCTCGAAGGGGATGAGGGGAGATGGCCAGCTGTGCCCCTTGTCATCCCGTCTGGCCTGGCCCAGCCTGCTGGCAGGAAAGGAACTGATCTTTTAGGACCTCAGCTCTGTGGCCAGGGGGCAGGTTTAGGCCCTGGGGAGGATCCCTTTCTTTGGCATGGGACAGGAGCTCCTTTATTCTCTGTCCTATCCTTTCCTGATGACTCCCTGACAACTCCAGGCTCCCCTAGGTTCTGCCAGGCCAGCCCCTTGTACCAGGGCCCTGGTTAGCTGCAGCTGTCCTGGAAGAATGGGTGGGATGGAGTGGGATACTTTGGGATGTTCAGGGGCCAAGCCAGAGCTGATCTCTTCCTGTGCCCCTGCTGGCCTCTCTTTCTCGTCCATGGGCATTTAGCCCTTAGCTAGGGAAGGGGAGAGAGGGCCGGGGCGGGTGGATCTCATGACTGTCCATTACAACATCTCCTTCCTGCCTGCAGCAGGTCAATGGCCAGCAAGGAGGGGGGTCCGAGCCGGCGGCGGCGGCAGTGGTGGCAGCCCGCCCATCTGCCTGCCTGCCCGCCTGCCCGCCCGCCCGCCTGCTTGTGCGTCCCTGGGCCCAGAGAGATGGGGATGGGGTGGGAGGAGCCCTAGGGACTCTTCTCTGCCTTCTGGGTAGAGGTGCCTGTCTTGCTCCCTTACCACCCAGCCTCAGGCCTGGCTCCAGCCTCTCCCCGTAGCGTCCACCCTGCTTCTGTGGTGGCTCGCAGCCTTGTGTGTCTTCAGACTTTGGGTGGAGAGTGACAGTGGTCAGGTGGGGGCTAAGCCTGAGCCAGTGTAAGTTGTTAGCCATCAGTGTCCTACAAGAGGGCAGCCACGCTGTTCCGGAATGTGATGGGTGTTAAGAGCCAGAAACACAGATTTTCATTTCAAATCTCAAATTTAAATAAAATAACAAAAGCAGAATAACGTGCAAGTTAGAGCACAGGGTCTGTGTGGGACTTGGGCCAGGTTTCAGAGTGGGCGTGGGCAGGGCAGATCGTGTCCTGCTCTGGTGGTTTCGCCCTTGGGAGCTTGTCCTATTGGAGGTGGAGCCAGGCCTTGTCGCTGGGTAATAAGGTTCTTTGTGCTTCTGCATGGCAGCGCCTGCCTCCGGGGGGTTCCCGTGGGGGCTCAACAAGGTGGCCTGGCGGCCTTTTGGAGCTGGGCCCTCCTGTGGGCCCCCCAGCACACTCAGGGGAGGGCTGGCCGTGGTATGCAGCCTGGATCCTGGGAAGTTATGGGGGCTGAAGCAGATGGGCAAAGGGGCCAGGGCATCCCTCTAGCCAGCCCTCCCCTGCCCTGGTTGATGGGAGAAGGGCCTTTTGTTTATCAAGACAAAGAAGAGATTGAAAAGTTTCTAAGGGGCTGGAAGGGGGTTGGCATTGATTACCATGGTGACAGCCTGCTCTGGAGTCACAGCCCCTGGCTCTCAGGGCTTCTGTCCCACGAAGGAGAACTGGGCTTGGGGCCAGTTAGGAGGGCGGAGAGGACAAGCTTCAGGGGCCAGACTGGGTCGCCAGGGTAGGGGCCTCCAGGCCCCTTCTGCCCTTTGACCCTGTGCTGGAAATCTAATGCTTGGGCTGGTCAGGATGGTGGTTCTTGGGGTTTGGGTCAGCTGGCCACTTCCTGCCTCCTTCGAAACTCTGTCCTTGCTCGTCACGTCTGCATTGGGGATCTGCCTCCTCCACTGTCCCTTCTAAGGCTGTGCGCTGGGAGCTGCAGAACATCCCCTCTGGAGGGGGCTGGCCGTGGTCTGTCCTTGCAGTTGCTGGGTAGCCCCAGGCCCCCTGAACTGGTGGGCAGGCAGGTGTGATCTGACCCCTGATACACACTCTTTGATCTGGTGGCTGTGCTTTTCTTTTTGCTCGCACGGCTATATTCTTCCCCTGCAAACAGCTTAGAAATGAATTTTGGCAGAAGGAATGTCAACTTAATCCTAGTTGCATTGGATCTGTCTGCAGCGGGCTGTGCCTGCTCTACCCCCATCCCCCAGAATATATCCTGGTCCCCATGCTCGCCTGGCTAGGTTGTGGGCAGGTCCACTTTTCCTCTGTGGCTGGTCTGCTCCTGGCTTCTCTTCCCAGTGGGCTAAGTACAGCCCAGGGAGGAGTTTGAGGTGGGGTGGAGCCCTCCTCCGGGCTGTTGTGGCCTGGAGAGCTGCTCCAGGTTCTCAGCAGTGTGCAGGGATGGGGGATGGGGCGCTGCATGGAGGTGTGCTGGGAGGGAGGCCCTTTCCCTTACTTGCTCCTTGAGTGGTCCCTGGAACTCCGCCCAAGCAGGGAAGCCAAGTCTGTGACCCTGGCTGGGGCTGCGGGAAGGCGTGGGGGCAGCAGTGGATGCCAGGTAGTCCAGGAATGAGGAGTTCCTGCACATCCAGAGAACCATGGCCCCTTTTGCTTATAAAGGATGGCCAGGGCCAGCTCCCTGGCATGGCGTGGGACTGAGGTTCTGGGGTCAGGTTTGCTACAAGGGCGGCCCCTTCTGCTACTTGCTGCCTGTCTTCATAGCTCCTGAGGCGGCCGTTGTGGCCAGGGCCCTGCAGGTGCTCTGGGTGGTCCGAAGGCCCCCAACGTACCTGCCTTCCTCAGTGGCTTGGGTCTTGGGAGAGACAGACCTAGGGACAGGCACAGGGATGGCAGAAGGGCAGACCTGCCTGTCCCTGGGAATGGGCTGGACTGGAGGCCTTGTGCAGTTGTAGGGGAGACCGGTGGGGTGGGGTTCCTGGGGCCCTATGAGGGAGATCTTGAGCTGGTTCTTAATGACTGCCCTGCTCCCCACCACCAGGGGACAGACTCCATCAAGATGGAGAATGGGCAGAGCACAGCCGCGAAGCTGGGACTGCCTCCTCTGACGCCCGAGCAGCAAGAGGCCCTCCAGAAGGTGAGAGTGTACCTCCTGGGGAATTGTGGGCACGGCTGGGGGGTGGGGGGAGGGCAGTCGGCGGAGGAAGGCGCATCTCCCCGCAGGCCGGGCCCCCCAGTGCTCCTCACCACCTTCTCCCGCAGGCCAAGAAGTACGCCATGGAGCAGAGCATCAAGAGTGTGCTGGTGAAGCAGACCATCGCGCACCAGCAGCAGCAGCTCACCAACCTGCAGGTGAGCGGCCAGGGCCCCACCCTCTGGCCTCGGTGCCGGCTCTGCTGGAGGCCGCCCCACCCGCCTGGGCCGGGGAGCCTCCGCCGCCCCTCCCCTGCCACCTCCACCTCCTCTTCCTTCTCTTCCTCCTCCTGTGCCTGTGGCCGTCCCCACAAGGTGTTGTGGTTCTGTTTCTCAAGGACTCGTTCTTGGGACGCCCAGGTTCCTCCATGAGGCATGAGTGGCCCAGCCTTACCCATCTGCTGAGTGCCCGTGGTCCTCTCCCCACCCTTTCGCGTAGCTGTGCCCTGCACCCTGAGTTGGCTCCTCCTCTTGGACTTGAGATTGTCGCCTCAGGTTGCCTGTGCACCCAGCTGGTGGTGCAGCATGTAGGGGCGTTCCTCCCCATCCCCCTCGGATAAGAGTGGTCAGGCCCCGACCCCTGCAGTGAGTCCAGACCACCTGAGCTGGGGTCCAGGACAGGGAGGACAGGCTGGGGGCGCCTCCAACAGCGTCCTGCTCTAGCCCTGTGGCCAGAAGCAGCAGTGGCTCTGGGGGAGAGGCCAGGGCTAGGCTGACAGGTGCCTGGGCCTCGAGCCCCCTGCCCCCTGCCCAGCCCTCAGGAGATGCCCTGGCTCTTCACTGTGCTCCACCTGCGCCCTCCTCCTCCTCCTCCTCTTCCTCCTCCTCCTCCTCCTCTTCCTCCTCCCCCTCCCCCCCTTCCCTCCCTCCTC
>NC_048226.1:102752671-102753879 GCF_002007445.2 Ailuropoda melanoleuca | reverse complement strand
GGGGCCGGTGGGGGTGGGTGGGAGGGGTGGGCCAGCCAGCCATAGCTCTCAGCTGTCCCCTCCCCCACACAGTCCACAGTGATGGTTCTGCGTAACATGGTGGACCCCAAGGACATCGACGATGACCTGGAGGGGGAGGTGACGGAGGAGTGTGGCAAGTTTGGTGCTGTCAACCGCGTCATCATCTACCAGGAGAAGCAGGGCGAGGAGGAGGATGCGGAGATCATCGTCAAGATTTTTGTGGAGTTTTCCATAGCCTCTGAGACTCACAAGGCCATCCAGGCCCTCAATGGGCGCTGGTTTGCTGGCCGCAAGGTGGTGGCGGAAGTGTATGACCAGGAGCGTTTTGATAACAGTGACCTTTCTGCGTGACCTTGGCCCTGTTGCCTGGACTTGCACTTGCTCCTTGCTTCCTCTGGGTTTTCTAGAGTTATTGATGTGTTGGTGTCTCAGGCCCAGCCGCCCGCGTGGGGATAAAGGTGCAGATGCCGTTGGCCCTCAACATCCCTGTGTGGCAGTGGTCCTGTGCTTCTGGGCTCCCGGGGGCCGGCCTGGGGGAAGGGACAGGCGGGGGGGCCTTGGAGGCCTGCAGGTGCCTCCCTTCCCCGAGGAAGGGGTGGAGGGCCGGCCGCGGAATGCGCACGGGGCTTCCCTGTCAGCCCCGGCGGGACCCCCACCCCTCCCCGGTATGACCTGTTCCTGCCGAGTGAAGCCCTTAGATGGAGCGGGTTGCGGGGGCCGGGGAGGAGTGGCCGGCCGCGGTGGGGTCGTGGGGCCGACCCTAGGGAGGAGGCGGAGGCGGAGGTGGGGTATTGGTGCGGCGTCCCAGAAAGCTGCTGGGCAGCCAGGGAAAGCCTGGTGCCTACGCGGACTTCATGTCCCATCGTGCCTTGCGCCAGCAGACGGAAGTAAAGCTTCCCGGCAGGCTGTGCGCGGAGCCGCTACGGGTTCTCAGAGGCGCCAGCACCGCGAGGCCTTGTGGGGGTTGCAGTTCCCGGCGGCGATGGGTGGTGAGGGCGGGCCTCGGCTTCCCGGCGGGCTGCGCGGCGGCCGGCGCTTGTCGGCGGGGCAGTCCGGCGGGTAGCGGCGGCTGTTCCGGTTGCGGCACAGCGGCGGACGAACGGGCTGGGCGGGATGCGGGGCCGCCGCCGCCGCCTCCCCAGAATCTGAGCGCCGGCCGGGCCGCGCACCCACCTTTGCCCCCGGCC
>NC_048226.1:102751331-102752556 GCF_002007445.2 Ailuropoda melanoleuca | reverse complement strand
CGGCCCCGGCGCTCATGCGGACCGAGCCCCGCCCCCCGGCCGAGCCCGCCGCCCGAGCCCGCGCCTGAGCCCGCGCCGCGCGCTTGCCCGCACCATGCTCAAGTGCATCCCGCTGTGGCGCTGCAACCGGCACGTGGAGTCGGTGGACAAGCGGCACTGTTCGCTGCAGGCCGTGCCCGAGGAGATCTACCGCTACAGCCGCAGCTTGGAGGAGCTGCTCCTCGACGCCAACCAGCTGCGCGAGCTGCCCAAGGTGAGCGGCCGCCCGCACCTGGGCACCGGGCGGCGGGGTCGGTCCGGGCCGGGGCGCCGGCTGGCTGACCCCACCCTCCTCACCTACCTCGGGTGCTGGCACCAGGCGGCAGCGATCGTCAGGTGCGCGCCTGGGAGTGGCGGGGCCGGCACAGCCTAGGAGAGCGGCGGTGGAGCGAGAGCCGCGGCCGTGGTAGATGGGACGGGCTGGACGCAGGGGAAGGTGAACCTGGTCTGGCAGGTTGAGACCAGCTTGCTGCGCTGCTCTGGAGGTGGGGAGCCCAGCCTTCTCGGCCTGCTCTCTTCCTGGGGCTGAGGTGAGGTAGGCGAGCTCTCCGGAAGGTCCTCGTCCCGCATAGGTCTGCAGGCTCTCCACGTCCCCTTGGTGTCGCGCCTCCTTGTCCGCTTGCTTTCCTTCTAAGGCCGCTCTGGAGAAGAGGCCAAAGGAAGCAGGTCATAAAAGGATTTCCTTTCTGGAGACAGGGTGCTAAGTGGCCCAGTGCCTGGCGGCTGTGTGCCACAAAGGGTGTGGCGCCCCCCCCCCCACCCCGTCCTGGGCTTAGATGGGACTGGATGGGACGGTTGTGTCCGGTTCTGTCCATCGCCCTTTCCAGGAACCTTCACAGTTGCCTGTGTTTGTGGTACTCACTGCGGTTGTCGCTTTTTTTTTTTTTTTTTTTTTTTTTTTTTTTTTTTTTTTTCCTGTAGCTGTCAAGTTGTTGTCACAGATTCAGGCTGGGGTGGTTGGGTGCCATGGCAGAAAGCACTGTGGGCCCTGGCAGTCTCCCTGGGGGGGTACAAGAGGGGCTTCAGGTGATGAGTGGAGTCGAGGGGAGCACGCAGAGTAAGGAACAGGGAACTGCTCGGCTTGGAGCAGATGAACTTCTCAGCTGAGATTTGGGCACATGAGCTCCGTCCTATAGCCAAACAGCTGCAAGGAAGGCGTCTCAGGTGACATCAAGGGACCAGGTAC
>NC_048226.1:102720688-102742979 GCF_002007445.2 Ailuropoda melanoleuca | reverse complement strand
TTTTTTTTTTTTTTTTTTTTTTTTTTTTTTTTTCCTGTAGCTGTCAAGTTGTTGTCACAGATTCAGGCTGGGGTGGTTGGGTGCCATGGCAGAAAGCACTGTGGGCCCTGGCAGTCTCCCTGGGGGGGTACAAGAGGGGCTTCAGGTGATGAGTGGAGTCGAGGGGAGCACGCAGAGTAAGGAACAGGGAACTGCTCGGCTTGGAGCAGATGAACTTCTCAGCTGAGATTTGGGCACATGAGCTCCGTCCTATAGCCAAACAGCTGCAAGGAAGGCGTCTCAGGTGACATCAAGGGACCAGGTACCAACAGGAAGTTAGAAGCACAGCGAGGGGCGGGTACACATTTTTCTCTCCTTTTCTTGCTGCAGATGAGGGTGATGAGGCAGCACCCTGGGTTCCTGTGTGGCCTGCAGCAGGCAAAGGCCCACGGGATCTGTGACGTGTGAACCCGTGTCTGCTCTGGAGGGGCCCTGTCTTGCAGAGTCCGTCCTACCCTGACCCCACCCCTGCCCACAGCCCTTCTTCCGGCTGCTGAACCTGCGGAAGCTGGGCCTCAGCGACAACGAGATCCAGCGGCTGCCCCCCGAGGTGGCCAACTTCATGCAGCTGGTGGAGCTGGATGTGTCCCGCAACGGTGCGGAGGCTGGCGCAGGGCTGGGGTGGAGCCCAGGGGCGGCAGCAAGGGCTTCAAGCTCCAGGAGACTCTGGGTGTGTCTCTGCGCTGAGCCCTCTTCTATCACAGATATCCCTGAGATCCCCGAGAGCATCAAGTTCTGCAAGGCTCTGGAGATTGCAGACTTCAGCGGGAACCCCTTGTCTAGGTGGGTGGTGGCTGCACTGGGGGGCTGCGTCGGGCATGGGGGCTTCCGCGGCCCTGTTCTGAATATCTGAGGTCCCCCTTTCTCTGCACAGGCTCCCTGAAGGCTTCACTCAGCTGCGAAGCCTGGCTCACCTGGCGCTTAATGATGTGTCCCTGCAAGCGCTGCCTGGGGATGTGGGCAAGTGAGTGATCCCAGGGCAGGGGGACTCAGCTCGGCCTCACTCCTCCATCTGTCCCCATCGTCCCTGCTTCCATCACTTCCCCACCCTGATCTCTCTTTCAGCCTTGCCAACCTGGTGACCCTGGAGCTGCGGGAGAACCTGCTCAAGTCCTTGCCTGCGTGAGTGGGTGTGGGTCTTCCAGCAGCACCTGTTTGGGTCGCGGTGCCAGGGGCCTGGGGCCACATGGCCACAGCAAACTTGCTGTTTGTTCTGCAGGTCTCTTTCCTTTCTGGTCAAGCTGGAACAGCTGGATCTGGGAGGCAATGAGCTGGAAGTACTGGTGCGGAGAGGGCGGGGCCGTCATGGGCGAGGCAGGGCAGGTGAACCTTGGGCTGTCCCTCCAACCCCATCACTCTGTCCCCATCTCTTGTTGCAGCCTGACACCCTCGGGGCTCTGCCCAACCTCCGAGAGCTGTGGCTGGACCGGAACCAGTTGTCAGCACTGCCCCCGGTGAGTGAGGGTGTGGCAGCCCCTAGCTCGCCCCCGGCTGGTCCCTGACCTTCTGTGCCCACCCTCAGGAGTTGGGGAACCTGCGGCGCCTCGTATGCCTGGACGTGTCAGAAAACCGGCTGGAGGAGTTGCCTGCAGAGCTTGGCGGTCTGCTGCTGCTCACTGACCTGCTGCTGTCCCAGAACCTGCTGCAGCGGCTTCCGGATGGCATCGGTCAGCACCGGCCTGGGTGCTGGGAGGGGCGCGGCTGGCGGTGAACCTCGGCCTAGAGGAGGGTCCTGGGGGGAGGGCCCTGACTGTCCCTGGGCTCTGAGAGACACTCCTGAGAAGAGGAATGGACGCTGAGGCTGGGGTGGGGGGTGACCAGGTGCTGCACCTGAGCGGCCGAGGCGTGTTGTGGTGGCGGGGTGGGGATGGTGAGCTGGGGAGGCCATGCAGGAGTGCCGAGCTGTCCTCTCTGGGGCTGGGGAGCTGCAGGGACTGCACGAGCGGGAGGATGGGGCGGGCGGCAGAGAGGAGCGCTGCCCTGGGGCAGGGCGGGGCTTTTCCCTGCCAGGTGCTGTATGGGCAGCTGGTCCTTGTACCCCACTCAGCCTTGTCCCCCCGTGTCCGTGACCCCAGGTCAGCTGAAGCAGCTGTCCATCCTGAAGGTGGACCAGAACCGGCTGTGTGAGGTGACAGAGGCTATCGGCGACTGTGAGAACCTCTCTGAGCTCGTGCTCACGGAGAATCTGCTGACGGTACGGCCCAGCCTGGCAGGACCGGGGCAGCGAGGGCAGGGTGCAGCTGTGTGGCAGGATCCGGCTATCTGGTTGGATGGGAGGCCGCTGACAGGAAGCATTTGGCTGGGGGTGGCACAGTGTGGGGGGTGGAGACACTCCTGAGGGGTTCTTCCTCCTAAAGTCTAGTGGATTTTGGCCAACCCCTGGCCCTCCCTTTTCCTGGCCAGGCTCTGCCCCGCTCTCTGGGGAAACTGACCAAGCTGACCAATCTCAACGTGGACCGGAACCGTCTAGAGGTGTTGCCACCGGAGATCGGAGGCTGTGTGGCGCTCAGCGTCCTCTCCTTAAGGGACAACCGCCTGGCCACCCTGCCTCCCGAGCTCGCCCACACGGCTGAGTTACATGTGCTGGACGTGGCCGGGAACCGGTGAGTGCCTACCCGCCCTGCCCAGCCCCCGCTGAGCTGACCATGCCCACCGGCCCCCCCACTGAGCTGACCGTGCCCACCGGCCGCCAGGCTGCGGAGTCTGCCATTTGCGCTCACCCACCTCAACCTCAAGGCCCTATGGTTGGCCGAGAACCAGGCGCAGCCGATGCTCCGGTTCCAGACGGAGGACGACGCTCAGACGGGCGAGAAGGTGCTCACCTGCTACCTATTGCCCCAGCAAGCCCCGCCCAGCCTCGGTAGGTTGCCGTGGTTGGCGGCTGTGACCAAGGGGTGGGTATGGCCTCAGACTAGTCCGCCTGCCCCTGACATTGATCTGCTTCAGAGGATCTGGGGCCGCAGAGCAGCCCTGCGGAGAGCTGGAGCGACGCCCCGCCCAGCCGTGTCAGCGTCATCCAGTTCCTGGAGGTCCCAGCGTGCGGCGACGATGCCGAGGGAGCTGCTGCTGAGAAGCGGGTATGGCGGGGGGGCTCCTTGGGTGGGCCGCCTCCTCCCTGCCCTCCCCTGACCCCTGCCCTGCCCCACCCCGCACCCTCGTGCCCGTTGCAGGGCCTGCAGCGCCGGGCCACGCCTCACCCTAGCGAGCTGAAGGTGATGAAGAGGGGTGTCGAGGAACGTCGAGGCGAAGCCTACTCCTGCAGGCCTGAGTCCGGGCCGCCCTCGCCCCTGGAGGAGGTGCCTTTGGGAACCCGCACGGCGCAGGAGGGACACCAGCCCGGCAGGCTTGCACCTCTCGGGAGCCCTGGGCGTCTTGTCATACTGGGTGTGGGGCTCTGAGGGCCCAGGGTGGCTGGGGGGGCGGGGATGGGAGGAGATGAGCCTGGTGAGGGGTGGGGGTCTAGGGCCAAGTGTGCTGTGCTCTCCCACGGGGCAGGACCGTGTCCTGCAAGGGCTGTGGGGAGTATGTGGCGTAGCCATGCGGGGCAGGAGCACAGGGCGAGCCAGAGGTGGCCGCGTTCTTGGTGGTATGGGGGATGGAGAGCGAGGCCTGCGGGTCCTCACGCTGCTGGCTGGGGGCAGGATCAGCTTGGGTGTAGAGAGCTGGGACCAGTGTTTACAAGCCCAGTTCTGCTTCTTTAGACGCTTTTAGCCACAGGGGCTGGGGGAAGCTCTGGGATCCCGAGGGTGACACCTGGGGGACATAGGGCAGGCCCACCCACCCCGCGAAGCTGCCGTTGGCAGCTTGTTTGCAGAGCCGTGCTGCTGTCGGGGCTGCCGGCCTTTCTCAGGCTGGCGTTCTCCTGGGAGCTCGTCTGGTCCTTGTTCTTCAGTTGTTTTCAGGAAGATCTTTGAGGAGCTGCACCACAGAACTGTGGTTTTGCACGGCCTCTGTCGAGTTAGAGGGCAGCGTGGCGTCCCCGTGGGCTGGGATGGACTGCCCCCACCTGTGCAGGGGTGAGCCCGCCAGGGGCACCGCAGACTGACCCGCTGCCTGCCCGGCCGCAGGACAAGAGGCTGAGCGCCGAGTCTGGTCTGAGTGAGGACTCGCAGGCATCCGCCGGCACAGCCTCCCAGGGTGAACCCGAGGGGCCACCGACGGAAGCACAGGGGCTGAGCCAGCAGGAGGCCACGGAGGAGACTTACGAGGAGGTGAGCCTGGCGCCGAGGCTGAGCAGACGCGTGGGCGGGACCCGTCAGTGCGCGGCTGGGCCTCCGGGGCGGGCCCTGCCCCCTGTGTTTGGCACCACGCGTTCCCGGGCCCTGAGTGCAGTTCGGCGCCGTGCTGCTCAGAGTCTCCGTGTGCAGGGCAGCAAGAGCCTCTGGGACGCGGGGCTCCTGGGGGTGCAGACCCCGCCGCCCTGCTCACACCGGCTTCATCCAGCCCACAGTGCGCTTTGCGGAGGACACACTGCTGCTGCCCCCCGGGGACGATGGCGAGAGCGAGGAAGGGCAGCTGGAGGTGCCCTGGCCCCTGCCTGGTGGGAGACAGCGTCTCATCCGCAAGGACACACCTCACTATAAGAAGCACTTCAAGATTTCTAAGCTACCCCAGCCTGAGGCCGTGGTGGCCTTGCTGCAGGGAACACAGCCAGATGCTGAGGGCCCTGTAGGGTCCGCGGGCTGGCACAACGGCCCCCACACGCCCTGGGCTCCTCGAGCCGAGGAGGAGGCCGAGGAGGAGGCCGAGGAGGAGGCGGAGGCCGAGGAGGAGGCAGCAGTGGCCGAGGAGGAAAAGGAGGAAGCCGTGGTGTCCGCACCGTCCATCAAGGTGGGTTTCTGCTCACAGACCCGCCCGAGCAGGGCTGCCCCGGCCCCTCTTCACCGGGCCGCGCTCCGCGCTGAGGCCTACGGCAGTTCGCACAGCAGCTCTGGGCCCCTGTCCCGATCTGGCTGCCGGGGGAGGGGCCCACCCCCAAGGGCTGCTGACTCTCCAGGGTCCTCCTGGGCTGAGTTCAGACTGGGGCGCTGGGGTCTGGCGGCTGCCCCGTCGCTGCCTGGACTCTTCCTTCCTTTCGGGTCCTCCTCAGAGCTGGCCTTTGGGCCCACTGTGGACCCTCATGCGAGTCCTGTCCCCGGCCGTCGGGTGGCTCTCGGGCCCACACAAGGTCCAGTCTGCTCCCTGGGGCCGTCTTGCCCCCGAAGCACTCCTGTGTATCTGATGTCGAGGTTCTGTCCTGAGCACGGGCGCGATGCCGTGGCATCTGAGGGGCCTGGGACAGTCTGACGTGGCCTCAGCCTGCCGGGGGGTCCCCCCCGACCAGCTGAGCCTGCCCCGTGTGACAGTGCAGCGGCGGTGGTGGCCACCCTTCTGGACTGGAGGGGAGGGGCTGGTGGTCAGGCTGCGGGAGCTTGGTGTGGTCGCTGCTGTCCTTTCTGCTCTCGGCGGGGCCGGCTGAGGTGGTGGCGGGGCGGCGGCTCACCTGCATGCCCTCGCTGGTCCTGTCCTGACAGGGGGTGTCGTTTGACCAGGCCAATAACCTGCTGATAGAACCCGCACGCATCGAGGAAGAAGAGGTCTGTACTGTCCGCTTTGCGCTCCGTGTCCCGGGCCGCTGGCCTTGCTTCCGGGGCTGTGGGCTCTCGCGCCTCCTTCCCCCGCCCCGCATGCCTGTGCAGACCCCTGCCCCGTAAGAGCTTCTTTGCACCTCCTTCGGGTTGGGGCCTGCCGGCCCTCTGACACAGGTGGACAGACGTGGAGTGTGGGCCTGGGGAAGGCAGCCAGTCCTGGCGGCAGGGGTGCTGGGGCGTTTCAGGAACCGTGGGGCTTTGAGGCGACACCTGCAGGTGGAGGCAGGGCAGGGCCTCCATCCAGGCTGTGCTCTGCCCTGTGAGTGTCCATCCCTGTGCAGCCCCTCTGTGCTGCCTGGGGCCGCCCAGGCTGCTGGACTCGACGAGGCCCTCCCCATCCCCCGCCAGGCCCACAGGCAGCCCCCGGACAGCGAGCGTCTGTTCTGTTTCTAGCTGACGCTCACCATCGTGCGGCAGACGGGGGGCCTGGGTATCAGCATCGCTGGCGGTAAGGGCTCTACGCCCTACAAAGGGGACGACGAGGTGAGGAGCTGTGGCCACCTCAGGGACCCCTCTCGCAGCATCCCTGCCTTTTCTCCAAGAAGCTTTCGTGGTTTTGAGGGTTGTCGTGCTGCCCCTTCTGACCTCCCAGCCCACTTTGTTCTGGGCATCTGCTCGTGCTCGGGGCTCCCTACCCTCCAGGTGCCTGGCCATGACTGCCGGCCCAGGACTGACCCAGGGAGCTTAGTTAGAAACGGGAAGGGTGCCGGAGCGCTTTTTGGCACTCTGTCTTTCCTCCTGTGTTTACCCCTATTGGATGTGGGGGTGCAGATCATCCCAGGAGGTTGGCCTATGCCTTCTGGCTCTGCAGCGGTGAGCCTAGTGCCTATGACGGCCCCAAGCCCGGTTCTCTTCTTCCCGTGCCCTTGGGCATGTTTGCGGGCCTTGCCCCACTGCTCCCCAGCAGGACAGGCTAGGCAGGCCCCTCCACGGCCTCTGTCCTTTCTCTTCGCTGAGCTCCTGCTTGTTTCCCAGGGCATATTCATCTCTCGGGTGTCCGAGGAGGGCCCCGCAGCTCGGGCGGGCGTCCGAGTGGGTGATAAGCTCCTTGAGGTGAGTCAGTGACGTGTCTCAGGCTCCACACGGCCCCGCCTGTGTCGGGAGCAGAGGCGGCCCCCAGAGGCTGGCCGGGGAGGTGGTCAGCCCCCCAGCAAGCTGGGCAGGGGTTAGTCCTGCCTCGGAGGCTTGGCACGTGTGTTGGGGGCCCCGGGAGACTGCGCTTGTGCTGATTACCGATGCACCAGTTCGGAGTCTGAGGGCCACTGACCCTCTCTGCGGGGCCTGGAGGGGCCGTGGACAGAGGCTGTCAGGCCAAGCGCGTGTTGGCCCAGGCAGGGCTGAGGGGAGGGAGTCTCACCGAGCCGGGTCAGCGTGGAGGCACAGGGTCAGACGCCCGGTGACCCTGGGCGTCCTCAGTTGTGAGACTGCTCGGATGAGGGACAGGTGGAGGGGGGTTGCAGGGCTGGAGACCCAGGTGTGGGCCAGCGGGAAGGGCGTCCCCTTGTTCCCGTCAGCCTGGCTCGTACCCTCCCCCGCCCCCACCCCCAGGGTCACACAGGGTGGTTGGGGGGGGGTGGTTACCCCGCCAGGAGTTCTGTGGCTCGTTCCTCTTCTGTCTCCCATCTGTGGTGGCGGCACACGCAGAGCCTCGGCGTGGCCGTGTCCTGACGGGTGTCGCGCGCTGCAGGTGAACGGCATGGCCTTGCACAGCGCCGAGCACCAGCAGGCTGTGGAGGCACTGCGGGGGGCGGGTGCCACTGTGCACATGCGGCTGTGGCGGGAGCGCATGGTGGAGCCAGAGAACGCGGTCACCGTCACGCCTCTGCGGCCCGAGGATGACTACAGTCCGCGGGAGTGGCGGGGACCTGGCCTGCGCCTGCCCCTGCTCCAGCCTGAGTCCGCGGGGCCCCCGCGCCAGCGTCACGTGGCCTGCCTGGTGCGCAGCGAGAAGGGGCTGGGCTTCAGCATCGCGGGCGGGAAAGGCTCCACGCCTTACCGGGCTGGCGATGGGGTGAGGCTGGTTCGCGGGGGTCGGTGGGGGGCGGGGGGTGCTTCAGGCAGGGAGAGCTGGGCGGGACGAGGACTCACTGCCCCGGGCTCTGCTTTTCCCCGCAGGGCATCTTCATCTCCCGCATCGCAGAGGGGGGCGCTGCCCACCGGGCGGGCACTCTGCAGGTCGGCGACCGTGTCCTCTCGGTGAGTGGGGGTAGTGGGGCCTGCTCACTGCCCCATCCGCTCCGCTCACCCCACAGGGCACCCTGACTGGCCGCACTCTTGCAGATCAACGGGGTGGACATGACTGAGGCCAGGCACGACCACGCCGTCTCCCTGCTGACCGCCGCTTCCCCCACCATCGCCCTGCTGCTGGAGCGGGAGGCCGGGGGGCCCCTTCCCCCCAGCCCTCTGCCACACTCCCCCCCACCCCCCATTGCAGCCACCACCGCCGTGGTCACTGCCATCCCTGGGGAATCTGGGCCACTGAGGCTGGCCCCTAGCCTGCTGGCTGCTGCCTTGGAGGGGCCATACCCCGTGGAGGTAAGATCCCGGGCCTCTCCCTGCCTGTCCCCTACTCCCCCCACGCCCCCCGTAAAGTTTTAGCTGTGGGGTGCCAGTTTCTCCAGGTGGGAAAGTAGGTGCTCACGCTCTCTCCGTTTTGGTGCTGGGCCCCTGGGGCTCTGTGTCACGGTCACTGCGTCCCCGTGTGGTCTTTGGTGTGCTTGTGTGCTCTGACGCAGCAGGGACCTGGGGCGCACACACTCTCTGGGCTGGAGAGGTGCCCCTTTGCTCCTTCAGTGGGTTCGTTCCAGCAGCCCCTCATGCCCTTCGTTATCCCCAGGAGATCTGCCTGCCGAGAGCCGGGGGCCCCCTGGGGCTCAGCATCGTTGGGGGCTCTGATCACTCCAGCCACCCGTTTGGTATCCAGGAGCCTGGCGTGTTCATCTCCAAGGTAGAGCGGGCCCTACAGGCGTCTCTGTGATGGGAGGGCCCAGCCTGGGCACGTGGCAGCAAGGTCCCCAGCCCGCTGAGCATCATCGCCCCTGACAGGTGCTCCCACGGGGCCTGGCTGCACGCAGCGGCCTCCGGGTTGGGGACCGCATCCTGGCGGTGAACGGGCAGGACATCCGGGAGGCCACGCACCAGGAGGCAGTCAGTGCCCTGCTTCGGCCCTGCCTGGAGCTGGTCTTGCTCGTGAGGAGGGACCCGCCACCCCCGGGCATGCGGGAACTCTGTATCCAGAAGGCCCCCGGGGAGAAGCTGGGCATCAGCATTCGAGGGGGCGCCAAGGGCCACGCAGGGAACCCCTGCGACCCCACAGATGAGGGCATCTTCATTTCCAAGGTGAGGTCCCTCCCCGGCCAGGCCCGCCCCACTGGGTTCCTGGGGGAGGGGACGAGGGGCCAGACGCTGGGCCAGTCCTGAAGTTGGAGGCCCCGGTCTCTTGCAGGTGAGCCCCACGGGAGCGGCCGGGCGCGACGGCCGGCTGCGGGTAGGGCAACGGCTGCTGGAGGTGAACCAGCAGAGCCTGTTGGGCCTGACGCACGGCGAGGCCGTGCAGCTGCTGCGTGCGGTCGGCGACTCCCTCACCGTGCTCGTCTGTGACGGCTTCGATACCAGCACCGCTGCCCCCGCTGAGGTCAGTCCTGCCCCCGTCAGTGCTCCGCCGTGGGGACCCGGTCATGTCCGCGGCTCGGCCTAGACGTGCGACGAGGGACCGCGTGCAGGCCGGGACAGCTGCTCTGTCTCTAAGCCGTTGTGAGGTGGCATGCGAGGGCGCCACGGGCCATGGGCCACTCCAGGCTGTGCTCCTGGCCGCCTGCTCGCGACAGCGTGTGGAGGCTTTGGCCCAGGAAGGGCAGTGCACGATCGTGCTACGCACCTCCAGGCGAGCGGCGCCTACGGGGCAGGGCCATGAGGCCGGGAGGGGGCAGGGGAGTTGCTCTGAGCCCAGCACATGGCCCCTCAGGACTGTGCCTACAGACACGCACGGGGACCCCCAACCTGTCCAGGCACTGTCCTCTGCTGGCAGCCCCTCAGCAGCCAGCTTGCTCCCTGGGAGCGTCTGCCACAGAGCAGAAGCGGGGGGGTGGGGGCACGTGGGGGCCCAGCTGTGCTCCTTCCCAGCCCCTCAGGGCAAGGGCTGGCGGCCAGGACCGGGACTGGGCTCCCGAGGCTCAGCTCTCAGCCTGGCCTGCGTGCCGAGCGATTCTGGCTTCCAAGCCTCGGCGTCCCCATGCTGTCCTGCCTTCTTCCCTGCTGTCCTTGGGGCCCCTGGGCGTACGCTGACGCAGCCGTGCCTGCCTGCAGCCCATGAGGGCCTCTGAGAGCTCCTGACCTGCAGAGGGCCAGGGCGGTCCCCACGGGTCGGCCCGTGCGTCAGGTGGGTCTCTGGGGTGGTGACTCACTGCCAGGGAGGGGTTGCCCCTTGTCGCATGTCATCTGCTGAAGGGAACGGAGCCTGCGCTCGTGTGCCTCACTCCAGGCCTGGACCCTAGGCTGGGGGCCCCGCGCCCCCATCTTCCTCCGTCTTCGTGGGAACCCTGGTGGTTTCCAGGGAGGAATTTCTCTTAGGACTTAAGGCTAGACCGAGTGGCCCCAGAGAAGCCTTTATTTTTTATTTCCTATGTGTGTTTAGAGGCGTTTCAGCCAGTATGTTTGTTGATTTTAAAGAGAAGAAAACAGCTGCACAGGGAAGGGCGTGAACGTTCAGCGAGTCACAGGTGGGGTGCACACCCTTGGCTGTTCCTGGCGGTCCCTCCCCGTGTCACGTGTGTGCTTCCTCCTGCAGGCGGCTTTCCAGGGCTTCCCAGCGCACCAGCCAGCAAGCCTGGGAGCCCGTCTTTGGTTTTTGGGGCATTCGTGCAGGAAGGCGCCCTGGGGGTACCGGCGGTGGGCAGATGGGCAGGCCTGCCCTGTGGGGCCTCCACCCCCAGCCCCCAGCCTGGGCACTTGGACTTGTCTGTCCTCCCATAACTGATGGGCGCTCTATCACCTTCCAAACGTTGGTACCTTGTTTCGTGGGACGCAAATGTTGTCACTTTCACTTTTTAAGAATGGTTTCTTTGAGATTTTAGAAATCTAAGTTTTCTGTGAGTTGCGTCTTCTGATCTTTTCCTTTGTGTCTTCTGGATTTGGGGTTTTGCTTAGGAAAGTCTTCCCGCATCCTACACTGTCTCATGTTTCCTTCTTGTACTAATGTGATTTTTTAAAAGCAGAGCTCTGTAATCCCCCTGGAATTGCTTTTGGGTGAACTGATGTGTTACATCAGCAGCGGGCACTGTGCACCTGTCGTCCCCACAGGTTTGGGAACGTGGGGCCTCCCTTACATGCTGTGGCCTAAATACAGTCGCTTTCCTGTGTGCTTTGATCCCTAGTTGGTCACATCGCCTGTTTTTCCTATTTTAGAAAAGTTCTAGAGAAGTGTGTTTTCTCTTCCAAATGACCCTGCAGAGTTCTGTAACAAGTTGGTGGGACCCGAGAATTAGCCTTGGTTTCAGAATTCTTTTACCGTGTGATTGCGTTTTTTTCCCTGAGCACGTTCACGATTGCTCTGGTTTCCTTACTAATTCTAATCTGGTCGGAAGCCCTGTGTCCTGTGGACCTGGCTCTCCTGGTCAGGCTCTGCCGGTCTGCTCCGGGACCCCTGGTGCTCAGGGTTGCAGGGGAATGGCGGCCAGCTGCCCCGTCTTGTGCTAACTGGACGGGATGTTTGCTGTCATTTCTGAAGGCCCCAGGGTGTGGGGCAGGCGCTCACAACTCCCTGCTTGCCACCCCCCACCCCCGTTTTCCTTAAACTCAGTCTGCTTCCTCATCTGCATGAGCGTGTCTGACCCCTGTAGGAACCAGGGCTTGCCGAGTGTCCTCTGAACTTTGCTTGGGTTCTGAAAACCAGGCTTGCTGCTAGCTCGTGCCCGGGCCACGTCTCTCCCCCAGCACCCTCCGTGGCGGCGGGAGGAGGGACTTGTTCAAACTTGCTGGCCTGTCCTCTGGGGCCCGTGCTTCCTCGGGTGCCTGCACAGTCTCATGGACCTCGGTGTGGTGCTCGGGCAGGTGCTGGGCTTCCAGGGAGGCTCGGACCGAGGAGACGGCACCCACGTGCCCGCCAGTCTGCCCGCATGGCGACGCGGAAGCACACTGCGGTCACGTCCCTTCTTGGTCTCTGGCTCACGCTTGCCCCGAGAGCCAGCACTTGGGTCTCGTCCTCACTCCCCTTTCCTCTTCAGCCCTCCCTTACCGCCCGCACAAGGAGGGGGTGCTCCCGTCTGTCCTCTGCGCATCGCTCTTCTGCCGTCTGCGGACGGCCTGCAGGGAGGAGACGCCCCCCACCCCGAGCCGCACCGCCCGGGACACACGCGATACACGCCAGCTCCCTTCCCTTCATCTTGTCCGTGTTTTCGGGAACAAGCTGCGGCTTTGGAGATCTCCAGAGACGGCAGCTGACGTGTTTTTCTCTTGTTGAATTCACAGGGCCGTGTGTTCTTGACGTTTGTGCCCACGCTGTGCCCTCCTTGGGTGTGGGGCTGTCTGTCCAGTGTGGTACCTGTGACTCGGCAGCTTTCTTGCTCTCTGGAGTGAGCAGGTATCCAGGTGTTTCCTGCGCCGGCCCTGGAGTCGGCTGTTTCCAGGGGCCGCTGGCCCCGGGCAGCACTTGGAGCCTGGGGTGTGGATATTTCTAGGAAGAGAGAAGCCATGAGTTTGTACTGATTTTTTAAGTGGGTTCCACACCCAGCTTGGACCCCCAGATCAAGAGTCGCAGGCCCCTCCGACTTGGGCCAGCCAGGATCCTCCGTACTGGCATTTTTATTCATAGTTGAGATTACAGGATTTTTACTAACTTTTGATTTTATATTTGTGTCTCTTTCCCTTGTACTGAAATTTTTTTTAAGTAACAACATTGTAATTAATAATTCCAAAGTGCAGTACCAGTGTTGCTGTTAATAACAGGACGTATGAGAACAAGTTAAGACTTCCCTGTGCCCGTAAGTTTTGTTCACTGGGATGTAATCAGAATACTGCGTTTTTAAGTCATTTGCAGTAATTCTTTGTGTCGTTATGCTGCCAACTTGGTATATGGTTAGGCTTACTTGTTTTCAGTTTTTAGGGATACTTTTAAAAGATCGGTTTCATGCTAGTGTTTGCGTTTATGCGGTTCCAAAGTCAAAACTACAAACAGTTCCTTTGAGGAGTTTGACTTTGTCTCCCTGCCCCCTCTTCAGTCTACCACGTGTGTTAGCTTGGGGTTATCTTGCAATTATATCTTTTTTTTTTTTAACATTTTATTTATTTGAGAGAGCGAGTGAGCAAGTGCACGCACAGGGCCAGCAGCAGAGGGGGAGGGAGAAGCATGGTCCCTGCTGAGCAGAGAGTGGACGTGGGGCTCAATCCCAGGACTCCGGGATCATGACCTGAGCTGAAGGCAGATGCCTCACTGACGGAGCCACCCAGGTGCCCCCCCCCCGCATTGTGTCTTTCTGAAAAATAAAACAAATACATAAAATAATGTTAAACTTGGAAACAAGTGGCAAGAACAGGCCACAGACTCTGTCCCTCAGAGGCCCTGTGTGCACTTCTCCAGCTGCCCACGGCATCCTTCGTAGCAGAGGGTTCGGTCCGGGGGTGCACGGGCATCTGGTTGCCCCGTCTACCCAGCCTCCCTGACCCTGACCTCGTGCAGAGTGTCCCATGGCTGCTCGAGACCGGTTTCAGTGGGTGCCCCTGTGACAGATCACTGCAGTGGTCCCCAGAGCCTCCCAACCAGGCGCGCACGTGGCGGTGTGTCCCATCACCGACGGCCTCCACAGCGCTGTCCCTGGGTTTCCCCATCGAGAAGCGGCTCTTCCCCCCCCTTTTTTTTTAAAAAGATTTTATTTGACAGAGACAGCCAGCGAGAGAGGGAACACAGGCAGGGGGAGTGGGAGAGGAAGAAGCAGGCTCCCAGTGGAGGAGCCTGATGTGGGGCTCGATCCCAGAACGCTGGGATCACGCCCTGTCCTGAAGGCAGACGCTTAACCGCTGTGCCACCCAGGCGTCCAGGCTCTTTCCCCTTTGAAATCTGTATGTGTTTTGTGCGGGATACTTTGAGAGTGTTTGAATGTGCCGTTCGTCCTGACATCCTCACCCGCCAGCACTGGCACCCGTGGGTGTTTCCTGCATTAGTACCGTGGTCGCGGCTCACAGCCGTGTTCTCAGTTCACGGCTCCTTCTGCGTTCAGCAGTGGGCTCTGTGCCGCCACCGGCGCCTCCTTCCCTGTGGTGAGATACTCATCTGTCTGCTGTTACCGCGCCTCACTGGCCTCTGTGTTCTTTCACGGGTGACGGGTTTGTCGCTGTGGCTGCTGGTTTTGTGCCCCGACTCGACTGATGGAAGGGCTTCCAGCCGGCCCTTCTCACATGGCTCGTCTCGCTGTGGGCAGCCTCCTTCCTGGCACAGCGGGACGCCCTGGGCTTGCCCTGGCCCTCCCGCCCTGCATCCCATGTCTCCAAGGAGCGCTGGTTCCTTTTAGCGGAAAGTGGTGTTTAGAAGCCAAGATCTGGGCCCTGGGTGTGCTCGTGACCTCGGGACTTTTCAGGGCCAGGCTTTCACGTGTGGGGTGTCTCCTGCTGTGGAAAAATATGAGTTCACGTCCTGCCCCACAGGCCAGCCCTTCCCTGTGCGCGTGGCCTTCTCTGACTCTGATGAGAGAAACCAGGCGGCGGCCTTGCCTCTTATGCTTTCCGCTCGGTCCCGCCTCTCTGGGACCTGCCTGTGATCTTTGGACGAACGTATCCCAGAAGTTGGGAAGGCGGGCTCCTTAGTGTCCATCGTTAAATCTTCTTTTGTCAGAATCCCAGGGCTATTCGGGCCGACCGCGAGTTCCCGCCAAGACCGCATCTCTAGTGTCTTTGCCCACAATCGTTGTGTCCATCTTGTGAGTGACATCATTTGTCATGACAGCATCCCCATGTTTGCTCAATATTTTCAGCCTTGAGCTCCCTCTTCCCTGCTGGGGGCTCCCCTGTCCTTGCTTTCCGGGGGGCTGCTGCCCTGCTGACCCTCTGCTCGTTGATTCTCCCACTCGGCCTTTCTGAATGACGTCTGCACTAGGTTTGTGTTTCAGCCACACCGACAGCCCCCATCAGTGGGGGCTGTTCACGTCAGGGGGTCTCCTGTGCTGCCCCCACTCTGGTTCCTGCTGTTGGTCAAGACTGAGCTATCCCCCTCGTGTCCCATGGGGTTGCAGAGAGAGCCATTCCGTGTTTCCGTCTGCCTGTGTTCGCCCTCGTGGTTCATGGTCAAAGCCCAGTTCGTGACCAGATAGCAGGCTGTTCCCTGCTCAGAGCCGCTGGGTTTCTCCTGCATCGTGGCCTTGATTTCAGAGTCTTTGCTGGGCGCTTGCGCTGCAGACTTCAGAAGCAGCCACCAGGCACCCCGCGGCTCAGTGTGCACGGTCGACCTCCCCTGCCTCCTGCCACGTGTCAGAAAGGCCCCCAGTGCCTCCGATGTGCATCTGTGACCTGTGGCTACCCCGCGTCGTGGATGGGGTTGATGGCACGGCGTCCCGGGTTGCCAGTGGCGCCAGTCCCAGACCTCCACAACCCAGGAGGCTGCCTCGGCTGGGGGGGTTGCCGGCAGGTCCTCAGCTAGGGACCTTGAGGCTGGGGACCCTGCCCTTAGCCTGCTCCTCTCCTCAGGTATCCCCGGGCGTCATTGCCAACCCCTTTGCGGCGGGCCTCGGCCGCCGGAACAGCCTGGAGAGCATCTCCTCCATCGACCGGGAGCTGAGCCCCGAGGGCTCTGGCAAGGTCAGAGCCACCTGCAGCCGGCGGCCCCCGGGGCTGGGGAGCCTGAGGCTGGTGGTCCCTGACTGGCGTCCTCTCTGCCCACAGGAGAAGGAGCTGCCGGGACAGACCCCACAGTGGGGACTGGAGGCCGTGGTGAGTGTCCGGGCGCTCCTGCCCTACACGCCGGGCTTGTCTTCATGCTCAGGCCCCAGGGCTCCGGGCTCCAGCCGCCCCCTACCCGCTGGGGTGCTGCAGGCCGCCAGGGTGGACGCAGCACACGGGGCGGTGGGTGGCTGCAGCCCACGCTCGGTGGCGTCTGCCGGCCCCACGCTCAGGTGCAGACACGGCCTCTCGCGCCACCGTGTTGCCTCTGCTCCCCAGGGTCAGAGCTCGGAGAGCCTCAAGCTGGATTACCGCACCCTAGCCGCCATGCCCGGCACCACCAGCACGCAGAGGGTCAGTGTCCAAGTCATGTCCCCGGCCTGGTCTCTGCCTGCCCGTCTTAGCTCTGTCCTGCCCCTGCCTTAGCCCCCGCTCGTCACTGAGACCCCAGGGCACAGAGCTTACAGGCAGGGCCTGCAGGGGACACTGGCCATGAGCACCCACGCTGGAGCTCTGCCTCCTAACTGGGCACTGGCCCGGCCTCGTCCTGCAGACAAGCCCAGCAGTGGCAAAGGGCTCAGGGCCTGCTCCTGGGAAGCCCCCCTCCCCTTCAGGCTCGCCGAGCAGGCTGGGGAGAGTGGAGGCCACGGGAGCCTTTGGTGTTCCTGGTGGGATTGGGTTTGAGCCACTGTGGATGGGAACAGCGTGGAGCAGCCTCGAGAAGCCATGGAGACCGGGGCGGGGCGGGGGGCGGTGGCAGTGGCCCAGTGCTGACAGCTGGGGGACAAGGCACTGGGCAGGACGGATGTTTGGGCCTCACCCCTCCCCCAAGAGCTATAAACAGGCCTCCCAGAGGCTGTGCGCAGCCGGCAGAAGCTCAGAAGCCCTACAGGAAGGCGAGTGGTCACCGGCAGGGCTCCAGGAGGCACGAGTACTGCCAAGGAGGGGGGTGCTTGTGCTGGGGGAGGGCCTGGGGGCTGCCAGGGGCTTTCGTGTAGACCTTCGCTCCTGAGCCATGAGCAGCTGAGTGGGAAGCCCCCAGGAGGGGTGGGGACCCAGTGTCCTCGTACCAGAAAGGGGCCTGGCTGTGGGGTGGCCGGTGAGCGTCGGGGCCTTCCTGGCTCACACCCCTTCAGAGTACATGGGGAGGATAGCGGGGAGGGGGGGCTGCTCATGGAACAGCTGCTTCCCCCCCCGCCATGTGGGAAGACCCTCCCTCCTGTCCCCCTGGCCCTGTGGGGGCAGAGGGGAGCCTGGCCAACGGGGTCATGGCCTTTAGGGGAGAACTCCATGCTGACCGAGCGGTGGTTTAGGCCCTTCGGGCATCTCCCCTGGGCTGGCATTGGGTCGGGGAACGGAGAAGCAGCTTTGGGCAAACACCCATTCCCCAGGAGCTCCTCCTGGTGGGGCCCCAGCCCTGCCTGACCCTCACCCCGGCATTGCCTGACCCCTGCAGGTACTGCCTGGGGCGACAGGAGGGAAGATGGCTGAGGGCCCCTGCTCCCCCAGCTGCCAGCAGGTGAGTGCCCACCAGGTGGGGGTGGAGGACAGTGCCCCCTCCTCCAGGGAGGTGGGGCCGGGGCACAGCGCCTCCCCCCAGCTGCCACTCCTTACCGTGAGGGCACGGCCCATGAGCGGCTCCCTGGCCAGGGGTGGTTGGCAATGGGCGGAGGGGCTCCCTGCGGCCCCTGGGCAGACAGAGCTGGCTAGTCAGGGCTGCCTCATCTCACCTGCCCGCCTGTGTATGAGTCCCTGGGGGCCAGCTTGGTCCTACTGAGGCTCCCTGGGTCTACTGCATGGGAGGGCCAGGCCATGGGCACCCCCACTCTTGCTACACTGCAGTGGGGGGTAAGCCCTGGTAGGGCCAGCTTGGAGGCCAGCTCCTACGTCTGCCCCTGCAGATAGCAGACAGGAGAGTGTGGGCCTCATGCCCCTGGCTACCCACCCAAGCCACCCCACTGGCTCCAGGTCTCCTTCCTCCACCGACCCCCTCATCCCCTTACCCGGACCCCAGTCCCTCTTTCTGGCCTCCGTCCCTGCCCTTTGCTGAGAAAACTGGCTTGGGCCTGGCCAGGGGGCTCCGTGGCCCCCAGGGATAGAGGCGATCCCCACTTTGTGAGTGCTCAGATCCACGGGGCACAAGAGTCAGTGGCAGCTGGTGGGGACAGCTGGGGGCTGGCTGGGTGGTGGCTGCAGCCAGGACAGCTGTCCTTGCCCGACTCACATGCTTCCCCCCCCAGCCCTCGTCCCCACCCTCTCCCGACGCACTGCCCACCAACGTGAAGCAGGCCTACAGGACCTTCGCTGCTGTGCCTGGCCCACACCCCCCGCAGGACACCCCCACCCAGGTACGAGGTGGGCAACCCGCCCTTCTGCCACTTGTGCCTGGGGGGCGTGTGCCCAGAGAGCCCAGGTCTCAGGACCCGCTTCCCACAGCCCCCCACCCCTGGGCCCATGGCCTCCCCGGAGCAGCTGTCTTTCCGTGAGCGGCAGAAATATTTTGAGCTAGAGGTGCGGGTGCCCCAGGCCGAGGGCCCCCCCAAGCGCGTGTCGCTGGTGGGTGCCGACGACCTGCGCAAGATGCAGGAGGAGGAAGGTAGGTGGCCAGCTGTGCAGGCGGGAAGGGCGCGGGAAGGGGGGGCCGGGCCGGGGTCTCACCTAACCCCCCACCCCAGCGCGGAAGCTGCAGCAGAAGAGGGCACAGTTGCTGCGGGAGGCCGAGGACAGCGGGCTCACCCTGGACCTGGACGGGGAGGCCCCCGAGGAGCCACGGCCCTGGGCCGGCCCTGCCGCAGGGTGAGGGACGCCCCGCACGTCTCCCGGGATGGGGGTGGGGGAGGCACCGCCCAGGGGTCCCTGTGCCAGCGGCACCCCACCCACCTGGTCCTCCTGCCCCGCCTCCTGTCCCAGGCTCAGCCCCCAGTCCCCCCAGCCCCTCGGAGGAGGCGGCGCCCCGGTGCGCACGGCCAAAGCCGAGCGGCGCCATCAGGAGCGGCTGCGCGTTCAGAGCCCGGAGCTGTCGGCGCCTGTGCCCGATCGGGCTCTGTCCCCTGCCGAGCGGCGGGCCCTGGAGGCCGAGAAGCGCGCGCTGTGGAGGGCAGCCAGGTGAGGCCCTGCTGGCCCAGCGAGGCCTTTCCCGCACTCGCCGCCACACCCGCCCACCTGCCCAGCACCGCCTCCCCTTCGCCCACAGGATGAAGTCCCTGGAGCAGGACGCCCTCCGTGCGCAGATGGTCCTCAGCAAGTCCCAGGAGGGCCGGAGCAGGCGTGGGCCCCTGGAGCGGCTGGCCGAGGCCCCCTCGCCCGCGCCCACCCCATCGCCCACACCCGGGGAAGGTCTGTGGCCAGGCCGGGGGGCGGGGGGCACACAGCCCAGACCTTTCCCAACACCCGCTTCTTGTCCCCCCAGACCTCGGGCCCCAGACCAGCATCTCCCCCGGACGCCTGGTGAGGAGCCCTGCACCCCTCCCCAGACTCAACCCGCCCCTCCCCTCCCCTCCCCCTCTTCACACTCTCTGCCTTTCTCCCTCACGCTGTCCTTTCAAGGCCTTGTCTGGGAGGAAGTTTGACTACAGGGTGTTTGCAGCCCTCCCTTCTTCCAGACCTGTCTATGACATGCAGGTACCAGGCCCGTCCACAGGACAGCCGCGCACAGCGCCGGCCGCCTTTCCACCTGCGCCTGCCAGCCAGGCTTGTCCCTTTCTCTCTGCCTGTCTCGAGTCCTGTTCCGTGGGCGCGGGGCCTCCCCAGCCAGCTCCCATCCTTGGGCCAGGGCTCCGCGGGGACCCCCATCCAGGCTCTGGAGGGTGGCTGCAGGCAGGCCTGGGGTGCCGTCCTGACCTAACGCTTCTTCCCATCGCAGTCCCCAGATTTTGCTGAGGAGCTGAGGTCCCTAGAACCGCCTCCCAGCCCCGGTGAGTTAGCAGGCTGAGCCCCGGGGGTGCGCGCAGGGAGCCGGTCAGCTCACTCCGTGCCTTGCTCTGCCCACTAGGCCTGCAGGAGGAGGACGGAGAGGTGGCCATGGTGCTTCTGGGCAGGCACTCGCCAGGCGCCGTGGGCCCCGAGGAGGTGACCCTGTGCAGCAGCCGCCGCCCAATGCGGCCCGGGCGCCGGGGCCTTGGGCCAGTGCCCTCCTAGAGGCTCAGTGCCGCCCCTCGACTTGGGGGAGGGGCCCTGCCAGCTGCACTGCACCCTTGACCTGAGTCTTTTAACCTGGGAGTTAGCATTTTAAAGAGACCCCTCAGGCGTTCTGGCCACTGACTAACTGCCCCCCCCCCCAGCTGGAACCCGTTGGCAAGACTGTAACTAGTGACGTTTGTACAACCAAAGACTCTATTTTGTGGTTTCAGAAGAATAAAATTGACTACGTTTTACTTCCTGCATGTGCATCTGTCTTACCGACCCCGCTCAAGGCTGGGACCCAGGGGGCCCCTCCCCCGCTCCACGCTCTGCCCGCAAACCCGTGCCCCCCAGCCGGACCCCCCGCTGGGGAGCAGCACCCAAACGGGGAGCAACACCTGCAGCTGCTCCGCGGGTGGCCACGGGGCCTCCGTGACAAAGACGACACGGAAGTGTCGCAGGCGTGCTGCCTGGAACCGCAAGGGGTTGTACTCGGGCCCATCGGCAGGCTGCAGCAGCGACAGGTACCGCTCCCGCTCCAGGAGTGCCCGGCTCAGCAGCTCCTGGGCCAGCCCCGGGCGCACGGCCTCCAGCTGCTGCCGCACCACGGGGACCAGGTCCGCCTCGTGCAGGTCAAACACCAGCGGCTTCCCGTACCTGCGGGGCAGCCCAGTGGGGGAGGCGCCTGGGGGAGGGGCCCCGCCCTCCCCCGACTTACCTGAGCGCCCCCAGCAGTGCCAGCCGGATCCTCTCCGGCCGCAGGTGGGCAGGGTTCACAGCATCCACGTAGTTGCTGTCCTGGTAGCACAGGAAGGCGGCAGCCAGGCCCGAAGGGTCGATGACAAGAGGCTACCTGGGAGTGGCCACCGGGTCACTGCTGTCCACCCAAATCCTCCTCCCGCCGTCCCACACAGCCATGACCACCGACCGGCCGTCTGCGCGGATGCGGTCGCCCACGTCCTTCATTAGTACGTCGTGCAGCTCAGCGACCCGGCACTTGAGCCCCGGCACCTCCTCTTCCCCTGCGAGGGCGTGAGTGGGGCGGAGCACCAACAGCAGGACCCGGTGCCTGACCCCTCCCTGGGCCTAGTCCCCCTACCCCCCAGCCCCGCCCACCATCCTGGCTCTGCTCCCGTAGCTCCAGCCTGGCCACGGCCAGCGTCTCCTCGGCCTCCTGGGCCTCCAGCTGCGGTCTGTCCACTTGGGCCTCTGATCCTTGACGGCCTACAGGAGAGGAGGAGCCCCATGCTCCGCTCAGAGCGAGGCTTTACCCCCTCCTCATGGGGTGGCCCAGACACCTAAGGAGGGGATTGCGGCCCCCATTCCACTCTGCCAAGAGGCCGCTACTGGAAGGTGACACCCACGCTCGGGAGGGGGACGCAGGCCCCGGAAGTCCAGGCGTGAGAGGGAGAAACCCCACCTGTAGGGTGAGCTCAGCCTGGCCTGGGCACCTCCGTTCGCACTCCTCGTGCTCCGTGGTCCTCTGGTTGAGCTCGCAGTAGGCCTGCTGCAGCTGGGCGTGAGGGCCCAGGAGGGGCTGGCCTGGTGTCCTCCAGACCAGGTCTGTCCCACTGAGGCCGACGGCCTGCAGGGAGCCTCCCAGCCTGTCCCCACCGCCCATCCCCCAGGAGCCTCCGCTGCCCAGCAGCCAGGGGACGGCTCACCTGTGCGTGCCGCTGCTGCTGTGCCTTCGCCAGCTGTTGTACTTTGAGGTTCACTTTGGGGCGGGGGGGGGGAGTGGCCTGGTCATCAGAGGCCCTCCCTGCCACCCCCCACCCCACCCACCTTCCCCCGGCTGCGCCGCTTGGCCTCTGCCTCCTCGTGCCGCTCAGCCTCCTGGGCCCGACGCGGCTGCTCGGCCTCCATGTTCTGGAGCATGGCCTCCGTGAGGCTCAGATCCCATGACCGCAGCACAGTAGCCACAGCGTCCAGGGAGGCCACCTAGGGACCGACGGCACTGGCAAGGAGCTCAGAGCGTGGGTTCCACGCTCTGCTAACCTGGAAGGAGGCTCTGTTGCTATCCCATGTTACAGAAAAAAGGCACCAACGGGCTGAAACACGGCCCCAAAACCTTGACCATCCTGCTGCAGCTGCCCCCCAAAATGAGACACCCAAGGGTCCTCTGGGCCTCTCCCTGCCAAGACCAAACGGTCTCCACATCCGTTTCCGGGATCCCCTCCTCTCCACTCCGACTGGCCAGTCCCCCAGGCCCCCAGCAGGTGTCCATTGCCCTGTTTGCATGCCCTGGTCCCAGCCGGCCGTTCCCTTCCCTGGCCGTCTGCACCTGCGGGACACAGCCGCCCCCCTCCATCCCAAGCCTCCCCACCCCTCCAGGAGTGGTAAGGTGCCCGCCGCCGCAGGGGAGGGGGTGCTCCCGGCCACGCTCGCGCACACACCTGTACCTTCTGCGTACACCCGGGGGTCAGCTCCGAGCTTCAGCAGCACCTCCACGGCTTCCAGGTGCCCCCCGAAGGCTGCTCGGTACAGCGGCGGCCGGCCGAAGGCGCCCTGCTCGAGGGGCTCCTGAGCCAGGCTCCGCGGGGGCGGCAGTCGCCCCCCGCCCCGGCCCGGCGCCCACCTTGCTGTTGGGGCTGGCGCCCTGCTCGGCCAGGCAGCTGGATGGCCAGGGGCTGCCCGCCGGC
>NC_048226.1:102698628-102720621 GCF_002007445.2 Ailuropoda melanoleuca | reverse complement strand
CCAGGCCCCGCTGCCGCTCCTCTCGCCGCCGCCGCTCGGCCTCCTCCGCCGCCTCCCGACGCCGCCGCGTCGCCTCCTGCTCCCTCCGCACCAGGGCCACGAAGGCCTGCGGGCAGACCGGGACCGAGGGAGCCCCCCTCCCCGGCCCGAGTGCGGGGGTCCTGGCCGCCTCCCTCTGCCTCCCTCTGCAGCTGCTCCATCTGCCGCTGGTAGTCCTGCTGCTCCCGCTGACGGCGGGCCAGCTCCTCCCTGGCCAGGAGCCGCCGGAAGGCGCACTGGAGGACAGTGGCCGCTCGGTCCTCCGCAGCTGGCCCTGCGGGGTGGGGGGGGAGAGGGGCTCAGGGGTCCCGGTCCTCTCCAAGCTGCCGTCCAGCAGCCCCGGGGCCTCCCACACCAGGCGCGCCAGATCTCCAGGTTCACACCGCAAGCGGAGCCCGCACAGCGCTTTCCACGGAACCCAAGGCCGGAAATGTTCTAAAATCCACAAAGGCAGGGGCACCGCGCGGGCTCAGTCGGTGGAGCCTGCGACCCTTGATCTGAGGGTTGTAAGTTCGAGCCCCACGTTGGGTGCAAAGATTGCTTAAAACTAAAATCTTTAGTATCTGCAAATGAGGCCACACTGCATTAATCCACCGGTGGAGGAGGTAGGAGAACGGAGCTGAGAGCAGAGGGAGGGCCCGGGCCTCCTGACCCTCCCCAGCCCAGAGACAGCTGGGACCCCGGGAATCCCCAGCTGCGGACCCGCTGGAGGAGCTAGCAGGGAGCCTGAGGGATGGGGAGGAAGGTGGCCTCCAGCGGAGAAGTCCCGTGCACCCCCCCAGGACCCCTCCCCCTGAAGGCCAGGGGGCCCCCCTCAGCATTCAGGCACTCACGTGCGGAGGCTGGGCTGGCCAGGCTGAAGCAGGGGTCCCAACCCACCAGCCCACTGGGACTTGGGAGAGAGAGCCCAGGGTGTCGTCTCCCTGCACAGCTGCCCCCTGCACAGCAGGCACAGCAGAAGGTCTAAGCAGGAGGCCAAGCCCCGGACCCCGCCTGCACCGGACAAGGGTCTGCACCTGGCCCTGTGGGCTCTCTGCCCACCTGAGGTCGGGTCGGTTACCTCTCTGGGCCTCCCTGTCCCTTTCTCGGAAACAGGGCACTGATGGCAGTCACACCCCACGGGGCTTTTCAAATCTAATGTTAGCGCACTGGTGAGCTCCGGTACGTTCCTAACTGCTCCGCGGGCTTATGGAGTTCTCCAGGCATCACAGCGCTAACCACGCTCAGCGGGAAAAGAAACAGCTAGGGCAGGTGAGACAGACTGCAGGGGACAGCGTGGTGACCATGTGGTGGCCCCAGGGACACAGGCCATGAAGCCCGCTCTCTGAAAGCACCATGAGCCACGGGGAGCCCCAGAGGGACTCAGTGAGACAAGGGGTCAGAGACAAGGCTAAGGCGGCAGGACAGCACCGGTGCAGGCGCAGAGACAGAGGGAAGGGACGCTCAGTCCCGCAGGCCAGTGGCGGTGTGGCGGGAAGTGGGGGTGGTGACCATGGGTGAAGTGAGCGAGACGCAGCAGAAGGGGAGACGGGGACGCGAGAATAATTCGTGTCTCTGGGATGCAGAGACTAGCAATGGGGAAAATAGTCAGAGATGAAATACAGAAAAAATTCCTGAAATAAATCTTAAGAGTGACAAAAAATATGCCAGGAATCAAAACTACTAGCATCGCTCACATCCTAACCAGGTTGTTGCACCTTAAAAAAAAAAACAAGAAAACTCCTCAAGCTCCCAGCTAGAAAAGCAAGCAAGTCGGGCTCTCCCGAAACGCTTCCCATTTCACCGCTCCAGCGAACGTCACAAGGAATCAGAGCACACGGGATTCTGAAGGGAAACAGTAGCTGGAGAAGATTCCGTACGTGTTCTCCTCCCAGAGTGACACCACCATGACCTAGGTGTGGAAAGGCCGTTGGCGAGCACCGGCGGGCGGTCCCAGCCGGGGGCGGGGGGCTTCATCTGGCAGCACCCACGGGAGGGAGGCGAGGCCGGGGCCGACCACAGCGCCAAGCAGGCAAGACCTGTGCGTAACGCGGAGCGCTCAGTAAAGCTTTGGGTTTGGGCTTGCCAGAGTGAGCTAATAACACAAAACACAATTTTGGAGATGCGCACGGAAAAAAAAAAAAGGATTTGTTGTTTATCTGAAATTCAAATTTAAATGAGCGCCCTGTATGTTATCTGGCAGCCCTATTGGGTAGAAACCCGAAAGAACTCCATTCTTTGGGAAATGAAGAACCCTCGTGGGAAAGGAAGGCCCAGCTGCAAACCACTCAATCCTTGATGGGATCAAGGCAATCTGGAGGTCCCCCTCGCCTTGATGCCCGACAGAGACAAAATAAATCCTCTCTAGAGGAGAACATCATCCAGAACTCGGGCATATCTCAAGTATGCACGAGTTGGGGGAGGGGTGCAGAGGGAGAGGAAGAGAGAGAGTCCCAGGCAGACTCCACACGGAGCGCAGAGACTGACGCGGGGCTGGGTCTCACGACCCTGAGACCACGACCTGAGCTGAAATCAAAAGGCAGAAGCTTAACCGGCTGAGTCACCAGGCGCCCCCCCCCCAAATGTTTAACATGCAGCGTGCGGCACCCAAAAGATAATCAGGCAAGTGAGGACACACAATACGGCTGAAAAATGAAGAAAATGGTAAACAACAGAAGTAGACCCAGACAGAGCCGATGAGCGGCTCCAGAGCGCGGACTTCCAATGACACGTTCAGCGACTTGAAAGACAGACTAAAAAGTCTGGGCAGAGAACTGGAGACAACAATAAAGAACCCAATGGAAGCGTGAGAATGTAAAATACAAAACCTGAGACTGGGGGTCAGACGGGTAAGCCTCACGGCGTGACGGACACGGCCGCACAGAACCCGTGAGCTGGAGTGCGATGCGAATGGGCACGGCCCGGCTCGAGGTGCAGAGACGAGAGGGAAGGTCTGATGCCCAGGTCACTCGAGGTGCAAACGGAAAAGGCAGGGAGGAGGGAGCAACATCTAAAGAAAACTTTTCAAAACCAACAGACATCAAGTGACAGCGTTGATGTGCTCTATAAATTCCAAGCGGGGCAAGTATGAAAACAAGCAGGGAAACGCACACACCCCAAAGCACAGCCGGGTAAAACTGCTAAAAACCGAGCAGAGCAGGAGAAGTCTTTACGTGAGTTAAAGGAAGGGGCACCTGGGGGGCTCAGCCGGTGCAGCGTCCACATCTTGGTTTCAGCTCAGGTCATGATCTCAGGGTGATGAGATCGAGCCCCGTGTTGGGCTCCCTGCTCAGCGGGGAGTCTGCTTCTCCCTCCGCCTCTTCCCCTGCTCGTGTGTGCTCTCACTCTCTCAAATAAATAAATGAAATCTTTTTAAAAATTTAAGGTGAGATAAACACACCTTTGGGCAAACATAACCCAGAGGGGCCTGGACAGCCAGCTTCGCCTGCGGAAGGGACAGGAGGCTCGCTGCTGGCGGGAGAGAGCCGCCGAGCCCGGTGCGCAGGTGCGGGCAGGGCTGAGGTCCCACAGAGAGCCACACAGACTCACGAGAGCTCAAACACACACAAGGAGCACGTACGTGGGAAGAGGGTAGGGGTAGTGAAGAGTGCGGAGGTCCGTGCGACGTCAGGACGGCGGGCAGTCACGCTAGACTTGAAAACTCCAGGGCAAGCAGCCGCGAGCAGCTTGCTGTAGAAACGTGGTGGCGGACAGAGCGTGAGGTGGCGCCCTCTCCCGCAGCACAGGCGACGCCTGTGACTTGCTCCTAGCCACCAGCACGGCCACGGCGATGGCGCTTCCCGGGCTGACGCAGACTGACTGGCTGTACAGCGGCCCGGGCCGACCGAGAGCCAGGACCCAGGCCTGCGACAGCGAGGCACAAACCCACCAACGACCGGAGAGACCCTGCGGTGCGAGCCTCCCACGCGACTGCAGCCCTGGCCGGTGTCCAGATCGCCGCTGCAGGTGCCCGAGTCGGGGCGGCCCGGGTCCCGCAGGACTGTGCGGCCTTTGGTTGCTCAGTGCAGGTCCGCTCACTGGGCGGCAGGAAACAGGACGCCCGACTGCGGGTGGCAGTGAGCCTCGCTGGCGCTAAAGGGAAGCAGCCCAGAAGAGAGGCGGCTGCCGCCAAGACGGCCGGGCTCTTGCCAGGCCGCTGCTGTCCAGCAACACGGCTCCAAAATACATCAACACCACGAAGAGAAACCGAGAAATGTGAACGCCTAGCGGGAAAGGTCAGCGCAGGCCTCTCGGTACTTGTCAGAACACACAGCGCCGCAAGCCCGTGAGGACACGGAAGCCGTCCGGCGGGCAGGGTGAGAGCGCCGAAGCCAGGCACCGCGGGCGCACAGACTCGCTGGGCGCACACGGAAGATTTACCCAAACTGACCAAAACCTGAGCTGTAAAGCACATTTAACAGACATCACACACTTGAAATCACAAAGTACACTTTCTGAATGTAGCTGCATTAAGCTTAAGATGAAATGAAAAATTAGCGATACCCACATAGTTAGAAATTCTGAAATACATTTTATAACAAGCCCTGTGTCAGAGGAGAAAACACAAAGAAAACGATAAAGCCCGTGGAAGTGACCGTTCCCGGCCACGCCCCGCGGGAGAGCCGCGCGGCACCTGGAGAAGGGGCGGGCTCGTCCGCGGACCCAGCCCAGCAGCACAGCCCGAGAGGGAAATAACCTTTTCTTATTTTTTTAGATTTATGTATTTATTTTGAGAGGGGCGGGCAGAGGGAGAGGGAGAGAGACTCTCCGGCACACTCCCCACGGAGCGAGGAGCCCAACGCAGGACTCGATCCCACGACCCCGAAACCACAAGCCGATGCTTAACCAACAGCACCACCCAGACAACCCTGAGCTTTTGTTATTTTAAAGCAAGAAACTTGTGACTGGAAGCCTGGGCTCTCCCAACCGACTCAGAATCTGGTAGCAGGAGGTGGGCGCCACCACTGCGAGCACCGAGCGCCAGGCGGAAACAGGGGCCTGGGCTACGGCAGGGAGGGGGTGGCGCTCGCAGGCGTCCTCCAGGCCAGACCGCAGGCAGAGCGGGCATCTCGGGAGCCTGTCGCTCTAGGGCAAGAAGGCGTGTGCAGCAGGCATCAGAGATGCTGGCCGCTTTCCACGAGGTTCTTCACAAAGACCAGCTCAGAATACAACTGGCTTGTTTGCATGGAAAATGGAAAAGCAATCGCGTTGGGAAATTCAAGGACCACCTGGGTGGAAGCCGCAACTCTCTCAAATCAAAGAGTAAAGGACACAACTGACGAGATCTTTGAGGGCCACGTGCAATGAGAACTCAGCCTCCTGTGGGACAAAGTGAACGGGCTGGTGCCACGTCCGCCTGGTGCCTCAGGAGAAAGACGCCGGGTTCATAAGCCCCAGTGCCCACACTCAGTGACCGGGAGGAGACAGAGCAGGGGACGCAAGACCGAGCCAGAGCGGCGTCTCCAAAGCCATGCGGGCGCGGCTGCAGGAGGAACCAGGACGCGGAAACAGCAGACTGCCACGTGTCTGCGAGGCCTTGTTTCAGATGGTGAGATAGTGGGTGACTTTCTGTCACGGCTTCACAGTGTTTCGAGGCACTGGATCTTGGGGGTGCTGTCTAGTGTCGTGTGTCTGTCCTGTGCTGGCGGAGCCCCACCCCCCGCGGATGCTCCTCTCCCTGTGTTCTCGTGCTAGAGGGCCAGATCCGCTGCGGGGCCCCCAGAAGGAAGACAGCGACACGCGAAACACCCCTCAATTCCCAGATCAAAGCCTGAGGGGCTTTTTGTGACCTTGTGAAAACGATCTCTTACATGGTACAGACGCGAGACTGGGGCAGACGAACGCAAAATCCAGGTGTGACTGTGCGTCAGGAAATCACCACGTGAGCCCCGAAAATAGGGAAAACCACTCCCCCTGCTCCCCAGGGTTTGGGTTTGGGCTTTGGTTTTCTAATTAATCAACACGAAATACGTAGAGCAGACTGTGGCGTACAGCAAGCATGCAGCCAACGCTGCTCTCGGGACCCTAATCGCCACTGCTCCTGTAAGAAAGGCCAAGTGTGAGAGCCGCGCTCTTCCAATCAGAAGAGGGAATCAAAGAAAACGGAGCGCAGGGAAGAGCCTGTGTAGACCGACAGAGAGAACGAACTTCTTCAGTTCTGTTTCTGCCGAAAATGGGTAGTTTTTGGAGTGACTGAACTATTGCAAACTCAGTCAGAAGGCGGTTTGAATCCCAGCTGTGGTCCCCGGGCCGTTTCTCCTCAAAGGGACGCGGAGCACCTGTTACGCCACGTGGCTCTTGGTCTGATCCATATGTTGATTCCATCCCAGGAAACATTCACCACAAGTGGCTACTTTGGTGCGATTCAAAAGATCCAGTTGTCTAGGGGCACCTGCTGGGCTCAGTCGGGAGGAAGGACGTGCAGCTCTGGATCTCAGGGTCATGGGTTCAAGCCCCACGTGGGGTGCAGAGATTACTTCAATAAATAAACTTCACTTTTTACAAATATGTATTTATTAATTTGAGAGAGAGAGCATGAGCGGGGGAGGGGCAGAGGGAGAGGGAGAAGCAGGCTCCCTGCCGAGTGGGGAGCCCAACATGGGGTTCGATCCCAGGACCCTGAGATCACGACCTGAGCTGAAATCAAGAGTCAGATGCTCAACCGACTGAGCCACCCAGGCGCCCCTGCTGCAATAGACTTAAAAAAAAAAAAATCCAGGGGCGCCTGGGTGGCACAGCGGTTGGGCATCTGCCTTCGGCTCAGGGCGTGATCCCGGCGTTGTGGGATCGAGCCCCACATCGGGCTCTTCCTCTATGAGCCTGCTTCTTCCTCTCCCACTCCCCCTGCTTGTGTTCCCTCTCTCGCTGGCTGTCTCTATCTCTGTCGAATAAAGAAATTAAAAAATCTTTAAAAAAAAAATCCAGTTGTCTAGAACCCAGTAGTCAAACTTGCATATCTCATTTAAGAATGCAATTGGGGGGGGCGCCTGGGTGGCACAGCGGTTAAGCATCTGCCTTCGGCTCAGGGTGTGATCCCGGCATTATGGGATCGAGCCCCACATCAAGGC
Source organism: Ailuropoda melanoleuca (assembly GCF_002007445.2). Taxonomy (NCBI): domain Eukaryota; kingdom Metazoa; phylum Chordata; class Mammalia; order Carnivora; family Ursidae; genus Ailuropoda; species Ailuropoda melanoleuca. The sequence goes on along the minus strand of NC_048226.1, from coordinate 102,713,536 downwards.
TCCTCTGCTATGAGCCTGCTTCTTCCTCTCCCACTCCCCCTGCTTGTGTTCCCTCTCTTGCTGGCTGTCTCTATCTCTGTCGAATAAATAAATAAAAATAAATAAATAAATAAATAAATAAATAAAACAAAACACTTGCTTTACCAATGGAATACAAATGCTGTAGCTGAGCTCCTTGCCAACAGGAAGCGACCTGCCAGTAATCCACGGCAAGAGACAGTATCACGAGGAGCCACGTCAGCACCTGGGGCTGAGTGGGAGGCCTGGGTCCCGTCGGGAGGAACCAGCGGCCTGCCACAGTGTGGACAGTAAACCTGCCTCCAAGCCCCACAAACAAGCTTGCGCATGGACACGGGTGACCGTCCCTGGAGGAAGGGCAGTAGCAACTCCAGAGAACAAGCACTGGGGCCCCAGATACCACGCTGATCCCCCAGTGGGCAGGAGACAGTGGGATTTGGGCCCCAACTCACAGACCAGGCCTGGCAGTTCTGCGGGACCCCGTGTGGCCATTCCCCTCAGTTCCTCAATGTGTAAACTAGATACTGAAGGACGCCTGCTGGAGAGGCCCACGTGGCGGGACAGCCCGGAGGAAGCAAGGGCCTCACCCAACGGCCCACGAAGAAGCAAACCCTTCCCCAGCCAAGCCCTGGGATGAGACTGCAGCCCAAGAGAGACCCACGTGGGCTGTGCCTGGACGCCCGACCCACAGGACTGAGAGAGGACACTGGAGCCACAAGATTGTGACACGTGAAGCAGCAACTGAGGACCAACACAGGGCTGTTTCCGCCACAGCCGACATACACGTGTCCGGCAACCAGGAGGCAGAAGCAGGAGTGGCTACTGCCCCCATCGTCCCCAGCGACCCCCCAGCGGTCTTTCTGTCCCTCCTCTCCAGGGCTCGCAGCTCTGCAGGGGGAGGGCTTGGCTCCCAGGGAATGCTTCCACCGGGCGACGTAAGAATGGCCTGAACCGCAGTTGGAGGCCTCCGCCCCAGCACGAGTCTGACATGCAAAGAAGGGCATTTCTCTACCAACTGGGGTGACAGGTTCTGACCTCCCGTGGGGCAGCTCCCTGGTCCTCACAGGGGCCAGGAGGGCTATGTCTGGAACCCAGGTGTCCCCTGCAGTGCGAGAACCCACGAGGATTCACACCCTCCAGGTAGGGAACCCAGGCCCACCGACGCCCTAGCTGAGGGCAAAGGGCACGTGGCAGGGGCGCTGAGCAGCGGCCGCGGCCACGATGGGTCTCGGGGACAAGAGTGGGAGTAGCAGGTGCACATCTTCCTGCTTGTCACATACATTTGTAGATATCAACTGATATCTTTTTCTACTCTATTCTCTAATTTTTAAAAAAGATTTTATTTATCTTGGAGAGAGAAAGAAAGAGGGCACGGGAGGGAGGGGCAGAGGGAGAGAGAGTCCCAAGCAGACTCCCCACTGAGCTCAGAGTCTGACCCGGGGCTCGATCCCACCACCCTGAGATCACGACCTGAGCTGAAACCAGGAATCAGACTCTTAAGTGACAGAGCCACCCAGGCGCCCCTTAGTCTCTCATTTTTTACATAAGACTTACTGATACCGGTAAACTTTAACAATTTAGTATTTAAGCTTCAGAAAATCCAGGTTCCCGGAGGGATGTGAAGGTGATGCTGGACTGCTGGAAGGACCCTCAGAACGTCTTCACTCCTCCAGAGGATGCAGTGCGCTAGGCAGAGGCTCTGCGAGGGCGTGTGCGCGTGAATGGCGGTGCGAAGGCCGCAGCCTGAGGGCTGGAGCACGTCCTCCTCGGTCCCGCTCTGCAGGGCTGGTGCCGCGCCACACCGCCCCTCGGCCAGAGTTGCCTGCCCTGTTCTGCCAACAGGGGGCACAGGAGGGGGGTTGGAAGGCAGGATGGGGGAGAAGGGATTTCCTCTTTCCCGCCTGCTCGTTCTCGCGCCCCAGCAGCGACCATGCGGCTGGCTCTCTGCCACAACGAGAGAGCGGTCCTTCTGAACCATGTCACGACCTCACCCGAGCTAGGCGCCTGGAGAGATGGGGCCCCGTCACCCCCCGCCGCACCCAGGCAGGTAAGCAGAGTTAGCGGTTACAACAGGTTAAGCAGGGAAGTGCAAGTCGGCTCCAGAAAGAAATAGCCTGCTTCCAAAAAACATTTTTTTTTTGGCAGGAAATGGTTAATGTTAGTCTGGAAATCCTCCACCTGACTAGGGTCCTTGCAAAGGGTCCGAGAAGATGCCCTTCGTAGAACGAGAAGAAAGACACTTGTGACTGAATGCAGAGCTCACTCGTGGCGGGGGGTGGCCAGATTCTAGAAGAGAAGAGGCTAAGTGGCTGCAAGATGGTGTTGGTGTCCTGAGGGGCAGCAAGCCCGAGTGGTGGTCAGGACGCTCTGACCTGGAACGGGGTGGACGGGCCGTCTGGAGGGTGCTCTCTCGATTTGTAAAACCGGAAAAACACCAGCTCTGCCAATCCGAAATCCAGACTCAGCCGTCACAGTAATCGCCGCCCCCGACAAGTGCCCAGGTCAAAGACCCACAGCTCTCAGATCAAAGGGGAAGCCAGTTGCCCTTGGAGGAGGATCCAGCAACGCTGCAAGTTCCCTCCTGACACTGAATATTCCCCCAGTCCTTCCTCGGAGGAGCCGCTGGCCCTTTGCCAGGACTAACCGCACACAGGCGCGTCGGGGGGCGGCGGGGGGTGCACAGGCTTTTTGAGGACTCTCGGATGCAGCGTCCGAACTGACGCTGGCACTGTCGCTTTGTGATAGCATCAGGGCCTCTGCTTACGGGCTGGAGACCAGTCAAAGACGGCACTGCGGCTTCAGTCTGCCAGCACTGGGCACCGGTCCGTGCATCCGTCCTGGATGCTGAGACAGACATACTTAGCCACCAGCAGAAAGCGCACGCTGGGTCCTTGAGCAATGGGGTCATTATAGCAGGAAGAGCCAAGCGGGAGCTCATGGAACTTCCTCATACCCACCAAGATGGTGAACAAGAGAGAAACAGCACTTTCCTAGAGGAATTGTAGATTTTCACAGCAAGTGAAGACTTGAGGGACCCACATACATATAGTCAGCTCGTCTCTGCAAAGGAGCAAAGGCAACACAACGGAGGAAAGACAGTCTCTTCAACAAATGGAGGTGGCACAACGGGTCACCCACGCAAAACAACAGTGACTCTGGGCACACACCTTACAGCCTTCACAAAAATCAACTCAACATGGATCACAGACCAGGGGCACCTGGGGGACTCAGTCAGTCGACTGCGCAATTCTTGATCTTGGAGTTGTAGGTTCGATCCCCACGCTGGCTATAGATATTACTTTAAAAACTGAAATCTTTTTCAAAAACTGGATCACAGGGGCGCCTGCGTGTCTCAGTCAGTTAAGCATCTGACTCCTGGTTTTGGCTCAGGTCATGATCTCAGGGTTGTGGGATGGAGCCCTGTGTTGGGCTCTCTGTTCAGCAGGCAGTCAGCTTGAAGATTTTCTTTTTTTTTTTTTTTAATTTATTTGACAGACAGAGACAGCCAGCGAGAGAGGGAACACAAGCAGGGGGAGTGGGAGAGGAAGAAGCAGGCTCCCAGCAGAGGAGCCTGATGTGGGGCTCGATCCCAGAACGCCGGGATCACGCCCTGAGCCAAAGGCAGACGCTTAACCACTGAGCCACCCAGGCGCCCCCTGAAGATTGTCTCCTTCTGTCCCTCTCTCCACTTTTGCACGCTCGCTGTCAAATAAAAAAATATTTTTAAAAAATGGATCATAGACCTAAATGTAAAACGCAAAACTATAAAGTTCCTAGAAGATGACATAGGAGGAAACCTAGGTGACCTTGAGTATGGTGACGATTTTTAGATACAATATCAAAGGCACCATCCATGAAAGAAATGATTGATACACTGAGCTTTTGCTCTGCGAAAGACACTGTCAGAGAGTGAGAAGACAAGTCACAGCCTGGGACAAAGTATTTGCAAAAGCTGCATGTGATAAAGGACTGTTATCTAAAATATACCAAGAACTCCTGACACTCGACAGTGAGGAGACAAACAACACAGATAAAAACTGCGCCAGAGACCTTAACAGACACCTCCTCAAACAAGATATACAGCTGGCGAATAAGCATAGAAAAGATGCTCCAAGGGGTGGAGGGAGGGGGTAAAAGGGTGACGGGTATTGAGGAGGGCAGCGCGGCGAGGAGCACTGGGTGTTGTACGTGACTCGTGAATCGTGGAACACGACATTGAAAACTAACGATGTACCGTGTGTGGCTAACGGAACATAATTTTTAAAAAATATGTTCCACATCATATGTCATCAGGGAAATGCAAATTAAAACGACGAGATTCCATGACACACCCGCTAGAATGGCCAAAATCCAGAGCGCCGACGACACATGCTGGTGAGGACGCGGAGCGACAGGAGAGCTCACCCGTGGCTGGCGGGAGAGCAGACCGGTACAGCGACTTTGGAGGAGAGCGTGGACGTTTCTCACAAAATTAGACTTGCTCTTGCCACGTGTTCCAGCAACCGTGTCCCGTGGAATTTACCCCAAAGAGTTGAAAACTTACACCCACACCAAGACCTGTGCGTGGATGTATGTAACAGCTTTGTTCAGAATCACCAACACCTGGAAGCAACCGAGTCGCCCTCAGCAGGCGGACCGATACGTGAACCGCGGCCCCTGCGGACCACGGAATGTTATTCAGCGCTAGATAGAAATGCGCTCTCGGCCGTGGAAAGACACGGGGGAACCCGAAACGCACGTTGCGAAGTGAGAGAAGCCAGTCTGGAAAGGCTCCACCGTGTGTGACTCCCAGTCTCCGACGTTCCGGAAAAGGCAGAACCGTGGAGACCGACGAGTGGTTGCAGGGCGTGGGGGGCGGGAGGGACAGTCAGAGCAGAGGACCTAGGGCAGTGAGACTACCCGGTACGACGGTCTGCTGGTGGATACACGTCGTTACACGTCTGTCCAAACCCACAGAAGGTCCGGCACCTGGAATGAGTCCAGAGGTCAACCAGATGCTGGGTGATGATGCTTCATGACCGTGTGCCCGCGTGGGTCCATCGACTGTGACAAATGCACCACCCTGGTGGGGATGAGGATGATGGGGACATTGTACATGCATCGCGGTAGGGGGTATGAGGGAAAGCTCTGTACTTCCCCTCAATTGAAGGGAACCTAAAACTGCTCTTAAAAAAATAAAGCCTTAATTGAAAAAAAACAAAAACAGTTTTGAGGAAAGCAGGAGTAGTGGTTCCCATCCTATCTGCGTTGAATTCACCTGTCTGGCCTTTGCAGAAAACAAATAATGGAAGAAGACGGACCACGGTGAACTTGGACAGGTGGCAAACCGCTGTCTTTCCTGGAGCAGACTGACCTGGCCCCTGGCACCTTGCTGTGGGCGGTATGGACCCGCTGATCTGGCAGGCGCTTTCCTCCACATCCTCGCCGCGGACCACAGCCCCGCCCCCCTCATCTGGCCAAGACAGCAACACACCTTCACCGTCTTCTCTCAAGAGGACTGCCACGCTCTGGCTTCCTGCGATACCGCGGCTCATGGGGACCACAGGAGGCCAAGGGCTGCCCCAAAGATGTCCTTGTCGTGTGCCCTGGAGCCTGGGAATGTGCTGTGTGACATGCAGGAGGGAATTAAGGCTGCTAATCAGGTGACCTTAAAACAGGGCGATCATCCTGGACTATGCGGGTAGATACAATGTAATGACAGGGGTCCCTCAACGTGGGAGAGGGGCAGAGGAGCCCGCAGGGAGCTGTTGCAACAGTGCTGACTTGGAGGCGGCGGGGCTGCAAGCTAGGGGACAGGGGCACCCCAGCAGGCGGAGAAGGGCAAGGACACAGGTTTCCCTCTAGAGCCTCTGGAAAGGGTCGCAGTTCCTAAGGCCTTTTCTGTGACCACTTGGGCCCGTGTTAGACTCTGAACCCACCCACATACGTGCAGGGGAACGAACGAGTGCTGCTGCAGACTGCTGAGTGTGGGCTGCTCGCTCCGGCAGCCACAGGAAGCTAACCCAGGAGCCCAGATCGCCCTGCCGTCACACAGGCCCTCGGACTTCCAGACAGAGGGGGACAAAACCACCAGCCTGGGGAAGGCTTTGGGGTTCATAAATCGAGGACTTGCTAGGACATCGAAAGGTCAAAAATAAATGGTTGTGCCTTGTACCTCCTTCCATCAAGAAAGCAGCCCAGTGGTGGGCAAGTGCGCCAGGAGCTGAGAGCAGCTCGGCGTACCCGGGAATACCGTCCCGCCCCATTTACTGAGACCCAGAAGGCTAATGGTCCCTGCAGGTATCTGTGGGGGAAGGATGCCCTGTGGAACCCCTGGCAAGCCCCCATGGGACAGGGGCAGCACGGACTCCACACTTTTAGAGTAAGGCTGTGCCTGTCACAGCAGAACGCGGTTCTTGGTTGGGAGAACAGCTCCCGACCTCTTCCGAGGCCCTGGTGGAGACTGGGAGTCCAATCGGGGCGAGAGAGCACGTGCGTCCTGAGGAGCCCATCACAACCTGCGGTCCTCACGCTGGGGACTCCTGGCATTGGGCAGCCCCAGTGGGAACTCATCGCAAGACAGAGATGAAGCAGATAGCCGGGCCACGCTCTCTCTCTTCTCTAGTATCGATGCCTCTCCTCAGCCCACAGCCACGGCCTCCTGGGACAAGAGGTGGCGGAGGAAGCCTCGGCACGGATGCGCGGATGCGCAGACAGCTGAGTCCACACGGCGGCACTAACTCAAACTGACCGCTGCCGCATCACAGCTCCTCCGTCAAGGGACCCTGCAGGGCAGTGGTGTGGGCAATCACCCAGGGGCACCTGGTAATCTGCTCCCTGTGGATGGGAAGAGTGGCCTGGGGTGCACAGAAAACCGGCCCCAGGACAACGGTGAAAGGCTTGGCTGGTTCATCGGGAGCCGGAAGCGAACCACGGAGACAGGCAGGGCTGGGAAAGGCATGCGCAGGGCAGGCGGCAGGAGCAGGCTCAGGGCGCCAGCGCGTGGGGCTGGCTCTGCCTCTCACTGGGACGGCCGCGGAGAGAGTCCACCGCAGAGGAGACATCGGACACCCGGGTGGACGTCACAAGTGTCCTATGGACGTCGGCCAGCCTCTCTCCTCGGCCACTCAGTGCTGCTGCGAAGGCCAGTGCACGGAGCAGCCGAGGTGGCAGGGATGCTTGGGACACCAGGGCCCAACAGCACGAGCCGCTCTCATCAAGGCCAATCCAGATCAGACACTGCCCAGTGACCTTCTCGTGCCGACCCCTGGGCTCCGGCTGATGCTTTGGACCCGTCGTCAGAAACGCGGGCGTTGGTGAGGAGACTGGGGGAGACGCCCTTTGAACGGACTTCTCAGAATAAACCCAGAGTGTAAGAACAGTGTGCCTGTGTGATACTGGCCAGTGTCTCCACTGCAAAGAAGGCTCTGGGTCAGCAAATGGACAGAAAGACTTGTTCCCAGGGCTTACAAGCCACGGGGCCATGGCAGTGGGGTGGGGCCCACACACGTCCTCATCCTCTGGGTGTCCAGGCCCGAATGCAGCCGTCCTACCAGACCCCTTCCATGCGAGGCCCACACCCTTTATTTTGGTTGACATGGGTTCCTACGGGGGAGGCTCCTACTGGCTTGGCTGTTCACGCCGCCATCTGCACAGACCTGCTAACCCCGAATGCACAGTCTGAGCCCCCACCTCGCAGCAGAAAGAGGCAGGGCAGCGGGGCCTGTCTAGCCTCATGCCACGGCCCAGAACAGCTGGCCTTAGAGAAGAGAGAACGGGCCTGCTGTCCTCAGGACGGGACTCGGGACTCCCACCTCGTCAGCTCGGGTGCTGTTCTGAGGAATTCGGTGGGAGCCCCCTGCCCAGTACAGAAACTGAAAAAGGGGCCTGGGGACAGATTCTGTCCCTCCTTCCCCGACAATGAGAGGGTGACCTAAGTGTGGACGGCTTCTTCCCGGGAGTAACGGCAGGCCACGGGCACAGGTCGAGATGGTTCCTGGCGGAGCTGCAGTTGAGGGTACAGCCAGCGCTGGCTTCTAGTGACAGATGGGACTTCCCGCTCAGACTCATCTGGGGCCTGGCCTGTGCCCTGCAATCCCTCTCACGTCTGCCTCTTTCCCAGACCAAATCTCCAGCTACTGAATATCCTTCCAGCACATTCCATTTCTGCTTAAATTGCAGAGAATCAGGGGCACCTGGGTGGCTCAGTGGTTAAGCATCTGTCTTCGGCTCAGGGCGTGATCCCGGGGTCCTGGGATCGAGCCCCACCTCGGGCTCCTCCACTGGGAGCCTGCTTCTTCCTCTCCCACTCCCCCTGCCTGTGTTCCCTCTCTCGCTGGCTGTCTCTCTCTGTCAAATAAATAAATAAAATCTTAAAAAAAAATTGCAGAGAATCAGTCCTGCTATGCATAATCCAGAACCACAATTAATACATCGTGCGTAGATAACTTCTAAAACCCGTGGGCAGGACTTTACAAACCTTCTGTGGTCCACCCCTGTCCTCGGGACAAGGTCAGGCTCCTTGTCCTGGCTGGCAGCATGTGGGTGGGGTGCTGGGAGTTTATCCTGGGGCAAGGCCAGCACCACCCACACAAGACCAAGCTTGTGTGAGGGCTGAGACCAGCCACTCTGTGGGGGACAGGCCAGAAGTAAAATGGGAGTCTGGAGGCGAAAAGACCAAGGCCAGGGTGGGAGGGGTGGGGAGGAGGGAGAGAGAGAACACAAAGACCTCTCTGTGGGCATGAGGGCTCGGGCACGTGGTCACCAGGGTGCAGTGGAGAGGAAGGGGATGAGGGGTTTGCACTTGGACGTGCTGGTGAGTGTGAAGACACCCAGGACAGGGCTGGGGGTTGCAGTGGAATATGGATTCAGGGCACAGGACGATGGTTTGCTAAAGACAGGACTCTGGAGGTCAGTGTCGAGACCACAGTGGAGGACGCCAGCCCAAGAAGACAGCCTGGGGGGCCTGAGGGGCTCAGTCGGTAAGCTACCCACTCTTGATTTTGGCTCAGGTCATGATCTCAGGGTTGTGAGATCAGGCCCCACCTTGGGCTCCCGGCTCTCCCTCTCTCTCTCCCTCCCCTTGCTCCCCCCCAAATACATACATAAATAAAGGACGACCACCACCTGCGACAGAGGCCCTGGGCACAGGCTCCCAAGAGTGGGTGGGAGAGGCACGGTGGGACACCAAGGTGGCACCCCCTATCCAGTCCCCAGGAAGCCCGCCAGCGCCCCGCTGACGACCGGAGGGACGCAGCGGGAGGAGGAGGGCCCCCGACGACCACGGCGGGTTAAAGGCGCGAGGGAGAGGGACTCCCGGACAGGCCGCGCCCCTGGGAGGCGGGCACCGGACCAACCCCGCCCAGCCCTCTCCGGGAAAGCACGGAGCTGCAGTCGTCAGAGAGAGAGAGAGGGCCGGGGTTCGCTCCACCTGCTCCGGGGAGGGCCGCGCGGCTCCGCGAGCACTCGCGCGCGTACACGCGCACATTCACATGCACGCACACCACGCGTGTCCCGGCCCGGGGCAGCCCCCTTCCTGTCAGCCTACCCCCAGGCCTGCCCATCCCCGCCCGCCCCGAGCGGACGCGGGGCGCCCAGGCTCTCACCTGCGGGAGCCTCTGGGCACTCAGGGGCCGCGGGCTGCTTGGCCGGCCGGGCGGTCTTCCTCGGCGGCTGGCGGGTCTCTCCCGGCTTCCCTGGGAGAGGGGGGGGTCAGTGCGGTGGAGGCGCGGGGCCACCCCTTCCCATCACCCTCGGGAGGCGTTTATGGGCTACATGGAGGACAGATGCTTCTTGGCTGTTACGGAGCGCGCACCCGGGGCGTGTCCTCCACGGCAGTCCGGCGTCGCCCCCTGGGGTGCCGCGCGGGGGCGCCGGTGAGCCCAGCCGGCAGGACCGCCCCTGCCCCTGGGTGCTGAAGCCCCAGCTCTAGCGAACGCAGGTGTGGCCAAGTCCCTGGTGGGAGGACCTGCCGCTGCTCTGCCCCACCCCTAACGCGGCCCGCCGTCCTGGCCCGTATCCCTGTGTCCGCCTGCGCTCCCCGGTGGTGGCCTGCTGTCGACCACCGTCTGAAGCTTCAGGGACAGGGCTGAGTGGGAGGAGAGGAGGGTGCTCTCAGCAGGGGTGTGCTGGGCAAACCAGTCAAGCCAGTGTGGCAGAGCTGGCTGGGATGGGGCCCTGGGCGTGGGTGTGAGTCAGCGGCCCCAGGCTGGGGAAACGCTGGGGAGGAGGCTGTCTGGGGCCTCCTCCCAACAGGAAGCCCAGGGACGCCAGCACTGGGGCCGGCCCTGCCCACCCCCCGCCAAAGGCCAGTCCCTGGACATCCAAAGGCCTTTATTTCTGTGGGCAGGGCAAGTGGACCCCCAACCAGGAGGCATCGAGAGCCCCTGCCCCACCCTAGAGCAGGCTGGACTGTTCCTTGCTGCCCCATCTCGGTCCACAAAATGCCATCTGGGCCTCAGGCCCTGTCTCTTTCACCAGCCCCCCGCGGGAGGCCACCAGGCTGGGCGAACGGTTCGGTCCTCTCCACAGAGCACCCCAGGCAAGCCTGGGCCCCCGTGTGGCTCAGAGGAATGTGCTGGCTGGGGGGCTCCCAGGCTAGCTGGGTTGGGATTGTTGTGGCCAGTGAGGGTCTCTGGATGGTGGGTGTGATTGGGATGCCGCTGCTGGGCCCATGGGCTGGTGAGTTGCCCTGGACCAGGGGCGGGGCGGGGGCGGGGGAGGAGGCGCTGCGGCCCGCCCAGGGCAGGACCAGACTCGTTGCTATACACAGCTGGCGATCTGGTTGCCGAGAGTCACCTCCTCCAGTTTCCCGGTCTCCCTCCCAGTCTGGCCAACGAGGCCCGTGGCCTGTAAAGTCCTGCGCCCTGTGTCAGCACGTTAGTCAGCCCTCGCGCCTGGGTGAGCCACCACGCCGCCGAGTCCCTATAAACTCCCCAGCGTGGCCCAGCCCAACGAGTGGGGCCCGTGAGGCCCACAGGCAGCACCAGGGCCCGGAGCGGCTGCGCCACAGGCACCAGCCGAGGGGCAGGGCAGGAGCAGAGGGCCCACTGTGGCCTCCCAGGGATGCCCGCTGTGCCTGCCTGATCGCGGCTGGCCAGCGATGAGCCAGGGCCCCCAGGGAGCTGACACCTGGTGAAAGGCGCCGGATCGGGGGCCATGTCGGGGAAACGAAGTCGGGCTCGAAAACCCCGAGGCAGGAGGGCGGGCAAGGCACAGCAGGCCTTGGGTCAGCAGGGCCCTGAGGCCGAGCCCCCGCCCCCCGCCGCAGGGGGCCCTCAGGACAAGGTGGGGGTGGCCCCTGCGGAGCACGTGACCAGCAACAAGCCAGCTGCCCAGGGACACCCGAGGGTGGCCAAGCCAGAGCGGCCACAAGCAGCCGAGGGGCCAGTGCAAGCCACCGCTCTGGGGTCCGAGCTGGTGTTAGTCCCCCCTGCGGACATGGAAGGCTGTGGGGCAGGGGGCCTCACACCGGGCCTGGGTCCCGAGCTGCTGAGGCTCCACGAGGTCCAGCTGTGCCTAGCCCAGGAGCAGCAGCTGCTGGAGGACCGGCGGCGGCAGGTCAGGCTGCAGATGCAGCTGTGGCAGGAGGAGCAGCTGTGGAGGGAGCAGCTGTGGCAGGAGGAGCAGCTGTGGAGGGAGCAGCTGTGGCAGGAGGAGCAGCTGTGGCTGCAGCAGCTACAGGAGGAGCAGGCCTGGGTGCGCGTGGAGGGGCTGGAGCTGGCCATGGCGCTGGAGCAACTCCGGAGCGAGGGCCTTGAGGTGCTGCAGACCCAAGGCCAGGTAAGGGGGTGGGGGAGGCTCCGCACAGTCTGTGGGGGTGTGGTAGCCATGCAAGCAACCTACGGGTACCTGCTTGACCGTGTGCTGAGGCCAGGGTGGCTGTGGGATAACTGTGGGCCCATTTTCACACCACACAGGGTGACCATGTGACAGCAAGCCCTCCCAGGCTGGCCCAGTGTTTGGCGGGTAGAGAGTGCCCAGAAAGGATATTTGTTCAGGAAAACCGAGGCGGAGGTATTCCTACAAAGGACCCAAGCATCCTGGCCAGGTGGGCCAGGGCAGGGGGCTGCTGGAGCTGTCCAGGGCAGTGTTTGGGGTGCGCAGGGGGAGTGCTGCAGCAAGGGCCAAGGTGGACAGTCAGCAGGCAGCAGAAGTGAGGATCGTGCCCACCCCCCCACCCCCAACAGGGCTTCCCGGCAGGCTGCCCGGCTGCCCGCCCTGCCTCCACTGTTTATTGCAGTCTGTGTTCCCAGGGCTTGAGATCACAGAAGTAACATGCGGCCCTGGGACCATCATCCTCATTCCAGAAATGCTGCTTCCTCAGACGCCGCTGGGGCTATTTTGGGAAACCAGGGTCTAACCCCAGCTTGGCATGGAAGAGTAGTCACCGTCACCCCAGCTGGGCGCGTGATCTGCGAGCCCTCTGAGGTCCAGGGACTTGGGTCAGCCCCCCTCCAAGCAGAGGGGCTGCATCTGGGGAACAGGCTGGGTGCTCCGTTAGCCAACACAGACCCGGGTGCAGGCCTGGGTGCTGGAAGGACCCAGAACTGCAGCCTGGAAGGTGTTGATAGCTTCACAGAGAACTCCTGAGTGCCACGACAGAGAAGAAATGGGACTCAGAGAAGAGAAGGCCAATGGGTGGGGGTAGGAATGAGAGGAGGTGCCTTCCTGACCCACAGCAGGACTGAACCAAGGGTGAGCTGTCACCATTCACTCTGGGAATGGCTATGGAGAGGGTGGCCTGAGAGAGCAGCCTCAGGCAGAGAAAAGCAAGGGGATGGCCCAGGTGGAACAGAGGGTCAGAGTGGACCACACACATAGCCTGAGAATCCCCAACATGCATTCTAAGTGAGCTCTGTCTCAGAACCTGTCTTCAGTCCACATGGGCCTGCACTCCATCTCCATGTGCTCTAACGCTGTGCACCTCCCAACACTGCCCCTGGTCCCCGCCCAGGGCACAGGTCTCTGGGTCAGGGTCTGCAATGGACTTCTGAGCCCTGAATCCTCAAGATTCAGAGATCCCCTGAAAGCCACTCTCAGGGGGAAGGGTCTTCTCAGAGCACACCTGGCGGCTGCAGCAAGGGTCTCACAAGTCGGTGTTGGAGTGGAGATGCTCTGGGGGTCAGACGCACTTACCAGCAACAGCTCTTGGCTCAGCTCCAGGGAGGGATGTCTGCCACTTCCCTGATGCAGCTCTGGGCCCCCCTTTCTTGCTGCTCATTTTCCTGGGGGCAGGTAGGAAAGGTCAAGGGGTGTGGGCTTAGAGTGGCCTGTGTGGACAGATAGCCTCACGTCCTCCCCCAAGCCCCACCCAGCATCCTGCCAGCTTCCAGGCCCACCTGCCTGTTCCTGCTTTTTGGCCCAAGTGTGCCCAGCAGCTTCCGGGGGAATGCTTGCAAGGACCCCCAGGGCTGGGTGTCTGGTACCTATGTACCTGCCCCGAACCGCCGGGCTACTGGCTGAACAAGCTTCACCCTAATACACAGCGCCACCCCGCTCTGCTGAAGCCACCGCGCTTCCCCACTGCTCACAGCCCACCCAAAACACCCACACTTCTGTGCCCCCAACCTTCTTTTGTTCCAGCCTTGACACATGTTGTTGTCAGGGCCTGGAAGCAATGCCTTTCTCCCTAGTCCAGGCGGCTGACCCCAAAGTTTATTTCCCCTGGGAGGCCTCCCCTGGCCCAGGTTGGGCTGGGTCCCCCTGCCTCCCCCACTGCACAGGTGCGGCACGGCAGCGTGACCTGGGCACCGGTGTGATCCCATGCCTGTGTGCCCACCACCTTCTGCTGCTGGGGTGTCTCAGAGCATTTCGGGGAGGAATTAACAAAACAGAAAGCAACCCTGGAAACCTAGAAGATGGCATCATGTGGCGAGAGGGACAAAGAGGAAAGGGACCAGAGACTGACAGGAAGAGTTTTCCAGCATGGACTGCAGAGGGAGAAGCCTTGGGCAGGGGACTTGGCTTGGACACATGGTGGACTGCAGGGTAGGCCCTAAGTGGGATCCAGTGGGGAACTGGGGTTCTGAGCAAGGATCTGAAGTGTTTGGGGGGGACTGAGGACTTCTTGGGGGGGTCAGGTGTGCTTACAGGGTCCCCTGTCCACGTGGAACAACGCTAGCAGGCCACCTGCTGAATGCAGGACTCTCCGAGTTCTGAGGGGTCGTGTGCATGGGCCTGGTGCTCGTGGAATCCTGTGCTGGGGGGTCAGCGAATGTGGGCTTCCCTGTTTGTGTGTGGGGTTGCTGTGTGTCTGGGTGATAGGCGTGTGGGGCTGCTGTGCACGTAGGGTCCCCTACATGTGGAGGCGTTGGTGTGTAAGGAGGCAGGTGCGTGTGGCACCCCTTGTGTGTGTCTTGATGTGTCTGTAGAGTCCTTGTGGGAGTGCCTGTGGGGTCCCATCTACATGGGGGGTATTGGCCTGGAGGGGACTGGCGTGTGGGACGCTCCCTTGTGTCGCAGGTGTGGGCAGGGGGTGTATGAGCGCAGTGTCTCTGTGTGCCAGTGGGGTCCCAGGTACTTGTGAGTATTGTATGCAGAGGTCGGGGGGTCCTCTGCGAGGGCATCGGCTTACGGGGTGCCCGGGTGTGACGGGGGGTCCCCGGGGCTCGCGGGGTCCCCAGGCCTGGGCCCGCCACGGGCTCGACGCCGCCCCCGCGACCTCACCTGCCTCACCTGCCTCCCCCAACTCGCCGGCCGGGCGAGAAGTCCCGCCCCCGACGTCGGGCTGACCCGTTTCCTAGCGACTGAGCCGGAACTTCCGAGTCACCTCGACTTCCGGGGCGAGGGTCAGGGGTCAGGCATAGGGACCTTGAGTTTCGGCGAACGGATGGGCGCCGGGGGCGGCGGGGCCCGGGAGGCGGGGCCTCGGCGGCGGCGGCCGGGGACCCGGGGGCCGGGAGGCGCGGAG
>NC_048226.1:102631834-102698532 GCF_002007445.2 Ailuropoda melanoleuca | reverse complement strand
GGCCGGGGGGAGGTCGCCGGGGCCGCGTGTGCCGCCGTGGACGCGAGCGCCCTCGCACGACGCCGACCCGGCAGGAGCCGAGTGGGAAGGGGCCCGGGGCCCCGGGGCCAGCCTGCCCGGGCCGTCCTTACTCGCTCCCGCCCTCGCGGCCTAGCTGGAGCCTAGGGAGAGTGCTGGGCCCGGCCTGGACCCCCTCCCTGAGGGGACCCCGCCCCGGGCTCCTGGGACCGGGGGTGGCCGGGGAGGCCGAAGCGCAGTCTGGCGTCCTGCGTGGAGTGCCGGGAGAGCGGAAGGCCCTGGTTCCCTCGCGCCCAAGTCCCCGAACGGGGGCGGGTGGATGGGACACCAGGCCCAGGCAGCCGCTAGCTCCTCGGTGCACTAAGCCCTTTTGGCCCCGCGGGGCACGCGGCGAAGACTACAGCTCATCAGCTTCGGTCTGTGCGTCCCAGCCGGCCGAATCCCACCCCCCAACCTCGTCCGCGTTGCCCAAGGCTTGCACAGACTTCTGCGGGGAAGCCTGCGCCCGGCTGTACGGTCGCCTCGCCTTGTGCTCCTTCCAGTCACTTAGAAAACCCACCTCCTACCCAGGTGGGAGGTCCCTAGTTAGGGGTCCACTAGGGCCCTGAGGGCCCTGGAGGCTTTTCTGCCTTGTGTCAGGGGTCAGAGGTCAGCAGCAAAGGAGCAGATTCCTGCTGAGTCATCTGCCGGGGTGGGATAAGTGCTCCCCCACCTTAGGGCAGGCATTTAGTAGGCGGATGTGTGAGGAGCCCTGCTGTTGGGGCCCTGTCCACTGCCCAGTCCACAGTTGAGGGGTGTGCAAGGTGAAAGGAATAAAGGCAGTGGGGACATGGGGATTACTGTGTGAGGCCATGCAGGGCCACCTGGTGTGGGCACTCAGGATGGGCCCCCCCTTCCTGACGAGTCCTGTCTGCTGAGGTGGTTCCTGGGCACCATGGCACCTGTCCCCCCCCCACCCCCGCCACCTGCCAGCCTGGACAGTTCTGTTGATTCCCCTCCCAGTGAAGCACGGAGGACTGCAGGGCTCCCCAGCTTGGGAAGGCTCCCTCTCCACCATAGGATAGTGCCCACAAGCCTTGCCTGGTCTGACGCTGACCCCACGCAGCCAAATTCCAGTGTCTTCCCGCCCCCCACCCTCTGTTGGACACTGTGGGAGACACTCCCCCACGGTGACCAGGTACAGTGGGAGACCCCACTACAGACAGACCTGCACCTTGTGCCCCAGTGTGGTCCGCCCCTGAGAGCAGTGTGGGCATCTTGTATGTAACTGTGTAGGGGCTGGTACCCTGATGAAGGAACGGCAGAACAGCTTTCCCTCAGACCGTCCAGCAGGTAGCCTCGCCCAGCCCCACGGCACGTCCAATCAGCCTGTCACCCCCCCAAGGGAGAGTGGACAGGAGAGGTTCCTCAGGTCGTCATACACAGCAGTCTTGGCCCTGACATCCTCCCGTTCCCAGCTGCCTCCAACCACCCAGTGACCCCAGCCAGTCCAGCAACCAGCTGCCCCTGAGGACTGGGCCACACTGTGCAGTCTGGCAGGACCAGCATCTGGGAACCCGTGAGCTAGGTGGGATCCGAATCCGGCTCAGTCCCAGCCCCAAGCAGCAGCTGGGGTGGGGTGGGCAGTGCCTGGCACTCTCCTTCCAGGGTAGGAGGAGGACAGGTATCCGGGCAGTTCAGGGATTGGAGATTGATGCCCCCTAGGAATCTAAAAGAGGCCCCCATGTGGCCTTCCAGAGCTAATGGCAGCTTCTCCCAGCCTAGGCCCCCTCACAGGCCCTTGGGAGGCAGGTGGACTGGAGTGGATGAGGTGGGGCTTAGGTGTCAGTGTGAAGTTGGGACAAGGGGAGACGCATATCTGGAGCCCAGGAGGAGCCCAATGGCCACGGCCAAGGATTCAGGCTTTATCCAGAGCACGGGGGGAGCAGGGCATGACCAGAGACAGAAGACCACCACTGGCACACAGGTCTGGGCTTAGCCATGCAGGACTCTAAGCTTCTGGAGAGAGGAGGCTGCTGCCCGGATCTTCCAGGGGATGTCGCCCAGAGAGTTTTTATCTAAGGTGGCACGGTGGCTAGAGAAGTGGAGGGATGGGTCAGAGGGAAGGGAGTGGTCCTGGAGGACAGGAACAAAGGGCAAAGGTCAGAGTTTGGAGGGCTGTGAAGTCTGTGAATGGGTTGTGGGGCTCAGAGTGTGTGAGCCCATAGGATGGGTGCAGGTGTGGCCAGGGACTGCGGACTTAATGGTGAGTCCTGGGACAGAAGTAGTGACAAGTTTTGTAAACTGAGCTCACGTTGGGCCAGGCATGGTAGCAGGTCAACCCTGACAGCTGCATTTTACAATGAACCAGAGAGGCACAGTGAGCGGCCCTGGCTGCCCCCTCGCCCCCTGTACTGTGGGCAGACACACAGGCGGGGGGGCCACCTGACTTGTTCAGTACACACAACTTCATTCAGGGCCCATGAAAATGCGTTCATGCCAAAATCAGAAGAAAATGAATGTAATAAAGAACAGCCTGGATTATATTTTCTTTATACCAACAGTCATAAAATACTGGTTTTCTTTTTATGGAGGAAGGGGCCCACAAAGAAGTAACTGGGTCACAAGGGCCATAAAGAAGCCCTGAGTGGGGGCTTCGTGCAGCCAGAACCCCTGCCTGGAAACCAGGGTGCAGGCGTCCTGAGGTCCTGGGGAGAGGAAGGGCCCTGCCAGCACGGAGCAACATGAGACCTGGCCAGGGCACCTGTGCCTGGGTACCCTGCTGGCATCCCCCCAGATAGGGGGCATTCTGGGGTCCACGGGTGCCCAGAAGGCCTCCAGGCATGGCCTTCACGCCACAGCCCACTCAAGGTCATGGACAGTCCTTGCTACAATGTGTGTCTACACGTGGTGGGGTGGGGGGAGTGGGCCCAGTGCCACTGCCCCAGTAATGTGTCTCCCTGCCCCTCCCCAGGCCCCTGGCCCCGACATGGCCCGTCGCTCCCAGAGCTCCTCGCAGGGGGACAACCCACTGGCACCCGGGTACCTGCCGCCTCACTACAAAGAGTACTATCGCCTGGCGGTGGATGCCCTGGCTGAGGGGGGGCCGGAGGCCTACAGCCGCTTCCTGGCGTCCGAGGGGGCACCTGCCTTCCTGTGCCCCGAGGAGCTGGAGCACGTGAGCCGCCACCTGCGGCCCCCACAGCATGTTGCTCGCGATCCCCCAGAAGACAGCCCCCCCAATGTGGACATGGATGGCTCCTCAGGCACCTACTGGCCCATGAACTCAGACCAGGCAGTGCCCGAGCTTGACTTGGGCTGGCCCCTGACCTTCGGCTTCCAGGGCACTGAAGTCACCACGCTGGTCCAGCCTCCACCGCCGGACAGCCCCAGCATCAAGGATGAGGCTCGGAGGATGATCCGCTCTGCCCAGCAGGTGTGCTGATGCGGGCTGGGTGGACCGTGGGGGAAGGGCTGTCTGAGCTGGACCTCGAAGAGTGAGGAGGAGTGTGCGGGTGAAAGAGAAATACCAGCATTTCCGGCTTAGGGGGCAAGGGTGAGGCTAGGGCCAGCTGGCCACGCCCCTCCAGCCTTCAAGCTACAGCACGGGCTCCCTGGCAGCCAACTTCTGGGGTCACAGAGTGTTTGGTTATTGCAGGCTGCGGGCTCACTGCACAGTTCTGCTTGCTCTTGGTCGTGGCCGGTGCCCAGAAACTCAAGGGCTCTGGGGTGGCTGGGCCCCCCTCCTGGTTTGGATTTATGGTTCAGAGGATTCCCTCATAGTCGAACCTGTGACACAGGCTTGACCGCACCAAACAGGTGGCAAATGTCAAAGGGAACCAGACATGGATGGAAGCTGAGGCAGCAGGTCCAGAAGCTAGAGACCCCCAACTGCCCTGTGCACACTTGACAGCAGTCTCCTCCCAGGGGCAGGGCTAGAGCCTGGGCGGGGCCATCTAGGGCGGGGCCATTCGAGGGGCGTGGCAGGGGCCTAGATTGCCTTGTCCCTTCCCCAACAGGAGGTAGGCCCTGTGCCTGCCTAGGGCTCCATCATGGGCCACCCACCAGCCAGCAGCCCACACCCCCTCTGGCAGGCGTCTTCCTCCTGACTCCCCTTCCCTAGCAGGACCCCTGTCTCCCCGGGGATGGGCCAGAGGGCGATTTGCAGTGTTTGTGGGTGAGCCCGAGGCCCCAGCCGGGCCAGGCAGGAATGGCTAGAGAATGGTGGGGACAGCAGAGGGGTGTGTCCTCTGTCCCTAACCCGCCCCCCGCAGGTGGTGGCCGTGGTGATGGACATGTTCACCGACGTGGACCTGCTCGGTGAGGTGCTGGAGGCAGCCGCTCGCCGCGTCCCGGTCTACATCCTCCTGGACGAGATGAACGCGCAGCACTTCCTAGACATGGCCGACAAGTGCCGCGTCAACCTGCACCACGTGGATGTGAGTGACTGAGGGGTGTGGGGGGGTGTGGGGGGGTGGGAGCCTCCTCCGCGGAGACCTAATGCCGCTCCCTCCCCAGTTCCTGCGCGTGCGCACTGTGGCGGGCCCCACCTACTACTGCCGTACTGGGAAGTCCTTCAAGGGCCACGTGAAGGAGAAGTTCCTGCTCGTGGACTGTGCCGCGGTGATGAGTGGGAGTTACAGGTGCGCCCAGCCCCGCAACCCCGACACCTCCCCACCTAAGGACCTCCTCTGCCCAGGCGCTGGTCCAGTAGCCCCGACACAGACCCCTCCCCGCCCCCTTCCCACCTTGCAGACTTGACACTCAGAACCACGTGTCCTTCCGCCCCCCCGCCCCCCTGACGCTGGCTCCGCCCTCTCCTCGGCTCTGATCTTGACCCCCGCCCCACCCGTAGCTTCATGTGGTCCTTCGAGAAGATCCACCGAAGCCTGGCGCACGTGTTCCAGGGCGAGCTGGTCTCCAGCTTCGATGAGGAGTTCCGCATCCTGTTCGCTCAGTCCGAGCCTCTGGTGCCCTCGGCGGGGGCGCTGGCCCGCATGGACGCTTACGCCCTGGCTCCGTACGCGGGAGCTGGGCCCCTTATGGGCGGCCAGGTGACCGGGGCGCCGACGCCTTTCTCCTTCCCCAAACGAGCGCACCTTCTGTTCCCACCGCCTCGGGAAGAGGGCCTGGGTTTCCCCTCCTTCCTCGACCCCGACCGCCACTTCTTGTCGGCCTTCCGCCGGGAGGAGCCAGCGCGGATGACCGCGGGAGCCCTGGAGCCGCACGCGGGGCTGCGGCCGCTGTCGCGGCGGCTGGACGCCGAGGCAGGACTAGGGGGAGAGCTCGCGGGCCCGCGGGGCTTGTTCCAGGCCCGGCATCTGGAGATGGACACCTTCAAGCGGCACAGCTATGCGGCCGCCGATGGCACCGGCGCAGTGGAGAACTTTGCGGCCGCGCGGCAGGTGTCACGGCAGACGTTCCTCAGCCACGGTGACGACTTCCGCTTCCAGACCAGTCACTTCCACCGTGACCAGCTCTACCAGCAGCATTACCAGTGGGACCCGCAGCTTGCGCCGGCGCGTCCGCAGGGCCTGTTCGAGAAGCTGCGCGCTGGCCGCCCCGGCTTCGGGGAGCACGACGACTTTGCGCTAGGGCCCGGGCCACGTTTCCCCGAGCTCGGCCCCGACGGACACCAGCGGCTGGACTACGTGCCGTCCAGTGCGTCGCGCGAGGTGCGCCACGGCTCAGATCCCGCCTCGGGGCCCGGGCCCCGCGGCCTGGAACCCAGCGGGGCCCCACGCCCCAACCTGGGCCAGCGCTTCCCTTGCCAGGCAGTGGCAAGGCTGGGCCCAGACGCCGCGCCCGATGCCGACCAGGAGCGCAGAGGCGGGCCCGAGGGGCGGGCCGGGCTGCGGCACTGGCGCTTGGCCTCCTACCTGAGCGGTAGCCATGGCGAGGACGGGGGCGAAGAGGGCCTGCCGGCACCCATGGAGGCTGAGGCCTATGAAGACGATATTCTGGTGTCCGGGGGCCGAATGGGCCCCGGGGACCTGCTCCCCTCAGCCTCCCGTGCGCCCATATCCTTTCCGGCCAAGGGCCTGGTGCCCTGCCCCGGCGGTGGCGACAGCCCAGAGCGCGAGGGCCTGGAGGAGGCAGGTCTGGCCAAGCAGGACTCCTTCCGCTCGCGTTTGAACCCGCTGATCCAGCGCAGCTCGCGCCTGCGCTCCTCCCTGATCTTCAGCGCTTCGCAGGCCGAGGGCGCCGGTGGGGCCATGGGGGCCACCATTGAGAAGGCGCAACTGCTGCACAAGGAGCAGGCAGTCACCGAGGCGCTGGGCCCCAGTGGCGAGGCCATGCACTCCGCCACGTCCACCAAGGTGGCCGAGCTCCTGGAGAAATACAAGGGTCCGGCGCGTGATGCTGGAGGGGCGGGGGCCCCGGTCACAGTCGCCAGCCATAGCAAGGCTGTAGTGTCCCAGGCGTGGCGGGAGGAGGCGGTGACGCCGGGTGGGGCAGGGGGTGGGGTGGGGAGCGAGCGCCGCAGCCTCGAGAGCTGCCTGCTGGACCTGCGCGACTCCTTCGCACAACGGCTGCACCAGGAGTCCGAGAGGCAGCCCGGAGCTGCCACGCTTACTGCCACCCAGCTGCTAGACACGCTGGGCCGGAGCGGCACTGACCGGCTGCCCTCCCGCTTTCTCTCTGCCCAGGGCCGCTCCGCCTCCCCACAAGGGCGGGTCAGCCCCCCGCTGGAGGGGCCCGGGCCGCGCCAGGCACCTCACCCTGAGCCAAAAGGGAGCCCCACCTCTGCCTACCCTGAGCCGAAAGGGAGCCCCACCTCGGCCTATAATGAGCGCAGGGGCAGCCCAGTCCCCCCTGTGCCGGAGCGCAGGGGCAGCCCGGTGCCCCCTGTGCCGGAGCGCAGGGGCAGCCCGGTCCCCCCTGTGCCGGAGCGCAGGGGCAGCCTAACCCTTACCTTCTCCGAGGAGTCTCCCAAGACTGGGACCGTGGAGGAGGCGGCTGGCGGCCCCATGGAAGTCCTGCGCAAGGGCTCCCTGCGCCTCCGCCAGCTGCTGAGCCCCAAGGGGGAACGGCGCACAGAGGAAGAGGGCGGCTTCCCAGCGCCGCAGGAGAACGGGCAGCCCGAGAGCCCCCGGCGGCCGTCGCTGGGCAGGGCTGATAGCACCGAGGCTGCCGCTGGAGACGAGCGGGGCCCGCGGGCGCGCATGGCCTCCGCCACGGCGAACGCCTTGTACAGCAGCAACCTGCGGGATGACACGAAAGCCATTCTGGAGCAGATCAGCGCCCACGGCCAGAAACACCGCGGGGTCCCCGCCCCGGCCCCCGGCCTGGCTCACAGCAGTCCTGAACTAGGCCGCTCACCAGCTGCTGGCGGCCTGGCCCCTGACATGTCCGACAAGGACAAATGTTCCGCCATCTTCCACTCGGACAGCCTGGGGACGCAGGGTAGGCTAAGCCGCACCCTGCCCACCAGCGCGGAGGATCGCGACCGGCTACTGCGCCGCATGGAGAGTATGCGCAAGGAGAAACGCGTTTATAGTCGGTTTGAGGTCTTCTGCAAAAAGGAAGAGGCCGGAGGCCCAGGGACAGGGGAGGGCACAGCAGAGGACGACACCAGGGACAGCAAGGTGGGCAAGTTCATGCCCAGGATCCTGGGTACTTTCAAAAAGAAGTGAGCCTCCTGGCCCGCCAGCTCCGGACCGGGCGCCTGCCTCACTGCCGCCACCACCAGGCGGAGCACCTGGCTCTCCCGTCAAGGCAGCATGCGAGCGGCTGAGCACAGCCGGAGCTCGGCTCCGCCTGGAGCTTTCCCAGTAGCTGCCTTGCCTTTGGTCCCGGCCTCTTTCCACGCGGGCGCCAGCCCCTCACCGCCTCTAGCTCCGTCCCTGCCCCTGTGCCCTGAGTCTCCCCCTTCCTACGCATCTGCCTCCATCTCCTCTTTGGGCTTCAGGTCCCCTTTAGACCTTCGTTCACCTCAGGGCCCCATCTTTTTGTGCCTTAGGGCCCCCACCTTTTGGGGGGCCCATCTCTGTGCCTTGGTCCCCCATCTTTGGGGGCCCCACGTCTCAGGGCTTCCGTGTCTCAGGGTTCCCCTCTGCTCACTGCCTCCTGGCTCTGCGGCTTCCTCGCTGCTGCCTCTCTTCTGTGTCCTGGCAGCCCCAGCCCCTCTCCCTGGGCCTCCCACCTCCCCGGGGCTGGGGTCTCCCCCTCCAGGGGGCTCAGGGCTCACTTCCTGCCCTGCTTGCATTCCTCCTCACTGCCTCCTGGCACCCTCCTCAGTGGCCCGTCCTTTCATTTTGGGGGGCAGGGCTGGCTGCAGGCCATTTGTGCTGGCGGTGGGACCAGACCCAAAGGTGGTTCCTCTCGGAAGTGCTGTCCGCTGGGCCGCTGCGGGGGGTGGGGGGTGAGTGGGGCCCAGAGGACCCCTGAGAGACTGTCCTGCCAGGAGAACTGAGGCCAACCTGGGCCCCTTCCTGCAGGGCTTCAGCCAGCACCCCAGCACCCGGCAAGGGGTGAGAGCATCGGGTTTTGGAGCACAACAAAGCCAGGGCTGGATGGATGCTGGGCCTCGGCCATGCCCTGGAAAAGGGCTGGATGGGAAAGCTTATGAACAGGGGAGGGGAGGGGTGCAGTGGGGTGGTGCCTGAGTCCTAGCCCATTGCTCCAAGGGTCCTGACCCTTCAGGTGCTCAGCGGACCCTGCCTGACTCCACCCTGTTCTGGATCCCTCCCTCTTTGTCACCGGCCTGCCAAGTTGAAGTTTCCCCACCTACCCTTCTTCTTTTTCACCTCTGGAGAGTGACTTTGATTTGGAATAACACGTTTTGACGCCTGCCGCTTAGGACGTGCCCTGCTGTAAGCGCTAGCGTTGTGGAAGCAGCATTTCTGCAACTGGTTTGCTTTGCTTTGTGTTCAAGAATAAGAAACCGCAATCACTCAGACTGGGAAAAGATTTAAGGAACAAGGCCGTGGAGCAAAGGCAGCAGTCTGACTCCAAACAGCGGGAGAAGGGCGGGCGGGGTGGGGGCTGGGGGTACTCTGGTTCAGGTGGAAAAGGTCACCGAGGAGCCAGATGTGCTGGACTGTTCCTTGGCCTTGAGGTGCTTGCTGACACGTGTGCTATGGCGTGGCTTGCTGTGGCCCCGTTGCTCAGGGGGAGCCCTTGCAGCCTCCTGTCTGCGTCCTCCACGTCGTGCTGAACAACACATTTCAGATGTCAGTCTGCACATTTTGGTGTTAATAAAACACAACAAAATACTCCAGCACATTCCTAAATATACATTAATCACCCAGTTTATACATTGCCAGCATTAGTCTTGGGAACTCACACTTCCCTCTGGACAGCACCACCCATCCCTTTGGGGGCCACTGGAGACCCCACACACTGTGCTGCCAACACCTGCAGCCACATCTAACCGGGAGACTCCTTCCACCGCAGCGCTGCCCACGACCCGCTCCCTTCACAGGCAAACTACTTTCCTCCGCTCTTTACCCCGCCAGCTCTCCATGCAGGCTCACTGCACGGTGCTCCCCTGGGGGGTCCTGGTCACTGAGCCCAGCAGACACTGCCCAGCCGCCCCCCAGACACTGGTGCCCCCGGTGTCCGGATCCCTCTCGGGCCACGCTGCCCCCCCCCCGCCGTGTGTGTGTGTGTGTGTGTGTGTGTGTGTGTGTGTGTGTGTGCAGGGCTGGGCTTCCTGGGGCCCCACCTGCTCCTCTCTGGGCTGTGGCATTCCTTCCCACTGCCTCATCCGTCCTCCTCCTCAGTCCGTGTTGCCCCCGTCAACCGACCCCTCCCTCGGCAGCCCAGTCTCCCGACTGGCTCACCTCCAGGCCAGGACTGGGGCGTTTACTCTTGCCTCCTTTCTGGGCCTCCTCCCAAGTTCTCTTCCGCTTTCTCCATCTCTCTCGCAGCCACCTGGTCTGGGCCCACCCTCTGCCCAGCTCTCCCTGCCCTTCCCACTTGTGCCTCTCCTAGCAGCCAGCAGCTTTACAGGTGAGCAGAGTTCCTGCTCCCGGCTGCCCAGCCCCCAACACGGCACAGGCCACATCCTTCAGACGCTGAGCTCCAGCCTGGCAGCTGGGAAGCGGCCTGTGTGTTCCAGCCCCTGCCCAGGGTCAGATGTGGTGCAAGGCACACCTGGAAACCATGAGACAGGTGCCTGTGGGGCCCTTGGATCTCTTCAGCTCCTACCCCCCTGGACCCACCCCCTATCAGGACAGACCAGCTGCCAGTCACGGTTGGCGGCTGGGAGCACAGTGACCAGTCAGGGGCTGTACCCTGGGGCCCGTCATCTCTTACACTTTTACTCTGGCTCAGCGTCACGAATGATGTCACGTGATGACCGCACTGAGGCAACAGGTGCACAAGTCCCTGCCCACCCCCGGAGCCCCCTGGGGGACAGCCTTGTCCCTCTGATGGTGCTCCTGCACCAGGCAGGCTCTGGAACCCTTGTGGAGAGGAGGAGAAGCTGGCCCCGAGGAGCCCCCAGGCCAGGCATTAGCACTGAGAGCCTCCAGGGGAAGCACTGGGCACTGGTCAGACAGGAGCCACACAGGGACAGCAGAAAGGGTCCACGCAGCTTCTCATGGGCTCTGTACTCGACACAGGGGTCCTCTGAAAGGGGTGGGCTCCAGGCAAGGGGTGGTGTGACCTCAGAGGGAGTCCCTCACTGGGAATAGAAGATAGGCAGGTAGGCTGGGGATGGACAAGACTTTATTAGAGGAAGTGATTGGGGATGGGTGGGAACCTCAGTTACTCCCCCAGAGAGGCCCGGACAGGCTCCCAGGATCTCAAGAATATGGCCAGGCAAAAGGGGGAGCAGGTAGAAGGGGGGTGAAGAGCACGGGGGACTTGGGGGCAAATCCGGGGCTGGGAGAGGGGTGAGGGACTGGGCGAGGGCTGAGCAGAAGAGCTGGGTTGAGGGCGGGTAGGGCGGCTTACGCTCGGGGCCCCGGGAGCAGGGGCAGGCGGCCCAGCGCCGAGTGGCAGACGGTCCCGTAGGCTTGAGAGTAGCCCCCGAGAGCAGCCCTTGCGGCGCCCTGGGCCCCCTGCGAGGCCGAGGCGCTGAACATCCTCCGGCCGGGCCGGGGCGCGGGCCGGACATCCGCGGGAAGCCCGCGAGGGACCTGCACACGGTTGGTCGAGGGGCCGCGTAAGGGGCGGCCCGGGTGGGGGCCCTGCCCCGCGAGAAACCAGCGGCGGAGGGGGCGGGAAGGACGGCAAGGGAGCCGAGAGCCGGGGATCCGGGCGAGCTCACCCGTCGCGCGCCGGTCGCCCTCACCCCACGGCCCGGATTCCAGTCGCTCCGGATGAGGGCCTGGATGGCCACCTGGGCGGCGGCCTGGGAAGCCAGGGAGGGCGCCGCCCCCTTCCCGCTGGGCTTCACCTGGGAAGGGCCGCGTCACGGGGTCACTGCCGGGCCCGCGGAAAGGAGTGAGAGGGACGCGCCCGGGCCGACCTACCCACGAGGGTGCCGAGGGGGCCTCCGCCGTCGCCCCAGGGGGCCTCTCCCCTCTCCCGAGACCTCCTGGGGGCGGAGGCTGGAGCAGGGGGGCCGAGCTCTGCCGCGGAAGGTTCTTGGCTCCGCAGGCCATGTCTGTGGGGTCGTAAGATCCACCCCGGGGTTAGTCTGGCGCGGCGGACGCTCGGTGGCTCCACCCAGAAGGGGTGGCCGTCGGAGCTCACACACCGTGCGCGCGCTGGTGACCGGGGCTGCTCGGAGGTCTGCGTCCGGAGTTCTGCGGGGGCGAGCCCGGGGCCGGCTGCGGGATGACTCTGGATTTGAGCAGGGGTGCCTGGGACCAGGGGGCACTGGGCTGTGCGCCGGGGGCTGTGCTCCCCAGGCCCTTGTCTCTGGGGACGCAGCTGTTGCCCCTGCGCTCCAGGACCATCTGCGGGAAGAGAGGGGCGCTCAGAGGCGTGCGGGTGCAGAGGGTCCTTGGGGGTCGCTGAGGCAGTGGGAGGCGTCGAGGGTGAGCGTGGGTGGAGGGCGGTGGTGGTCGCGGCCGGAGCACCTGATAGACACGGCTGCGATACTCCGGGGCTGAGAGCTGAACTCCTTCAAGCACCGGGAGCCGCACAGCCGAATCCAGTGTCCACTCACGGGCCGGGCAGTGGAACCTGCGGGGAGCCGTCGAGGCGGGTGTGGGAGAAGCGAGACTCGGCTGCGTTCCAGCGGGCCTCTCGGACCGAGCCCAGAGCCGCGACCCAACACCCAGCCCCAGCAGGGGAGGAGCTGGTCCACGGGACCCCGCCCTCCCCCCCCCCACCCCGCCCTACCTCTGCACGTAGGGGTGCTGCAGTGCCTGGGCCGCGCTAAGCCGCTTGTCCGGGGCAAATACCAGGAGCCTCCTGAGGAGATCCAAGGCCTCCGGGGGTGTGTCTGACGGCAGGAGGGTGTCCAGCGTCTGCCGTGGCCTGCGGGCGCCTGCGTTTTGTCCCCTGTCCAGGTCGGGGGTCCTCCCCACATCCTTATCCGTGGCAGCTCTGCTTCCCACCCTGACCCTCGGCCCAGCACTACTGAGCTGTCTCGGTGCCTCTCCCCTCCCCATACTACACGCTCAGGTAGCCTGGGAGGGTGGCCAGACCCCTCCCTGCCTTGCCTTCTGGTCCCTTCCTCTCCGTGCCCTGCTCCGTTCCTGTGGGCCTCCCCACACCTCAGGCCATGCTGGGTGACACTGGAGATTCCATATTTTTAGCGTCATCAACTTGCTGGGTTTGGGACCTTCATCAGAAGACCAGGGCCCAGGTCTGGACTGGCAGACCGGCCAGCAAGTTGACAGGAAGAGTGCCAGAGCCAGGCTCCTAAGCAACCCCACTCACCGGGACCCCAGGCAGGGCAGGATCGAGGCACTGTAGCTTGAGCCAAGAGCCAGGAGGTCTGTAGGGTGGGTGGACAGAAGGAGGTGTGTGATGGGGACAGCCTGGTCCAGCGGGGCAGCTTAGGTAGGTCTGGGCTACGTCCTCGTCTCCTCCTGCCCTGTGGAGCGCCTGTCTCTCTGCAGGGCTTGGGCCATCTGGCAGGACTCCAAGCTTGACTACCTGGATGTGTGCTATGTGTGTGTATGTGCATGTGTGCCTGCGCTGGCACACTCTTCCACTCCCACTCCCGCACACGCACTCCATATCTGCGCATTCCCACCTCCGTGGAAGAGCCCCTTCCCCCTCCACCTGGGATGACAATAGGGCTCCCCCCACCTGGTCCTTCCCCTCACTTTGCCCTGCTCCTTCCCCCAGGGAGGAGGAAGGACTCCCTAGACTACCTACCCCATGGCTATCTTCCACCACCTCTTCCCCCGATCTCTGGATCTCTGCAGCCCCACTCCCAGCACAGCTGCTGGACCTGCTCCCGCCAGTCCCAGCTCTTGTCCTGCTCTTGTCCTGACCCACCCAGCACTGGGTCACCCAGCAATGGACACTACTTGGCCCTCAAGGACCCGTAGCTCCTCCCTGGGCCTACCATGTGTAGGGCCTGCCCTTTCCAGTCTTTCTGAGGCTCTGGACCCTTCCCCCTCGCCCTCGTCCCCAGCCTCCTTCCCACCAGTCCTGGCCTGTCATGCGCTGTCCCTGTACAACTGTGTGCACTGATCCTCAGACTCCCTGATGCCCAGCAGGTCCCTGCACACACTCACCCTCCTTGGATGGCGGTGGGATGGTCTCTAGGATCAGCTC
The DNA here is from genome assembly GCF_002007445.2 of Ailuropoda melanoleuca. NCBI lineage: Eukaryota > Metazoa > Chordata > Mammalia > Carnivora > Ursidae > Ailuropoda > Ailuropoda melanoleuca. The sequence goes on along the minus strand of NC_048226.1, from coordinate 102,684,900 downwards.
CAGCTGGTGCAGCGTGGATGTGCCGGGGAACAGGGGCCTCCCCCGAAGCATCTCCCCCAGGATGCAGCCCAGACTCCACATGTCCACCCCAGGGGTGTACCTGGGGTAAAAAGGGGTAGAGGCATGGTGGGGGACACTTGAGGCAGAGGTGGAGGGAGGAGGAGAGACATTCAAGGGGGCAGGGTCTGGGGTACTAGGAGGGAGCCAGTGAGGATGCACGTAGGGGCACAAGAAGGCCTGGGGGCCTTGGCTGAGCAAGAGGCCATGGGGGGGGGGTGCTGGGCAGAGGGGGAGGGTAGGGTTGCGGGGAGAGTGGGGCTCTTACCAGCTAGAGGACAGCAGCACCTCGGGAGCCCGGTACCAGCGTGTGGCCACGTAATCTGTCAGGGCCTGGCCCTCAGGCCCCTCAGGGAGGCCACTGAGGGAGCGAGCAAGACCAAAGTCACAGAGCTTCACCAAGCAGCTGGAGTCCAGGAGGATGTTGGATGGCTGCAGGAAAGGACGTGGATTGAGGGCTCTCAGGGGTGGGTCCCCACAGTGGGGGGACAGGGCCCACGAATGGAGCATGGGCGGCACCTTCTGGTCTCGGTGGATGACACGTCCTGAGTGGATGAACTTGGTGGCCCGTAGGAGCTGGTAGATGATGTAACGCTTGTGGACGTCCCTCAGCAGCTTGCCCTTGCAGATGACGGCGTTCAGGTCAGTGTCTAGGAGAGCATGGGGGTCAGCCTGGGGGCCTGGGCAGAGTGCTCAGGGTCCCACTTTGGAGCCCTCCGGTGGCTGCAGTACCCACGTCCCACTGGCCGCCCTCAAAGCCCTGTCCCTGACCCTGTCCTGGGCACACACACTTCCCAGTGGTCCCAGCAGGCTTCTCAGGCCTGCTTGCTGCCTTTGTTGGTACAGCAGTAAAAGTCTGTGGGATTATTTTTAATACTTTATTTCCTGTTGCCTTGTTTTATAAAATGGGTAGAAAAAGGAAAATACAGCTGTGAACAGTGGAGAAAGCAGGAGCCTTGTGGAGGTGGGCTCAAGGTGGTCACTGCCAGGCCCCAGTGCGGACACGCGCCCGCTGTTTGTCCTCGTGCACTGAGGAACCGCCCTAGCTGAGGGCTGGCCGCTGTGGCGACCCCAGCAGCAGAGGGCCGTACAAGGGAGGCAGGCCACTGGAGTGTCCTGCACCAGGACTGAGCAAGGCCTCACTCACCCATAGACTCAAACACCAGGTAAATGTCCCTGTCATTCTCTGCCCGGATCACATCCAGGAGGCGGATGATGTTGGGATGGTCCCCAAGTTCCTAAGGAGAGAGCCAGGGGCTGTGTGCTTTGAGGGGCAAGGTGTGGGCTTCCCTCCTTGTTTGGAGAAACTGCACCTGGGGAGGTGGTCAGATAGCCCTGGCCACTCACCTGGAGCAGCATGATTTCCCGGAACGTTCTCTGGAATGAGACAGAAACATGTGTGGGTGTGGAGGAGGAAGGAAGCCCGCTTCTTGAAAGGATGCACAGGGATTGATGCTTGTCACCCACATCCACTGGACCATAGGGTCACAGAGCAGAAGGTGCTCTGAGCAATGACAGAACCCTGCTGGGAACGGCCTTCAGAGTAACACTGGAGCTTCCAGGCACCAGGCAGCAGGAGTCAGCCCCACACCCCTGCCCTGGTCCCTCTCACACCTCTTCTCCACTCATTTACCTGGGCATCCGTCTTATCTCTAAAGGCATCGAAGATCTTCTTGATGGCCACGACCTCGCCAGTCCTCCTATCCACTGCCTTCCACACGATGCCATAGGCCTGTGAGAAGGGTGGTCAGCTTGCTGGGCACAGGGCCAGCCTCCCGCCCAGCCTTCCCCTGCCCACTGGACTGCTCGTGGGGCCTGCTCTGGCTCCTGGGAAGGAATGAGGGTGTGGGGAGGGGCTGCGGCTCTGGGTGAGGAGGTCCCTGCAGCTGCAGGCTGCTCAGTCTCTTGCCCAAGCCCCCGGCGTCTTCCAGAGAAGGGTGATGGGAAGCAAGGCCCCAGGAGGAAATAAGGTCACAGATGGGAGAGTCTGGGTGGGAGATGAAGCCTGTTCTGGGCACCGCTCCTGTCTTCCACATCCCCCCTCCAGCCTATCAGGAAATCCTTTTGGCTCCACATTCCGAATTCGTTAGGATCTGACCACTTGCTACCATCTCTGCTGCCCCACCGTCCGAGCCTCTTGCCTCTCGCACATCCACCGTCCCTCCTCTACAGAGCAGGGCGAGTCTTGTGACACCAAAGCCTGCTACCACCCTCTGCGTCATGCTCACTAGAAGCCCTTGCAGCTTCCCAAACCCGTAGGAGATCAGAGCCCTCCCCCTAGTCACTCCTATCCCCTTCACACAAACTCTGATCTTTCCCCACAACCAGCAGGTCCTTGCCTCAGGGCCTTTGCGCTTGCTGTCTGCCCTGTTCGAAGAGTCTTTCTTTCCTCCCCCATGACACACCCACACGGTCACACACCCTCACATACACTCTTACACACAATCCCACATGCACATTGGCTCACACAAGGTTCTGGCTCTCGCTTCATGCCCATTTACCCACTCAGGCCCTTCCTGGGCCAGGCTTGGGATCCGCCCATTGCCCTCAGCCTCTGGAGTGTGGGCCCGGCCTCCTTAGAGTGTCCTATGGGCACCAGAAGAGGCAGCTGGGAGCAGGGGACGCCGGGTGGGGACCGGGGAGGGGATTTGTCCAGGATCCCACCGGCCTGAGACCACTGTGGGCCCAGAGCCAGGCGACAGGCTTCCTTGGAGTAGGCGCTGTTAGAGCCCTCCGCAGGACACTGAGGCCCGAGGGACTGGGGGGCTTGCCCAAGGCCACCGTCCAGTCCGTGAAGGAAACAGGTCTTGAGCCCTGGACCCCAGGCAGTGTCGGACAGAACAGACCTCCCATTGGACCTGCCCCCGCCCTGCAGGTGGCCGGGCTCACCCCCTTCCCCAGCCGCCGCTTAAGCAGGTATCGTTGGGCTACGTGGTGGTCCACCTCCGCGGCGCACATGCCGGCGGGTGGGCAACGGGAGGCCTCCACAGGCCCGCTGGGCTGGGACTGTTGAACCCGGTTGCCTTGGAGACTGGGCCGGCCCCCCCCCCCGCGTGCGCCTGCGCGGCGCCGGTGTGGGGCGGGGTGTGAGGCCCAAGCCCCACCCCGCCGCCTCGCCCCCGGCAGCGCCCCACCCACTCGGCTCCAGGCCCCGCCCCTCCCGTCGCCCCGCCTATCCCGCCCCCCAGCAGGGCCCGGGCCTCGGAAGACAGGCTGCAGGCGCGGTGCGTGTGTCCGGCGGGTGCCCTCGGCCGGGGTGCTCTTCCCGCTGCCTCCCCGCTCCGCCGATGTGGTGCCGGCGGTTAGGGCGGTGTTCGCAGACCGCCCCCCACTACCGAGCGGCCTGGAGCGGGGGCCGCGCCGTCCCCTGCGGGGGCAAGCGCCAGGGCGAGCAGGTGCCGAGGCGCCCCAGGAGCTGGGGGGTGGGCTCTCAGGGCGGGGGCGTCTCCCCAGCAGCCCAGGGCGGGCGACAGGAGGCGAGAGTTTGCACACACTGTTGGTGGGAGCGTAAAATGCTACACCTTCTTTGGAAAACAGTTCGGCAGTTTCTTGAACAGAAATTTACCATGACCCAGGCATTCTTCAGCTGGAGAGTTACTCAAGAGAAATGAAAACAGGTCCACACAAAGAATCATACACGAATGTTCATAGCAGCTTTGTTTCCAGGAGCCGCAAACTGGAAACGACTCCAATGCTACTTCCAACATTTGACACAGAGGAACAGATAAATGAAACGTGGCCTAGGCGTCCAATGGCACGTTGCTCAGCAAAAAGGAAAGAAACTACAGAAATACATCACATGAATGGATCTCAAAATCATTATGCTAAGTCAGACCCCTCCTCAAAAGAATACACTGTATGAACCCATTTATATAGAACTGTAGACAATGCTACCTACAGCCCAGGGATGGCCCCTGCGGGGGAGCAGAGGGAGAGAGGCATTGGGATTTTCAGAGGTAATAGAAATGTTTAATTGCGGGGAAGCTTTCAAGGGTGTATACTTCTAAGTTAATTAAATCATACACTAAATACGTGGTTGTATCTCGATATAAAGTTGGAGGTCGTGCAGAATAAGCAAGGGAGAGGAGCCAGGTGGGAGAGACTGGTCTTCTGGTCCCCAGAGAGAATCCAGTGATGCCCTGGACGTGATGCTCTCCCCCAGTAAACAGTTGGAAAATTGGACAAAATACTCGAAACAACTTTCTGTAAATCGGACAACAAGCAGTGCAGGAAACCAGGAACAAACGACCTCTAGACTCCAGTGCCAGCAATGTGTCAGGGATGGGTGGGGAAAATTTCCACTGGTCTGAGACAGAAAAACTCGAAGATCCATAAAAATCTGCTTTTTAGGGGCGTCTGGGTAGCTCAGTGGTTAAGCGTCTGCCTTTGGCTCAGGGCGTGATCCCAGCGTTCTGGGATCAAGCCCCACAACAGGCTCCTCCACTAAGAGCCTGCTTCTTCCTCTCCCACTCCCCCTGCTTGTGTTCCCTCTCTCGCTGGCTGTCTCTCTGTGTCAAATAAATAAATAAAATCTTAAAAAAGAAAAAAAGAAAAAAAAACTGCTTTTTACTCCTTTTCCCGCTTCAATTCTTGCTAGGACCTGCACCTCCACGTCACACAGGCCTCAGAATACACGTAGTGTATGTCCTCCTTGTAAGAGACAAGGAGTTAATGATTTCTCTAGAACAGATAGCATCTAAGGAGGGACCAGGTGAGAATGACCAGACAAGTCATCATATGCATATTTCAGACCACCAGTGCTCCACACCTCCTGGCTCCCAGGAATAACACCTGAGCTCTCATCTTTGATGAGAGCTCCTGGATGCCTGAGGGGACAAGTACACCAGACCCCCATCCTTGATAAACACCCCATTCCCCAAAGACCAGACTCATGCTCCTTTCCTTCCGGAGTCTCTCAGATGCTCTGTCGTGTGTCTGCTCTCTCTCTATCTTCAATAGTCTCTGCTCTTGCTTCCTGCTGGCTCGTGGTTGATTTCTATCCTCCATGAAGCCAAGGACCATCTTGGCTGGTCCTGTGGGACCCCCTGGGTTCCCGGACCTAGCCTGCTGACAGCGAGTCCATGGAAAGAACGACTTGGTGGCAGGGGGTGGGGGATGGTGTTGCTGAATAATTTCCAGATTTCGCTTCAGTAGGGGGGTCATTAAGCACCGAGGAGCCAAGTGCACACCATAGCATTCAGGAGAGACCCCAGACATGTCACATCTCAGTGAGTGACTAAGCTAGCTGTAGACCAAAGCTTACTCGACACCCATCACGAGTGTGGAGATCAAGCCTTAAAAGGCACAAGATGCTACAAACATGGCTGGGCTGCCAGGCGAAGAACTTCAATACTCTGTCAAGGGAAATGCCAACAAAACAACACTCAATCACACAAAATTCAAACTATCCAGCATTCAGAATGCAATAAAAAGTTACAGGATTTGGGGCCCCTGGGTGGCTCAGTAGGTTAAGCTTCCAACTCTTGATTTCAGCCCAGGTCTTGATCTCAGGGTTGTGAGTTCAAGCCCTGCATTGGGCTCCACGCTGGGCGAGGAGCCTACTTTAGAAAAAAAAAAGTTACTAGATTTACCCAGTTAAAAATATGGGCAAAGAATTTGAACAGAAACAGCTCCAAAGAAGATACACAAATGGTCAACAGCACATGAAGAGATGCACAACATCGTTGATCATCAGGGAAATGCAACCAAAGATATGGGAGATACTGTGAGGTGACCCGATCAGGTGGAGGCCGGTGGCGTGGGCGGGGAAAGAATTCACCAAAAACAGAACAAAGGAGATAGAAGTTTATTGAATACACCACAAGGGAGCAGTGGGCAGGAGAGCAAAGGAGACACTGTCTGCCAGGAGGCGGGTGGGAGAGTGGGGGCACTGTATTTACTGCAGCGGAGTGAGGGGGTACAGGAACATATGGAATTTTCTTTTTTGGTACCTGTTCCTGGTTGTCAGTGGCCCGTTGGTCAGGGCTAGAGCCTATGGCTATTTTGAGGTAGGTCACCTAATGAGCCTGTTTGCTTTCAGCCCCGTGGTCGCAGTGGGCCCTGTTATCTCACTCAGGTTTCCAGTGCTCAAGCCTGTGGCCTAAAAGCAGCCGCTACAGATACTACTCCACGTTCACTAGGATGACTGCAATAATAATAATAATAATAATAATAATAGCCAAGTCTTCACAAGGTTGGAGAGAAATTTGAACTCTCATTGATTCCTCGTGGCATGTAAAACGGTACAGCTGCTGCAGAAAACAGCTTGGCAGTTCCTCAAAAAGTTAAACATAGAATTAGCATACAATCCAGAAATTTCACTTCTGGTATGTGCCCAAAAGAATAGAAAACAGGTATTCAAACAAATACTTGCATACAAGCATTCATAACATTCACAGAAGCCAAAAAGTGGAAACAACCCAAATGTCCACCAATTGAATGGATAAACCAAATCTGGTCTATCCGTACAGTAGAATATAATTTGGCCACAAAAACGGCTGAAGTGCACACTACTTGTTACAACACGGTGAGCCTGTTTTGTAACTAGTTTGAGATAGTGGTTACATAACATTGTGAATGCGCCAAATGCCGCTGAAGGGATGCTTTAATGTAGTTAATTTTATGTGAATTTTACCTCAATAAAAAAGTTCCAAGGCTTGTGAGAAGCAGGAACACATGACCCATACCAAGAAAACAAATCAGTTGATAGAACTAGACCTGTAAATGACAGAGACGACACAATTGGCAATGACTTTAAGAAACAGCTGTTATAAGTATGCTCATGGATTTAAAGAAAAACATGAATATGATGAGATGAGAAGTTATAAAGAAGAACCCAATGGAATTTCTAGAGCTGAAAAATAAATTATCTGAAGTCAAAACTCATTTGATGGACTTAGCATCAGAAGGAATGTCAGTGAACTTGAAGATACAGCAATAGGAACTATCCAAATTGAAACAGGAAAAAAACCAAAATGAAATTAAAAACCTGTGAGACAGTATCAACAAAAATGAGTGATGCAGAAAGTATATTTGAGAGAGTAATGGCTGAAATTTTTCCAAATTTGAAGGAAAAGTAATACACTCTCAAATCCAGGAATTTAAATGAAACTTAAGTAGGAAAAACACAACGGAAGCCATAATGAGCACATGATAACTAAATTGCTTAAAAAATGATAAAAAAAAAACCCTAAAATTATCCAAAAAAAACTTACAAACAGAAGAACAAAAATAAGTATAACCACAGAATTCTTGTCAGAAGACAATTTCAAGCCAGAGGACAAAGCAAGGACATCATTAATGTGCTAGAAACAAAAATAAAATTATACAAATCAAAACAAAAACACTGCCAATCTAGAGTTGTTTACTCAGAGAAAATATCCTTCCAAAATGAAGACAATACTTTTTCAGACAAATGCTGAGAGTATGTAACACTGTAGACCTGAACTACAAAACATATATTTTTTAAAGATTTTACTTATTTGTCAGAGACAGAGCGAGAGAGAGAGAGAGAGACAGAGGGAGAAGCAGGCTCCCCACTGAGCAGGGAGCCTTACACAGGACTTGACCCCAGGACCCTGGGATCATGAGCTGAGCTGAAGGCAGATGCTTAACCACCTGAGCCACCCAGGTGCTCCTGAGCTACAAAAAATATTAATGAAAGTTTCCTTGGATGAAGAAAAATGATTCTGGATGACAATCTGGGTTGACATAAAAAAAAAAAATAAAGAACCCTGGAAATGGGCTATAGTAGCTAAATATAAAAGACATTTTTCTTATCTAGTGAATTTCACTAAAAGACAGTTGACTGCCCTAGCTAGACCAGGTAACTCAATGATATGATCAAAAGTCTATCTCAAATCCAACCACAACCATAATGAGATACCACCTCATGCCCATTAGGATGGCAAGAAAACCTCAAAAAACAAAAACAAAAACCCAGCCCAATCCAAACAAACAAAACACCAAAAATGGGGGAAAAAAGTGTTGGTGAGAATGTGGAAAAATTGGAACCCTTGGACACTGTTGGTGGGATTGTAAAATGGTGTAACCAATATGGAAAACAGTATGGTGGTTCCTTAAAAAATTAAAATTAGAATCACCGTATGTTTCAACAATCCCATTTATCAGTATATACCGAAAAAAGTATTGAAAGGATCTCAAAGAGATATTCGCACATCCTTGTTCATAGCGTTATTCACAATATCCAAGAGGTAGAGATAATCCAAATGTCCACTGGTGGGTGGGTGGATAAACAAAATGTGGTCTATACATACAGTGGAATATTATTCATCCTCAAAAAGGAAGGAAATCTTGTTACGTGCTACAACATGGATGAACATGGACATTATGCTGAGTGAAATAAACCAGTCACAAAAAGACACACACTGTATGATTCTTCCTGTATGAATGTCTAAAGTAGTCAAATTCATAGAAATGGAAAGTGGAATAGTGATTAACAGGGGCTGTGGGGAAGAGAGAATGGGGAGTTATTGTTTAATGTGTATCAAGTTTCAGACTACAAGATAAAAAGTTCAGGAGATCGGTGAATATGTGACTATACCTAACAGTGTGAATATATTTAACACTACTGAACTATACACGTAAAATAGTTAAGGTGGTAACACTTATGTTGTGTTTCTTACCGTGATTAAAAATAATTTTTAAAAAGATAGTTGACTGTTTAAAGTAGATATAATGACAATATATTGTGAGGTCTATAACCTGTAAAAGTAAAATGTATTATGCCAACATGCAAAGGAGGAAAATGGAAATATACTATTGTAAGGTTCTTATATTACATGTGAAGAATGACAATATTATTTAAAGATAGATAAAATAAAAGTAAAATAAAAGTAAAAATAAAATAAAAACAAAGAGCCATAGTTAATAAGCCCATAGTCTAGATAAAATGAAATAATTTTTAATAAGCCCATAGTGTAGATAAAATGAAATATTAAAAATTGCTCAGTTAATCAGAAAGAAGGCAGAAAAATAAAGGAATAAGAAACAGATAAGACAAATAGAAAACAAACAGTACGATGGTACACTTAAACCCCAGCATATCAATAACTACATTAAATGTCAATGGTCTCATTACACCAATTAAAAGGCAGCAATTACACAACCTTTTTTTTTTTAAATCAAAATCCAAGAATATGCTATCTACAAAACGTGCACCTTAATTATAAAGACATACATAAGCTAAAGGTAAACAAATGATGCCATGGTCTGAATACTGGTTCCCCCCTGCCCACATTTGCATGTTGAAACATTAACTCCTACCGTGATAGTATTAGGAAGTGGGGCTTTTAGGAGGTGCTCGGGTCATGAGAATAGAGCCCCATGCTGGAATTAATGATTTCATAAAAAAGGCACCAGAGAAATCCCTAACCTTTCACCATGTGAGAACACAGACAGGAGCTGGCTATGAACCACAAAGATTGCAACCACTCTGGCCCCTTGATCTTGGACTGTTTTTAAAAAGTAAACTCTACCTCCCAACGTGGAGCTCAAGCCCATGACTCCAAGATCAAAATTTGCAAGCTCTACTGACTGAGCCAGCCAGACACCTTAATCTTGGCCTTCTCAGCCTCCAGAACCATGAGAAATAAATTTCTGTTGTTTATAAGCCACCCAGTCTATGGTATTCTGTTATAGCAGCCTGAGTAGGCTAAGACAGATGGGAAAAGATACATCATGCAAATAGTTACCACAAGAAAACTTCAGCGGCTATGTTAATAATAGACAAAGTAGACTTCAGGACATGGAATATTTCCAAGGAGAAAGGGGGACACTTCCTTATGATACAAGTGTCAAGTCATCAAGCAGATACTATAGTCCTGAGAGTGTATGCGCCTAATAACAAATTCTCAAAATACATAAAGTAAAACCTGAGAGAACTGAAAGAAGAAATAATCAAATCGGTTGAAGAATTTACACTCCTTTTTCAATAATTAGTAGAGCAAGCAAGCAGAAAATAAAGATGTAGTAGACCCGAGCAGTGCTGTTGTCCAGCTTGACCTAATCGGCATTTCTTTATTCATTTTTAAAGACTATATATTTATTTGTCAGAGAGAAAGAGCACAAGCAGGGAGAGCAGCAGAGGGAGAGGGAGAAGCAGGCTCCCTGCCGAGCAGGGAGTCCGCTGCGGGACTCAATCCCCAGGACCCTGGGGTCATGACCTGAGCCGAAGGCGGACTGACGGACGCTTAACTGGCTGAGCCCCCCAGGCGCCCCACCTAATCAACATTTATAGAACAACCCCCCCACCATCAGAAGACACACTCCTTTCAAATGTATACGAAAGTCACCAAGATATGGGGCACCCGGGTGGCTCAGAGGGTTGGGCATCTGCCCTCGGCTCAGGTCATGATCTCCGGGTCCTGGGATCGAGCTCCACATCGGCCCCCCAGCTCACTGGGGAGCCTGCTTCTCCTTCTCCCTTTGCTGTTCCCCCTGCTTGTGCTCCGTCTCTCTCTCTCTCAAATGAATAAATAAAATCTTTTAAAAAAAGAAAGTCACCCAAGATAAACCATATTCTAAGTACCATAAAACAAAGATCAACAAATTTTAAAGGACTGAAATAACATAGAGTATGTTTTCGGATCCCACAGAATTGAATTAGAATTAAAAATCAGAAAGATATTTGGAAAATACCCCCACAGATTTGGAGATTAAACAACACATATAAATAAACAGTGGGTCGAACAAGAAATTACAAGGGAAATTAGAAAAAAATTTGAGCTGGAAGGTAATGAAAACATGACGTGGGAATGTGCAGGGTGCGGCTAAAGCTCAGAGGGGAAATTATAGTTGTAAACGCTTATATTAGAAAAGACAAAAGATTTCAGTTTTCACCTTAAAATGCTAGAGAAAGAAGACAAAATTAAACCTACAGGAGGTAGAAAAAATGAAGCAAAGACAAGAGTAAGAATCATCGAAATGCAAAGTGTATAAGCGGGAGAAAAAAACAATAGTTAAAAGCTGATTCTTGGAGCGCCTGGGTGGCTCAGTCCGTGAAGCGTCTGACATAGGCTCAGGTCATGATCCCAGGGTCCTGGGATCGAGCCCCGAGTTGGGCTCCCTAATTATGACCATCAGTCTGCTTCTTCCTCTCCTTCTGACTCTCCCCCAGCTCCTACTCTCTCACACGCATGTTCTCTCACTCAAATAAATAAAACCTTTAAAAAAAATAAATTAAAAAATAAAAATTAAAAGCTGATCCTTTGAATAAATAGAATAAAATCTAACTAAACTGATTAAAACTCAGAGAGAAATTACCAATGTCAGGAATGAAAGACAGTGTATTCCTACAGATTCTTCAAACATTAAAAAGATAACAAGAGTGTATTATGAACAACCTCACATCAATCAATCTGATAACTTAGCTGAAATGGCAAATCTGAATGAGTGGGAGCATTCCCCAAAGATACTCAAGAATAAATATAAATACAGATTGAAAAGCGAGATGTCCACTAGGACAAAGAGAAGAGGAGAAGGCATGTGGATGGAGATGGGAGGGAGGACTGGTAGCTCGTTGGCCAGGCTACAGGAAATGAGACTTGGACCCACTGATGGAGAGCTCATGGCCAGGAGAGGGACAGCAGGACCCTTAGCGAGCTCGGTCAGCAAGAGCCTCTTCCCAGGAGAGTGTGGAGCACTCCCACGCAGCTGCTGAGGACAGGGTGCAGCTGGAGCACCAAAGACAGGGGACAGAGGCCAGCCCCTCTTCTTCTTGCCTTCCCTCATGAACCCCAAGCTAGAAGAGGTCTTGATCCTGCCATTCTGCCACCGAGAATGTAGCCCATAAGCAAAATTATACCAATAGCCGTGAACTTCAGCAAAAAAGAATTCTGCAGAGTGGACTTCGTTACATTTAATTATTGAGTCAATTTTTCAATAGGCATTTGATTCACCCATTAGTTATTTTTAAAGCTGCTATTATGTGTTTTCTCTTGGGGCCATATGTCTATGCAGTCCAACTGTACCCTGTCCAAATAACCTCGCAGATATAAATTTGGCCAAGAAGATTTCATTTTCTTATCAGTTGTTAGCCAACAATAAATTTTGTTGCATGCAGTTGTAACACCCAGCTTTGTTTTGAGCTCATTATCAACTGGGGTATTTATTATGCATTAGCTAAAAAGTGGACTGTGTATTTAAGTTTTAACTGCTACACGGCAGTTTAGGGAGCCCTTGTCCAGAAGACCCACGGTTGGCAGGCAGCGAGCAAGCGGCAGATCAAAGTCCGTGGGTTGAAACGATGTGGTCAGAACTTCCTGCTTCATCCATCACCAGCCTCCTTGTAACTCAGGAGACCAAATTCATGGGGTCCCCACCTCCCAGACTGCAGACCGGCACAGTCCTTGTGCGTGGGCCCCGCCCCTTCCTGCGGGTCACAGTCCAGGTGCGTGGGCCCTGCCCTCACCCCTCAGTGTCAAGGTCTGAGTATGTAGCATGGCTGTGTCCCCTGCTGCCCACCGCTGTCTCAAACACAGCCTCTCCACCCTGCGGGAATGGACCTGTTACACTCCTCCAGAACCTGGATCTCTGAAGCTATCCTCTCCTCTCTCCTGCTCCCGACGTGGGCTGTGGACTCAGGTACTCCAGGTCACTCCAGGAAAACACGCTGGGGGTGTAGATGTGGTCATCTCTGAGATCGGGGGGTCCCGGAGGAGGCGTGCTCCTGGCTGGGCTCCTGCTCACAGCTGTCTCGCAGGGGCAGCTCTGAGCCAGCCCGCGGAGGTGGGCATCGCCCTCGGGGCCTGCGGGGGGCTCTGGACACTGGGCATCCTTCTGTTTGTCATCCTCTTCCTCACAAACAGAGGTAGGTGAGCACCCCTGGAGAGGGGGGCATGCAGGCTGACCTGGCGCATACCCCAAGCCCCAGCCTTCCCGGCCTGACCCCCTCCAGGGAGGAGTAGGGAGACAAGCCCACAGGCCCTGGGCTCCAACGAGGCCTTTCAAAGCTCATCAGCCGGCACCAAAGCTGTGACCCTGCCAACCCTGAGTGGGCCAGAGACTTGGGTCACCACCGCAGCATCATCGTGGAGCCCCAACTGGCCTTCGTGGGCTCCATGCATACACCCAGGGGCTCCCACTGGCTCCGGCCTGTCTTTGCTCCTGAGAAGCGCTGGCAGGGCCCAGGGCCCTCACTGCACCGTGTGTCAGGGAGGGCAGAGTGCTTCCTGCAGGGGCAGCCGAGGCTGTGGGAGCTGACGCACATCGTGGCCTGGACCTGGGCATTCTACCTGGGGCTGACCGTGAACCTGGTGTGGCTCTGGCACAGGTTCCAAGGTACCTGGCTGTGAAGGGGAGGCCCTTGCCCGGCCTAGAGCCAGCTCCCTGGTCTGGGGATGTGGGCAGGGGGCGGGGTGGGGAGGGGGGAGGCCTGCAGGCAGTACCCAAACTAGGATATAGGCAAGGGGACAGATTTGGGTCCCTCCCAGGGCCCAGAGAACAGACAGGCCTGGGTCCTCCAGGGCTCGACCCCAGCCAGAGGACACACTGGATAGACAGACTCTCCTGGACTTTGCTCACAGTCCTGCCCGTCATCCCCTTGGCCGTGGCGATCACCATCAGCACTGTGCTTCTGATCAAGGGACAAGGTACTGGGCTGGGGCATCCGGACCACCAGACTCCCCAGGGTTCCTGCCTCTGCCCACTGTTCACTATCTGGCTCCCGCCCAGGGCTGAGCTTCAAGATCAGGTCTTGGGTATCACCTGAACCCACCAATTCTCCAGGTCCGGTTGGGCTAGGCAGGTAGAAGGGTCGTGGGCACTCGCCACGGGCTGGCCTCAGGCCGCTGTGGGGTAGGGTTCCATAAAGGTGTCTGGGCACAGCGCAGAGATGGGGAAAGACTTGGCAAGAGGTAGTCTACACGGTGGGAAGGGCCCACCAATGTCCAAGTCACAGCCCTACTGCTTCCAGGGGTCCTTGGACAAGGCACCCTGTGCCTCAGTTTCTCCATCTGTGAAATGGGAGCAGAAGCCGCTGCTTCTGAAGTGCTCACCTCAGGGCCAAGCATAGCCCAACCCCACTGGCAACTCCTGAGGGAAGGGCTCACCCCAAGTCTCAGGAGCTGAGTAGGGAGGGCCATGAAAGACGGAAGGCACAGCAAGATGGGGTCTGAGAGTGGGCACTTAAGGGGCCTGACTAGGGGGTTGGGGATGTGGATGTGTGCGTGGTGGGTAGTAAGTAGCCTGAGGAGTAGTGTGAACTGCCCTCGGGGGTCCACGGCAAGCCCCCAGCACAGAGCTGGGGGAGCCCAGGAGTGGGGGAGGGGCAGCCTTGGCAGAAGCTGAGTGGACTGCTCACCCCCCTTCCTCCTAGTGTCTTTCCAGCTCAGTGTTCCCGCCAGGAGGTGAGTGACCCCTCACCCCAGACCTTCCCCAGCCTGAGTCTGGAGGGACAGAGACCACCAGCCTATTCACGGAGGGAGAGGGGCAGGAACCCCAAGTGTGGGGAGAAATGTCATAGGTAAGGCCTGGCTTTGAATCTGAGCCCTCAGGGGTTAATTCTGTCTCTGTGGGCAGCGGCGGGACCTGGTGGACACCAGAGGCACCCCTTTCCCAACACAGGAAAAGGCCCCTGGGGGTGGGGACGGGGGTGTGGGTGGCGGGTGATCTCCGCGGGCCTCCAAGCCAGGCACTCTCCTCTTCCCGGGGAGAGGGGCTGCTCCTGGAGTCACGCTTGCGCCCCGAGGCCCGCGACGCAGAGCAAGCGCCAGGAAGCACGGAAATCAGGGTCCCCGCTTTCCCCTAATCCGCGGCGGTCTGCGGCGAAGCCGGGCACACCGAGGCCACAACTCCAGAGGGAGCAGAGGCGCAGGGGGAGCGGCTGGCGCGGGTGGGGAGCGGCGGGGAAGGAGCCGAGCCAGGCTGGGCGTGGCTTGAAGGTGGTGAGGGCGGGACAAAGGCTGGGGCCGCGCCGGGCTGGGGTGCGCCCGGTGCACCCCGGGGGCACTAGGGCTGTGCGCGGGGCGGGGGCTTCCCACGCGGCTCTCCCACCCTTGCGTCGAGACTGCAGAATTGGCAAGAAGGAGTCTCGAGAAAACTGGAGGCAGAGGAGAACAAAGCGCTCGCAGGACCTCTGGGAGGAGGCGTTCGTGAGCCGTAAGGCGAAGACAAAGCACCGCGAAATCCCGGAGGCTAGGACGACTTAAACCAAACACCTCTGCTGCTGAGTCCCTCACCTCGCACCAGAAATTAAAAGGCGGAGGCCAACCAGACCCCATCTCCCCCCGCGACGGAGCTGTGCGGCGCTGGAGCTCGGGGGGTGGGGTGTGTGCAGGGGCGGCCTGTCCAGCAATCTGACAAATGGGGACGGTGGCCCCTGCCCGGTCTTGAAGGTGGCCAGATGGAGAGCGCAGCCGCCTGTCCCAGGAGCAGAGGGACCCTGGCTGGAAACGCCAGGCCCTGGAGAGTAGGAGCAAACATTCTCCCTGGGCTTCCGGGGAGCCCCCACTGCGGGGTCGCACACGGTTTTCCCTGAGTCTACTTGGTCTTTTCCCAAGTTTCCATAAGAAGTTAGGCACCAATTTCATATTAAAAACAAAACAAAACAAAAAACATATGGGGACCGCTGGGTGGCTCAGTCGGTTAGGCTTCCAACTCTCCATCTTGGCTCAGGTCTGGATCGCAGGGTCTGAGTTCAGGCCTCGCACTCGGCTGCAGGCTGGGCGTGGGGCCGCCTCAAATAACCAAAAGACAAAAAACTATCATTTTAAGGACGACATTCTGTTGTCTGACGCTGCTTCAGTTTATGAATCATTTCCTCGAAATTTTAACACCAAGTGGAGATTCCGCGTTGTCTTGAATGTATATCATTTTATTCTCACTTATAAACCACGTTTGTTACTATGAGGAAAATGCCTCGTCTGTGTTCCTAATTTGAGGAGGCTTGGCCCCATGTTCCACGCAGGTGCAGCCGCCCAGAGCAAGCCCAGAGACGAGGGAATTATCACAGCTCTGAAATCAGCCTCCTGAGATGGGTCTCCACACAAGCCTTCCTACAGATGTGTGTTTCCTTTCAGCAGGCTCCTCACAAACTCGCCAGTGGACAGTTCTCAGGTCTGTCCACACTCCAGCAAACATGGACAGGCCTGCACAGAAGACGAACTACAGGACGACAGGACCCAAACAGGTGTAGATTGAAGTTGCAGGTCCAAGGGCATAGAGAGGCACCTCTTTCAGGGGCATCAAACAGAGTGGGAGGCCGGGCCTGCTAGGTGCTGGCACTGTTGGCACCGCTCACATACCTAGCCAAGACTGAATTAAATGAAGGCTTTATGGTGTTGTTTCCCACAATGTCACGGCAAAAACAGCAACAGCGAAATCCCCGGTGGATCCCTTCCTCTCCAGCCATCCCAGCCAGCTAGGAATGGAAGCTGACCAAGGGCCGGTCAGTGCGATGAGTTGAACAGGTGTGCACATGTGGGCTTAGGAACCCCACAGAGGAATCCCAGAGACACAAACAGTGGACAACCCATGGCATCCGAAAGGCCACGATCTGCCCAGTAACCCTAACTCCCACGGGGGCCTCCAGAAAGAGTGAAAAGAATCACGAAGTGCTTCGAGGAAAACCAGGATTCCCAGAGAGCTGAAAAGTTGTGGGGGCGCTCTGTCCCGACAAGATAGAAGGAAATTTCACCCGGGAGTGGGGGGCGGGAGGCCAGGAACTTGAGGAACCCTCTCCCCAAATAGGGCGACGCGGGGTGGGGGAGAGTCCACTGGGGGGACAGAAAGCGAAGGGCCCAAGCCTGGCACGCGGAGCGCGGGCGCTGCTGCCCCGGCTGCTGCTGCCTCGGCCACATTCGGAAGCCGCGCCCTCCTCCGGAAGCCCAAACCCTGCGGGTCCGCGCTCGGACCTCTGCAGCGCGCGCACGCAGGCTGTCACGCACCGACTTTGGGGCGAGGGATTGGAGGGAAAGGCCCGGAGGGAGTCGGCCGTTGTCCGGGCGACGGGGTGGCGGGGGGGGGGAGGGCGACCGAGTTCTGTCTCCAAGGAGACCGTGCAGGCTGACCGCCAACGTTACTAAAGGTGGGCACACCCCGACGGACGGCCAAGGTCCGGAAAGAGCCCAAGAGTAAAGGTTGGAGACGATGCCCTGACCCCTGCCTGACCCCCACACCCCTGATTCTGCCTCCCCCAAGCTCGTGGCCCAGGGACGCGTTCCACCCCGCTAGAATATTCGGGCCGGGGGAAGGGAAGGGCTAGGCTGGAGGAGCGGGCTGGGGGCAGTGCCCTCACGCGTGCCAGCGCCCCAGGCCCCAGCCCATGGCGCCCAAGAAGAAGCGCGGGCCCAGCGCGGGGCGCCGGCCGGGCGCTGCGGGAGACGGAGCCAAGCCGCCGCTGTCGGAGCACGGGCAGTACCTGCAGCGCGAATACAAGCTGCTCTCCGAGCAGCTGGACGCCTGCGAGGCGCGCGTTGACCAGGTGCTGCAGGAGAACGCCTTCCTGGACCGCGAGGCGGTGCGCTTGCGCGAGGAGAACCGGCTCTTCGCCAGCTACGTGAGCGCGCGCGCACAGCGCTGCGCCCAAGCCATCGTCCGGCTAGAGGAGCAGAACCGCGTGGACCTGACGCAGATCCACTGGCAGCGGGCCGAGCTGGCCTCGCTGTACCGCGGACGCGAGGACGGGGTGCGCACGCAGCTGCTGGAGATGGAGGCGCGCGCGGCGCAGATGGCGCGGCAGGTGCAGGAGCTGCAGCCCTACAAGGCTAGTGAGCGCGAGCCCGGCGGGCGGGGTGGGCGCGCGCCGCGCCCTGGCGCTGACCCGCGCCCCCGCCGCAGGAGCTGCAGCTGGAGCAATTGGCCCGGATCCGGGCGCTGGAGCGCGAGCTGCTACACATCCGCGTGGAGCACACGCAGCTGCTTCACCACGTGAAAAGGCGCTTCCTGGAGGACAAGGCGGCCTTCGAGCGCGAGGCGCGTCAGCGTGTGCAGTCCCTGGCGCGACGCGCGGAGTGGGAGGCGGCGCGCGCGCTCGTCGTGCACACGCAGGCCATCAAGGCTGAAAACGCGCGCCTCCGGCAGGAGCTCCTGCGGCTCCTTCGCTGGGCTCAGCTGCTGCATGACACGCGGCGCCAGCTGCTGGAGCAGCGTGAACAGCTGCGGCGCGAGCACGAGGACACTCGGGACCTGGCGCGCGTGCATGGCTGGTTGCGCCGGGGCCCCGACGGCCCGCCGCTGTGGCAGCCGCCGCCGCCCGCCTCTCGTCTCGAGTCCTTTGCCGCCCCCACAGCCCCATCGCGCGCGGCTCCCCGGGCCCCATTGCGCGCGGGCTCCGGGTCATTGCTCCCGTCGCATGTGGGCTCCAGGACCCCATCACAGGCCCCTTCGAAGGCGCGTTCACGGGTTCCATCCCAGCACCCATCGCCCTCGGGCTCCCGGGCCCCGTCCTTGATCCCGCCCCACCGGGACTCCAGGGCCCCATCCTTGACCCTGTCGCGCCCGGGCTCCCAGGTCTCTTCGCGGTTCTCATTACCTGGAGCCTCACAGGGCACCACTCCGTCTACTAAGTCTGTCCTGGGATCAGGCTCTTTCCGTCCCCCAGTCGAAGGAGACCGTGGACACTGACGCTGCAGCGGAAGCCGCCTCGAGGAGAGCCGGAACCGACTGGGGGTGGGGGGAGGGCGCGTGGTGCTCAGGTATTTGGTGAATGAGGTGTTAATAAAGGTGTGACTGGCCCACCTGGCTCTGGCATGGCCCGCTTTCCCGCTCCAGGATTCCTGGAGGTACAGGGACCACTCATTCTGGCTTCCGGTTTCCAAACTGCAAAGTAGCCTGATGTGTCCCTCTACTCCACGGCTGCCCCCCAGCTGCTCCCCAAGGGCAGAGGAAGTGGGCCACAGCAGTATCCTCCCGCCAGGGCTGACAGAGACGGACATCGCCCTCATGGACAGATGGTGCCGGAGCAGGAAAGGAGTCCAGCTGGCCAGGAGGAGCTGGGCAACCACGTGTTGTAGCCGGAAGGGCCAGCGTGGGGTGAGCTGTGGTCAGGAGGGCCAGCGTGGGGGGGGGGGCTTCGCTCCTTGCGCCCCCACCACCGAGGGCCATGGGAGGTTTTGTGTTTACCTATTGGGGATTTGGGAGTAATTTTTAATTTAATATAATTTCCAACTTAGAGAATAAGTTGCTGAGTACAAAGAACTCCGTTCAAGATTCGCCAGCAGTTTGCATTCTGTCCCCGTGTCTGTATCCGCATTTTTTCCTTAACCACTTGAAATTAGGTTCAAGACACCACGCCTCTTCACTTAAAGAATTTAAAAATCTTTTAGTGTTCCTGAGCACAAGGATGTTCTCCAACCTTATCCCAGTACGATGATCCCAACCCGGAAATTTAGTACAGAGAAAACAGTATGGCTAAATCACAGCTCCCATGACAATGTCGGTTGTCCCGGCTCTGCCAGGGCCAGACATCGCATTTAGCTCTCCGTCCCAATGCGCAGAGGCTGGCCAGGAAGATGTCCCACGGTTGTGGTTGGGGAGGTCCAGCAGGTTTTGGGGGAGGCCAGGCCCTGCATACCCTCAATACTGGCCCGAGGGCTAGGGACTTCATCCTGACCACAGAGGGAAGGTTCTTACATTTTGGGTCTTCAGTTGCACATTGGGGCCCGGCGTTGGAGAGGCCCAAACAGGAGGTGGTCAAGGCTAGAGTGGCTGGTGCACTTCCAGCAGCAGGGTGCAGAGCTGGTGGAGCCTTGGGGACACGGCAGGGCAGCCCCCCACCGTGGCTCACGGAACAGGGGTCCAAGCAGCAGATCCTGAAGGCCCTGTTAAACTTAAAATAAAATGCCAATTATTTTACCAGCAGAAATAGGTTTGTTCAGGAATAGCAGAGAATTGCAGTCCCAAGACGAGCGAGCTAGGGCAAAACCACCTACGAGCCCTCGGAACAAAGGAGCGGAACACTGCTTTATAGAGGAAAGGGGGAGTTGGGAGGGGCTGTTGTAAATTAAAAGCCCATTGGCCAGAACAGAGCTGGCAGTGCAGTGGCTTCTCATTGGCTGAGCTGTTGGTGGGGCGGGGAGGAAACCGTTCTTCCTCTGGTGGGGCTCTAAGGCTGTAGTGACTGGCCAGGTCCGAGACCGGTCCGCAAGTGAGATGTCAGGCAGTGAGAGCTCCCCCTGGTGGCCTCCCCGCTCCACTCGGCTCCATTCTAAACGAGGTCTCCTTTAATTTTCGCAGTCCACATGGAAGGGCCCTTTGGATGGTCAGGACCGGTGGAACCAGAACTGGACTTGGGCCAGGTGGGGACAGTTCAGATCACAGGTTTAAGATGGAGCTTTTAGGGGGCGCCTGGGTAGCGCAGTCGTTAGGCGTCTGCCTTCGGCTCAGGGCGTGATCCCGGCGTTCCGGGATCGAGTCCCACATCGGGCTCCTCCGCTGGGAGCCTGCTTCTTCCTCTCCCACTCCCCCTGCTTGTGTTCCCTCTCTCGCTGGCTGTCTATCTCTGTCAAATAAATAAATAAAAAATCTTTAAAAAAAATAAGATGGAGCTTTTGGTTATCAAGGGCAGTGCACAGTGAGGGTGAACCACCCACCAGAAGTGGGCAGAAGTCCTGTCCTGCCTCACCTAGCTGTATTTGGGGTTCTGTATGCTTTGGCCACCCCCCACCCCCACGGTGACACTTTAGTTGAAATGTTCAGTTCCTGGGTTCCTGGGTGGACGGTGCTCCTAGGCCCCTCCCAGCAGGAAACACAAACACTCTTGGGAGAGTTCACCATTTCTCTTTAAAAGGAACTAGGGTTCCTGTGAGATTTGGGGAAGGAAATAATACAAAATGAGTTTAGGATATCTTGTGCCAGAAAGCAAGATTGCTCCCAGAAAGAGACCTACCAGAGGGTCAGGCTGACAAAAGTGAAGGGCTCTGAATGGCCAAAAAGTCAACAATTTCAGCATCAAAAAGAATAATGGCTGTACTGAATAGAAACATACCAAATATATAAAATGCATAAGTTTAAAATACTATAAAAACCCACTCCATTAGTCCTCTTGAAGGTTGCTACTATAGTAATCCATTATTCTAAAAATTGATAAATGAAGAATCACATCCATTCTGACTTTCCCCTATGAACTGTATTTCAGGATAAACAAATTGGTGAAGGAAAGTTAGGTATGTCATAATGGTAGTGAAAGCCCATAGGTGGAAAATTGATCAACATAATGGAGGATTCAGCTGACCCTCTGAACCCATGAGTGACCCTAACTTCACCAAGAGGTATTAAGTGCCTCCTGGTGTGAAGCAATAGAATCTTGCACAGTGCAACCAACAGAGCATTCCTGATGAGAAACAAAACTGATCTAATCAAGTTTCTGAATGTGACTACCACTGTATACAAAACACTGGGGGAAGAGGAACATAATAAAAGATAGAGTAGGGATATAGCGATTCAAATTCTCTCTGGAGCAAATGACTGTTTTTACCCTCCCCCCCCCAAAATAAATGGGAAGGAATTTTTTAAAAAGAGTAAATTGTTATGGATTAACAAACTTAGGATACATTTCCACTAAATGCAACGTTAGACCTTGTTCAAACCCCTATTCTAATTTGAAGTGTTAAATCAAGATAAGGTTTCTTGGTACTTATGAAGCTAACAAACGGTAGCATGCCCCACACTTCCTCTTCCCAGGTACTCCTTCTAGCAAATGATATTCCAATCTCTCTTCGGCCCAGAAACCCACTGTCCTCAAGACACTCTAGCCCACTGATTCCTACGAAATAGCTCCCTGAGAGACATCACTCAGACGAGGCATTTGTCAATTTTCCCTTGTAGTTCTGTCATTTTTACTTTATGTATTTTGAAGCAATTATTAATTGCATATGGGTTTAGAACTCTTCCTATAGTTTCTTCCTATAGTACAGGGAAGCTTAACTCTTCCCTGTAAACTGAACCTTTTATCAGTCTGCAGTGTGGAGGCCCTGCTGTGCGGCGGCTTCTCTTCCATCTAAAGCAGGCATACTTCAACTGAGCCATCTTCTAGGACCCTGTTCTGCTATGTGTTGTGGATTGAATTGTGTCCCCAAAAAGACATGTTCAAGTCCTAGCTTCAGAATGTGAGCTTATCTGGAAGCAGGGCTGCAGCAGTTAGCAAAGATGAAGTCAAAGATGAAGTCACACGGGTATAAGGCGGGCCCTCATCCAGTAGGATCGGTGTCCTTACAAGAAGATGGCCACATGAAGACAGACGCACGAACACCCACAACGACGGAGGCAGAGACAGAGCTGCGTCTGTAAGCTGGGGCACATCAGGTTTCACCCACACTGTCAGAAGCAGGGAGATCCAGGAAGGACCCTCCCCTACAGGCTTCAGGGGCAGCATGGCCCTGCCTCTGCCTGGACCTCAGGTTTCTGGCTGCAGAACCCAGAGCCACCCAGTCTATGGTAGTTTGTCACAGCGCCCCAGGAACCTGACCCGACCCATGTGCACACACACAGCCACACAGCTGGCACGGAAGTGTCCCTCGGCACGTATTATAGAAGCCCATGAAGGTGTGGAAAGGATGGGGACAAGGAGGGTTCATGCCAGACAACCAAACACATGTGGAAGGACCTGGGGGTTCCACTAGCGTGAGGCAAACAAACCAAAATCACGTGCTTATTTCCACGGCACGCGACAAGCGCTTGGGGACACCCTCCAGCATTAACAGAATGTCCCTCAGGAGGGGGCCAGATGACGGGGTCTCCGACTTTCTGCTCTGTTTTTTTTTTTAGATTTTTTTTTAAATTTATTCGACAGAGATAGAGACAGCCAGCGAGAGAGGGAACACAAGCAGGGGGAGTGGGAGAGGAAGAAGCAGGCCCACAGTGGAAGAGCCTGACGTGGGGCCCGATCCCACAACACCGGGACCACGCCCCGAGCCGAAGGCAGACGCCTAACCGCTGTGCCACCCAGGCACCCCATTCTGCTCTGTTTCCCACAGAGAGATACTGTATTCAGTGAGGCTTATGTCGAACTGTAACATGGAATGAATTTCACTAAAACACATGCACTTGACTCTCTTTTCTAGACAAAAGTTGCCTGATTGATTGGTCAAGGGACCCAGAGCCTCAGTGCGCCCTCCCCTGGCGTGAATGTCCCCAGCTTCTCATCGGACAGTCTGACCACAGGGCCTCCCGGTGAGGGGGTTTCAGAGGGTCACAAAGGACAGGGATGACGTAGCAACAGCACACCCCCTGCGCTTTCTAGGACCCAAATGGGGGGTCCGGGTGCTAGGCCTTGCGCGGCTACCGAGAAGGCCAAAGACAGGATTGCAGGCGGCAGGGGTGTCAGGGAGAGAACGTGTGTAGAGGGAGGAGTGAGCTCCACGTGGCACACGGGGAACAGGCCAACCCACAGGGAGCTCTGAGTGTCCCCTGGGGAGAAGGGAGGAAGGCCAGGTCACAGGCATGACTGGCCCGTCAGCCCCCAGTGGCACATGTATTCTGCCCCAAAGTGGGCCCGCGTGCTCTGCCCCAGATAAACGCAGAGCGCAGAGACAGCAAGATGGGGGGAGCGCGCCGCTGGCCGGGCTCCGCTGCCCCGACAAGGCTGATACTTCCTCTCCCAGGTCACTCTGCCCCCGGGGACGTGCGTATATGCCGAAAACGTACCTCTGCACTCGGAGCTGAAATACAGGGCAGCCTGGAGTTTGTGGATAAAGAGGAATGGGGAAGGCGGCTGCCACAGGCTGACGCCTCGGGGACACACGACCGAGGGCTCCTCCAGGGTGGCCCGCACAGGAACCTGGTAGGAGCTGCCCGCGTGAGTCCCGTCCGCGCGGTGCTGTCGTGACTAGCGCTGGTGCCATCCAAGGCTCTCACTAAGTGGCGATACCGAGGTCCTGGAACAAAGGATTCTCTGGAGAAACGAGGGAAGGGCTGGAGGAGGCTTCCGGAAGGAGGAAAAGGAAAACGTGCTCAGGGTGACGTCAAGCTTGCTGAAGCATTACAGGGTCCACCTTAGTGTCCATCTGGCTGGCGTGGCCCCACTGGCCTCGGGGACAGACAGTGCAGAGATCCGAGATCCAGACTCGCGGCGCCCTCGCGTGGCTGCCCCGCACGATCCCCACCCCGGGGCCGCACGCGTGCGCACAGGACCGGCCGCCTCCTATCGCTCGGGTGTCCCTCGCCCACCATCAGCCCCCAAGCTGAGCACGGACAACTTCAGACGGGACTGGACCCACCACTGCGGCCTCAGCCGCCGGCGCAGGTGAGCAAGGGGCCGCGGGGAACGGGCACTCCCCGTTCCACCAGCACGGAGCGCGGCGCGGCCCCCTCAGATCCATCAGTCAGGGTCATCAGATGGGATGCAGATAATCGCATGATTCTGTTGTTCCCACTTAATTCCACACCACTGCATCATGAAGTGACAGATGAAAACACCAGAAACAGGTGAGCCAGACACACAGCCAGCTGGTTTCTGGAGGACAAACGCTCATGAGTGTTGCCCTTGGCGCTCTCGCCCGCGGATGCGAAGCAGGCCTGCGGAACCTGCACCCACGCTCAGGGCCCTTTGAAGGCCTCACAGCTCGGCGCCTTGGGCGGGAACAACCCAGCCGCTTCCCGGCCCGACTGCTTTGAACTGGGAGAAAAATACAAACACTGCAGAAACCTCTGGATTCTCTGGATAAAACACACTCAAATACTGCCTTGGGCGGCTTTCCCTTTATTCTGGGGCCCTTGGGACCCATGCCGCTATGGCTCTGCAGCGACGTGGGCCGGCACTGCAGGAGAAACACCCACCTCCCGCTGGTCTGACCAGACAAGCTCCTGCCAGGAACCGCGTCGTGTTCCCCCAAATTCCTGTGGTGAAGCCCCAGCCCCAGTGTGATGTCTTTGGAGGTGGGGCCGTTGAGAGGTGATTAGGTTCAGATGAGGTCATGAGGGTGGGGCCCCCATGATGGGGTCTGTGGCCTGATAAGATCAGACACCAGAGCTCCCCCCACCAGGTAAGGACACGGTGAGGAGGGGCCGGCTGCAGGCCAGGAAGTGAGTCCTCGCCAGAACCCCACCCTGCCGGCAGCACGGCCTCGGACTTCCCTCCAGAGCTGTGAGAAACCAATGCGTTTCGTAGGCCGCCCGGCCTGTGGTGCTCTCTTCCGCGGCCGAGCAGAATGACGGAGCTCTGCGACTTCATGACGTCACAGCTGCTCGCAACCGTCTTCAGGACAAATCAATGAGCTTCGAACAGACATATGCAGCAACATGAGAAAAAAGAGAAGAAATTTCAAACCCTGGCTTCAACAACTCATTCTGCCAATACCATTTTGTCTTTTTTTAAAGATTTTTAAAATTTATTTATTTGAGAGAGAGTGCATGCACAGTGGGGAGAGGAGAGGGGCAGAGGGAGGGGGAGAAGCAGGCTCCCTGCCGAGCAGGGAGCCTGACACAGGACTAGATCCCAGGACGCTGAGATCATGACCTGAGCTGAAGGCAGACGCTTCACCGACTGAGACACCCAGGCGCCCCCATCTTTCTTTTTAATAGAGTTTTTAAAATTAATTAAAGATTCATTTATTTCAGAAAGCGAGCTTGTGAGCAGGGTGGGGGCAGCGGGAGAGGACCTCAAGCAGACTCTGTGCTGGCCGTGGGCTCAGCTGTGCTCCTGACGGCAAAGGGCAGGGGTGAAGCACAAGGACGGTCCAGCCCAACGCAGGCCTTGCTGACCATCTGCCGGTGTCCAGCCACATGACACCGGGAGAAAACGGTCCCCACTGCCTGTGTTCGTGACTGTAAACCAACAAGGGCGAGACGCACTACCGGCGGCTGGAGAGGTTAAGCGGGAACAGCAGGGCCATCAGAGCAGGGAGCGCACACCCCTGTGGACACGCGGGCCCGCACCGCACGGGACGCTCTGTCCGCACTTGGAGGATTTGCGGAGCACAACTCCGGTGTGCGTTCCGGCTGCCAATGAAGACAACTCTCCCACCCTCTGACGAGCCTGCAAACGACACAGGTGCCGGCCGCAGGAGGGCTGTGCTTCTGGGGGCCACAGGCTGGCCACGGGGTGCAAGCTGGAAGACCCAGAAATGAGGAGGAGCGTGGTGGAGAGAGAGGGGCAGAAAGGCGCGGGGCAGGGGCGCTATGCCTGCAGCGGCCTCCTCCAGTGAGGCCGCGGTCCTGTGGGGCCGCTCAGGGGCCCGGGGGGCTGACAGGCTTTCCTGCAACTCCAGGACCAGGCAGGCTGCCTCCCCACAGGTTGTCAGGAGCGACCACAGCACCCGGCCCTGGCCGAGGGTCGGGGTACATGGGGTGTTGGGAGTCCTCCCCTCTGCTGCCGTGTGAAGAAGCCCAGATGGCGGAAGCCTTTCCCGCAGCGGCCACACTCGTAGGACCTCCCGGTCAGTTGCAGCGTCTGCTGGATGCTGCTGCCGTTGGGCCACCAGAAGACCCTGCCACACTGGGTGCACATGCAGGGTCTCTCCCTGCTGCGCCCCAGCTGATGCCCAGGGAGGCTGCACTTCTGCCCCAAGGCTTCCCCACAGTCACCGTGTGGGTATGGCCTGCGCTCAGGGTGGACCGTGTGATGCTGGGCGAGGCCTGTCCACACACCTCACAGATCCTTTCTCAAGTGAGATGAAATGGACATGTGAGGCGAGCTGGGGAGGTACCGGACCGTGTGGATCCCCAGGATGGGGAGGGTCTCGGGTACCTGGTCGGAAGGACGCTTATGGCCTGGAGGGTGAGCGACCTGGAACCACATGGGGCTGCATGGCTTCCGGTCTGAGGGAGGGAGATGGGGCTGCCTGCAGGGGAGCATGGAGAAATGCCCTTGGCCAGAGTCGGCCCAGGATGGCCCCTTTATGGCACACAGGACAAGAACTTGTCACTGTCCTCTTAGCCTAGCCTTGAAGCCCGAGGGCCAGCCAGAGACCAGACAGGCTCTGGAGGCCAATGGCACAGCCCTTACCCAGAGAAGCTGAGCTCCCAAAATTGTCCAGCATCATGTCCCGGGAGAGGGCCTGCTGGTCAGGGTCCAGACACTGCCACTGTTCCCCTGAGAACTGTGTGGACACCTCCTCGAAGGTCACTGGCTCCTGCAACACAGGCAGCTCCCCACCAGGAGCAGGAAGTCAGACGTGGCCACTCCTGAGGCTGCAGGACAGTGGGAAATGAGGAGAAGCTAAAAGTCACATGTTCAGGCTGGAAGAAAAGAAGGGGGATGGTCTCCAAGGAGGAAAAACCTCAAGAGGCCTGAAACTTAGGTACCAGGAAGGAAAGGCGCTTGTTATGGACTGTTTGTGCCCCCCCATTCGTATGTGGAATCCCTGACCCCCAGGATGGCTGTATTTGAAGGTGGGGCCTCTCAGGAAGTAATTATGGTTAAAAGAGCCTAAGTGTGGGGCCCTGATCCCCTAGGATTAGTGTCCTTGTAAGAGGAGACACCCCAGAGCTCGCTCCCTCCCTCCCTCTCCCTCAGGCCAGGAAGAGTCCAACCAGGCAGGGACGTGACGTGGGGCTTGCACCCCCCAGAGTGGGAGAAAAACACATAAAACATGCCTGTGGGACTGAGTTATGGCCGTTCTTGCCAACTTAGCGCCTTGGAAGGCCATTCTCTAGGACACCTACTACGGGCTTTTTTCCCCCAAAGATTTACTTATTTATTTTAGAGACAGAGAGAGAGAGCCTGACATGGCGCTCGATCACAGGGCCCTGAGATCAAGGCCTGAGCTGAAATCGAGTCAGGTGCCCTCACCTACCATGGTCTTAATGTGAACAGATCACAGGCCCCCCAACTCCATAAATCAGAACCAGTGAGCCGGCAGCTGCTAATCTGTGAAGCCACCATCAGGAGCCCCTCCCCGCGGAGCAGCTGGGCGCTGGGGGCTCACCTCAGGCACATCCATGGGGAGATGGTGGCGGGGGGGGGCCCTCTGGGGAAAGGCAGGTGCAGAGAACCAGCTGATCTGGGGAGACAACAAAAGTGAGCGAGGCCGCAGTCCAGAGGCCTCGCCTGACCCAGAGCTGCACCTGCTCAGAGGACCAAGGGGGAGTCGGGAAAAACCTGTCACACAAGTGCTTTTGCAGGGTCTGCTCCAGAATGGAAGGTGAACTTGGAGGTGGGGAGGGGCCAGCATCACTGTAAAAAAATGGGACAGCTGGGCACTACTGTTTTACCCCCCATACGCAAGGGCTCTGACATTCCAGAAAGCAAGCCGCCGCCTGACGCCAAATGATGGCTGAGACCAGCCACTGAGGGCTGAACACCAACAACCCTGCTGCAACTACATGCCTGGAGAATCTGGGGCTGAAAGCCCACCAAGGCGGCCTGGGTTCGTCCCCAGGACACGGGGCTAGGACAGCCCGCACCCAAGGCACCGCACACAGAGATGTTCTCATGCGCTTCCCCACGGACAGGACACATGGCAGCCTTCCCCCAGAACAATGATGGTGCGGCCCATCCTTCCTCACTACTCTTCACTGGGTTTCGGGACTAAGCCACAACCTCACGTACACTATGCAGCCAGGGTCTGCTCAGTGCCAGCGTCTGCCCTCAGCTCCGTTCAGAGCCGCCCTCCTCAGAGTTGCTGCGTCTCCAGCCGCTGGGGGCTCCTGTGTCTTTCCTAGGCAAAGCAGGAGCCCCAAGATACAGCAGAGGCTGTCCCCAAGACGCCCAGAGAAGAGCCAAACCAGCTGGTGGAAGGTGCCTAGTTCCCCGTACCGGGGATGAAAGAACAAGACCTAACTTAGGGCGCACAAGCACCACAGGCATCACAAAGAGCCATGCGGAGTAAAGGTCCACCAAGCTCAGCAACTGGGTGAAACGGATAAAGTCCCTCAAAAGCACATTATGAAACAGACTCCCCCCGGAGAAAACAGCAGCCCCAGCGGACTCACTAGTGATCTCTACCAAACCCTTAAGAAGGAGCAGCACCAGCCTCCGAAGCCTCAGAGACAGCAGAGGACAGGCAAATACCTACCGCCCAGCTTGTCCCCTGAAGGCCAGCGAGCCGTGACACCAAACCCTGATGGAGACATTCCAGGACAAGAAAATCACAGGCCCATCTCTCTCATAAGCACAGAGGTATTTTTTTTTTTTAAGATTTATTTATGTATTTGAGAGAGAGAGAGAAAGAGCACAATCAGGGTGGGGACACCAGGTGCCCCAGACACACATATTCTTAACGAAACACCAGGAAGCCCAAAACAGCAACTCACACAAAGAACTATATGTCATGACTAAGTGGAGTTTAACCCAAGAATGCAGAGTAGGTTGACCTTCGTTTGCTGGAGTTAATGACTCCAGGGCTGGAAGGCGCCAGCGGAGAACACGACCACTTTCCGGAATGTCGCCTTCGTCCAGCGCATTCCTGCACTCAGCACCTCGAGGTCAGTAGCACTGTCTCTGCTCACGTCTGCTTCACTTGTCCCGCCGTCCCCCCGACAGCTGCCTCAGCGCAGAGTTCTGACAAACGTTCACTGGGTTTTTCCTCTGGACACTCACAGGTGTTCGCATCTGTTAAATATCTTCCTGCATATGTTCTTCAATTGGAGATTTTCCTTATGTTTTCAGGAGCAAGGCTTCAGCTTTAATCAAAATAGGTTCCCCAACTTTCCCAAGTCATTTAAAAAGGAAGCAACATAATCATCCATATTCACAGGATGGGGGGGCGCCCGGGAGACTCAGTCAGGTAAGTGTCCGACTTCTGATGTCAGCTCAGGTCATGATCTCAGGGTCGCGAGATCGATCCTGCTTAAGATTCTCTCTCTCCCTCTGCCCCTCCCCCACTTAAAAAACAGAACAAACAAGAAAACCCAATCAAACCATATGATCACCTCAACAGATGCAGAAAAGGCGTTTGTTAAAATTCAGTATCCAATTGTGATGAAACCTCTCAGCAAGCAAGGAACACAAGACAGCGTCCTCAAGCCAACAAAGCTGCAGCTAGTATCACGGTTAACGGACACTGAACACCGTCCCTCTCAGATCCAAAATAAGGCAAGCCTGCCCACTCTCACAGCTTCCCCTCAGCTGCTACTGAAGGTCTGATCCACTCCAAGAAAGTAAGAAGAATCCAGCCTTCAAGATGACACAGAAAGAAGTAAAACTGTTATTATCTAGGGATGACATAACCATGTTTCTAGGGAAATCCTAAGAATTCTTCAAACAAAAACTAGAGCTAATGAGTGAATTAAGTGAGGTCGAAGAATATAAAAATTCATTATGCTTCTATTAGCAATGAATACTGGGAAAGTGAAATAAAAATTTTAAAAGTAACAACAAAAAAAAGGAGAATGCTTAGCGTGGTATAAGAAATCCCCAGTTCCTGGCAGAAAGCTGGAACCCGTGGAACTCCCTGAACAACTGGACTGTCTTCTGTCCTAAGAAGCCCTTGCTGAGCTTCTGCTAATGAAGTGACTGGAAAAGGCCCTCTAAACCACAGGACAGGGGCAACTACAGGGTTGGGACTTTTCGTCGCCCCCCAACACCCCTGCAGGAGACGAGCGGGGCTGGAGGTAGAATCACTCACCAATGGCCAGGGATCTTATCGATCAGGCCTATATAATGAACCTCCACAAACACCAGGAAGTAACGGGTTTGGAGAGCTTCCAGGATGGTGAATACCTGGAGATTTGGGGAGAGAGGAGTGCTCAGAGCCTATGGGAGCCCTGTGCAGCCCTTCCATCTGGCTGTTCCTGAGTGGCATCCTTTTATAGGAAACTGGTCGTCTAGTAAGTGAAATGTTTTTCTGAGTTCTGTGAGCAAATTAACTGAACCCGAGGAAAGGGTCCTGGTAACCTCTGATCTGTAGTCAATCCCATCAGAAGCACAGGACAGAGCCCATACCTGACACTGGCATCTGAGGTTGGAGGAGGGCAGACTCGTAGGACTGAGCCCTCAATCTCTGTGGTCTGACACTCTCTCCAGATAGACAGCACTGCAACTTAACATCTCTAACAAGAGATGTGCAATCCTCTACTCTCCAAACTACAAACAACGCTAAGCAAACTTGAAGACAGAAATAAACTGGGGGATATACCATGTTTATGGGTATTAAGCTTTTGTCCCTAACTGATCTAGAAATTCCACACCACTCCAAGCAAAATCACGGCAGTTTTTTATATAGAAATGTACATGCTGATTATAAAATGTATATGGAAATGCAAAGGACCTCAAATAACCAATCTTGAAAAACAAAGTGGGAAGACTTACACTACTTGATTCTAGGACGGACGTCAAGCCCCAGTAATTGAGACGTGGGGCACTGGCATATAGGCGCGTGGCTTGAAGCCACAAGCAGACTGCACACACACACACACACAGAGTTAAATGTCTTACAACAACCGCACCAGTGCAATTCAAAGGGCAAAAGAAAGGGCTGTTTTGTCTTTTTAGAGCGCCAGGACAACAGGGGAAGATACTAACCTTAACACTGCTACCTCACCCCATACCCCAAATTAAGATGGGTCCCACAAGTAAATGTGAAAGCTGAAACTATAAAACTTCCAGAAGAAAACCCCGGAGAATGTCTGCATAACCTTGGGGCAGGCAAAGATTTCTTTCCTGGGACCTCAAAACACTCAGATTAAAAGGAAAAAAAAGTTCACATTGGGCTTTATCAAAAATAAAATTTTCTGCTTATCAAAAGACAATTCAGTGATAAAGCAAGCTACAGACAGACTGGGAAAAAACATTCTCAATACACATCTCTTAGAAAACACTCCTATCCAGAACTAGAAGTCCTATAAATCAATAATAAAAAGAAAGCTTAAAACGAGGAAAATATTTGAACACTTCTCCAAAAGATACAGGATGGCCTACAAACCCATGAAAATGTGCATGGAGCCCACGGTACAGACAGAGTTTGCAGGGAAGGCCCTGAGCCCCTCAGAAGCTAAGGGTCATCGCGGTGACACCGTCAGCACGGCGCCCTGAACTGTGCATCCCTGTGCGCTGTGAACCGGGGACACCCGGTGCCCCGACCGCGGGGGGCGGGGGGGAGGACAGCAGCCTGGGGCCAGCGCCCGCCCGCCGTCCCGGCCGTGGTTTCCGGGAGAGGCAGGAAGGACTAACACAGAAGCGTACGCGGATGACCTCCAGCTTGGAAAGACCCCCCGCCCTGAGGCGCGCAGACCAGACACGGGAAGGGGGCGGGAAGGGGGCGGGAAGGGGGCGGGAAGGGGGCGAAGGGGGCGGGAAGGCGGCGGGAAGGGGGCTGGCCGCGGGCACTGAGGGCAGACACCGGGAGCGCGGACAAGGACCTGTGGGGTGACGCAGCGCAGGGCCGCGGCGGAGGCGCAGGGAGCGGGGCTGGACACGGGGGTGCTCGGGACACTGAGGCGGCAGCGGGACAGAGCCCGGATCCCAGCGGGGCCCCCACGTGGCGGGCCTCACCGTCGGGACCTCCAGCACCACCGCCGCCGCCCCGATCGGCCTCCGCAAACTTCCCGGGCGGAAGCGCTTCTCCCGCCGCCGGAAGCGGCGCTCCGCCCGGTGCGGAGGTGCGTCTCGGTGGTGCGGAAGGCCGGCAGGGCGCGGTGGGCGCTGGCTCGCCCCCATCCGCCGACGGAGCCCCGGAGCGACCCTCTGCCTTCCCGCCTCGCTCACCCGCTCCCGCGCCCCGCAGTCCCCTCGCTAGGTGTGCGGGGCGCTGCGCGGACAGGAGGCTGGAAGGGCCCTGGCGCCGCTTCCCGAGGCTTTCTGAACCGGGGAGTCCCCCCCGTGTCCAGCTGCTCAGGCCCCGTCCCTGCCCCAGGGGCGTGCGGTGTCCGTCAGGCCCCCGCCAGAGCCCGCTGGCTCTCCGCTGGCGCGCTCCCTCTAGGGCCCGATGCTCCCTCGCTGCCCCCGTGCGCTGGTGACCGCCTTCCCGGGACGAGCGGTCGCCAACTCGCACCGGCTTGGCCAGCTGGGGTGCGCCCTCCCCACTCGCTGACACCTTTATGGTTTCTTATTTGGGATTGTGATAAAATACACAAAACTCAGAATTCATCGTCGTGACCATTTTTAACGGCACAGTGCACTAATAAATACACTCGGCGTTGTGCTCATAAGCTCGAGTGTTGTCGTTTTTGTATTTTAGGGTAGGTTTCACGCGCAATGTGGGGCTTGAACTCGGGACTCTGAGATGAAGAGTTGCATGCCCCACCGACGGAGCCAGTCAGGCTAAGCTCCAGACTCTTGATCTTGCAAAAGGGGAACTCTGCAGTCATAAAACCACCACTTCCCACCCCTCAGTTCCTGGCGACCACCATTTCCACTTCTGGTCTTTATAATTAAGTGCCTCATATTAAGTGGACTTGGGCAGTATTGGTCTTCTAGGGACAGGCTTAGTTCACTCTGTGTAAGTCCTCACATTCCCCTCATGTTGTAGCATCTGACAGGACTTTTCTCTTTTGAGTGATATTCCACTGTATGGATAAACCACATTTGGTTATCCCTGCATCCCTCAATGGACACTTGGATTGCTTCCACCTTTTGGCTATCGTGAAGAATGCTGCTACGGACATGGCTGTGCAAGTATCTCTGCAAGACCCTCTTTCACTTCTTCTGACTACTTCCCCACAAGTGGAATTGCTGGGTCAATAGGTAAGTCTATTTCTAACTT
Organism: Ailuropoda melanoleuca; assembly: GCF_002007445.2. Lineage (NCBI taxonomy): Eukaryota > Metazoa > Chordata > Mammalia > Carnivora > Ursidae > Ailuropoda > Ailuropoda melanoleuca. Next base: position 102,651,307 of record NC_048226.1, on the reverse strand, counting down.
GTTGAGGACCAGTCATACTGCTTCCCAACAGGGCTGCGCCATTTCAGATTCCCACCACCAGCACACAACAGCCTCGCCAACACCTGTTACTTAATTTTCAGGGTAGCCATCCTAACAGGTGTGAAGCAGGATCTCATTGTGTTTCGGATATGTGTTTCACTAGTGATTAATGATACCAAGCATCTTCTCATGTGCTTACTGGCCATTCAAATATCTTTTTTGGAGAGATGTTTATTGAAGTCCTTTGCCCATTTTCTAATTCAGTTCTGTTGTTGCTGTTTTTAGGAGTCCTTTATATACTCCGGGGATTACTCTTATTACTTTTTTAAAAAAAGATTATTTATTTATTTATTTGACACAGAGAGAGAGGCAGTAAGAAAGGGAACACAAGCAGGGGGAGCGGGAGAGGAAGAAGCAGGCTTCCAGCGGAGCAGGGAGCCCGATGCAGGGCTCAATCCCAGGACCCTGGGATCACACCCTGGGCTGAAGGCAGACGCTTAACAACTGAGCCCCCCAGGCGCCCCCCCCCCCGTATTACTCTTTTATTAGGTAAATGATTTGCAAGTATCTTCCTCCCATTCTGTGGGCTGCCTTTTTATCTGTTGACAATGTCCTTTGATGCACAAGTTTTTAATTTTGATGAAGTAACACAGATCTATTTTTGCTTTTGTTTCCTGTACATTCTTCGCACCACTGGTAAAATTCATCCAACTATATATAAAACTGTATTTCTGGTCTTTATTCTGTTCCAATGGTCTGTATGTCTGTGTTTATGCTAGTACCTACCGCCAGATTTTATACCCTTGGAAGCTGGAAATCTGGCCCCAACAAATCGAGTCCATAATATTATATGATTCCATTTATATAGCACATTGATATGACGAAATTAGAGAAGCGGAGAAAACATTAATGGTTGCTGAGAAGGAGGCGTTTTAGGCGGAAGGGAAGTGAGCACGGCTATAAAAGGGTCGTGAGAGATCTTCTGGTAAGCGAATCTTCTGTATCTTGATACCAGTTTCAATCTCCTGGTTGTAAGGTTGTACTGCAGTCTTCAAGATGCTGCCATTGGCATAAGTGGGGTAAACAGAACACAGAAATTCTCTATATTACACCTTACACGCGGATATAAATCTGTAATTATCTCAAAAAGTTTAATAAAAACGTAACTGTGGAGGATGCCTGAATTAATTAAATTGGCCTGTGCTCCAGTAGGGCTACCCCAGGGACTGTTAAAACTCTCCAGGTGATGCTGAACCATAGCCAGGGCCGATCCCGTTGCTCCTGGGGCCTCCACCTCATCCTCTCTGCACAGAACACAACTGTGGCTATTCTGGTACTTGTCAAAGGTTGGGGAACTGGGGAGACCTAGCCCACCACATGAACCCCTCCTAAAGACTGAGTGGGAGTGGGAGACCCCAAGAGGGATCACCTAGGGGGACAGCACCATCCCGGGAAGAGCTAGGAGGGTGTGCAGACCCACACAAGAAGTCCAGTGGACCTGGATCATGGACAGGAAGACCTTACCCAGGAGGGCACGTGCCCAGGCACGTGGCTTTGGCTCATTCCCTTGGTGAGGGGATGGTGGCATGAGGAGTAACTGGGATCCCAGCAGTCCAGTGCAGTGGGAGACCTCTTAGCCCAAGTCCTGATCAGATGTCTCTATACCCCTGGGGTCTGCAGACACCCAGCCCTGAGCCCTCTTGCCTCACCTGGGACTATGCGCCACCTAGCCTCACTCTCCTGATACCACCCAAGCAAGTTGGTCCACAGTACGTGTCCACTACACACCAGGGCACTCCCCACACCCCAAGGTAGGGCAAGACTCGGCCCTTGTACCACCCAGCCCCACCTCCCACCATTCGGAAACTGTAATGGAGGGGTGCCAGGCGGGCTCAGTCAGACGGGCAGGAGCATGTGACGCTTGATCTCGGGATTGTGAGTTCAAGCCCCATGTTGGGGGTACAGATTACTTAAAAATTAAATCTTAAAAAAAAGAGAAAGAGAGAAAAAGCTGTAATGGAAAAAGATCCCACATTTGATGAAAATAATAAATCCAAAACCAAGAAACAAATACAAAGCTAATATACCCCGGTCAGGAGGAAAACCAAAACATACCAGCGCACATCATAACCAAATAGCTGAGCGCCACTGATAAAATCTCAGAAGCACCTAGAGGAGAAAAAGACATGAACAAGAAACAAAGTCAGAGATGAGGACAAAATTTTCATCAAAAATAATGTGAGCCAGAAGACAATGGAAGAACATCCTCAAGGTAATGAAAGAAAACCCGTCACCCTAAAACTTTGTATGTGAAAGGAGACTAGGACACACACACACTATAAAATGGAAAGCAACAAACAAAACAAATAGGTACAGCAATGGGGAGATAAGGGGGATAAAACGAGGTACCAAAAACTACTCAACCCAAACGAAGTCAGGAGAATGGGGACAAAGAACAGATGACCAACAGAAAACTTCAGAATGGGAGTTTAAAATCAGCCATACTGGGGCACGTGGGTGGCTCAGTTGGTGAAAACTCTGCCTTCAGCTCAGGTCATGATCCCAGGGTCCTAGGATTGAGCCCCACATCAGCCTCTCTGCTCAGTGGAGAGCCTGCTTTTCCCTCTCTCTCTCTGCAGCTCTCCCTGCTTGCGCTCTCTCTCTGTCAAATAAATAAAGTCTTTTAAAAAATAAATAAAATCAGCCATATCAATATTAAAAGTAAACAGACTAAGTTCACCAGTTAAAATACTACTTAAGGGGGGGGGTGCCTGGGTGGCGCAGTCATTAAGGCTCTGCCTTCGGCTCAGGGCGTGATCCCGGTGTTCTGGGATTGAGCCCCACATCGGGCTTCTCTGCTGGGAACCTGCTTCTTCCTCTCCCACTCCCCCTGCTTGTGTTCCCTCTCTCGCTGGCTATCTCTCTGTCAAATAAATAAATAAAATCTTTAAAAAAATACTACTTAAGGGTACTAAATGAGAAAAATATGCAGCCAAGAATACTTTATCCAGCTAGGCTGTCATTGAAAATAGAAGGAGTGATAAAAAGCTTCCAGGACAAACAGAAACTAAAAGAATTTGCAATCACCAAACCAGCCCTACAAAAAATATTGAAAGGGGTCCTTTAAGCAAAGAGAGAGCCCAAAAGTAACATAGACCAGAAAGGAACAGAGACAATATACAGTAACAGTCTCTTCACAGGCAATAACAATGGCACTAAATTCATATCTTTCAATAGTTACCCTGAATGTAAATGGGATAAAGGCCCTAAACAAAACACACAGGGTATCAGATTGGATAAAAAAACAAGACCCATAAATATGGTGTCTCCAAGAGTCTAATTTTAGACGCAAAGACACCCCCAGATTGAAAGTGAGGGGGTGGAAAACCATTTATCAAGCTAATGCATATCAAAAGAAAGCGGGAGTGGCAATCCTTATATCAAATTAGATTTTAGGGGTGCCTGGGTGGCTCAGTTGTTCAGTGTCTGCCTTCAGTTCAGGGCATGATCCCAGGATCCTGGGATCGAGCCCCGCATCGGGCTCCCTGCTCAGCAGGAAGCCTGCTTCTTCCTCTCCCACTCCCCCTGCTTGTGTTCCCTTCTCTTGCTGGCTGTCTCTCTCTCTGTCAAATAAATAAATAAAATCTTTTTTAAAAATTAGATTTTAAAACAAAGACTGTAATAAGAGATGAGGAAGGACACTATATTATACTTAAAGGGTCTATCCAACAAGAAGATCTAACAATTGTAAATATTTATGCCCCTAACTTGGGAGTGGCCAATTAGTAACAAAATCAATGAAACACAACGATAACAACACAATAATAGTAGGGGACTTTAACACTCCCGTCACTGCAATGGACAGATCATCTAAGCAGAAGATCAACAAGGAAATAAGGGCTTTAAATGACACACTGGACCAGATGGAATTCACAGATATATTCAGAACATTACATCCCAGAGCTACAAAATATACATTCTTCTCAAGTGCACACAGAACATTCTCCAGAAGAGATCACATCCTGGGTCACAAATCAGTTCTCAACTGGCACCAAAAGATTGGGACTATTTCCTGTGTATTTTCAGACCACAGTGCTTTCAAACTGGAACTCAATCACAAGAGGCAAGTTGGAAAGAATTCCAATACGTGGAGGCTAAAGAGCATCCTACTAAAGAATGAATGTGTCAACAAGGAAATTAAAGAAGAATTTAAAAATTCATGGAAACAACTGAAAATGAAAACACAACTGTTTAAAATCTTTGGAATGCAGCAAAGGTGGTCCTAAGAGGGAAATCTATAGTGATACTAGCCTTTCTCAAGAAACAAGAAAAGTCTCAAATACACAACCCAACCCTAAACCTAAAGGAGCTGGAGAAAGAACAGCAAATAAAGCCTAAACCCAGCAGGAGAAGAGAATTAATAAAGACCAGAGCAGAAATCAATGAAATAGAAACCAAAGGAAGAGTAAAAGAGATCAACAAAACTAGGAGCTTGTTCTTTAAAAGAATTAATAAGATTGATAACTCCCTGGCCAGACTTCTCAAAAAGAAAAGATAAAGGACCCAAATAAATAAAATCATGAATGAAAGAGGAGAGATCACAACCAACACGGAAGAAATACAATTATAAGAACATACTATGAGCAACTATATGCCAACAAATTAGGCAATCTGGAAGAAATGGATGCATTCTTAGAGACATATAAACTACCAAAACTGAACCGGGAAGAAATAGAAAACCTGAACAGACCCATAACCAGCAAGGACATTGAAGCAGTCATCAAAAATCTCCCAACAAGAGCCCAGGGCCAGATGCCCTCCCAGCGGAATTCTACCAAACATTTAAAGAAGAATTAATACCTATTCTTCTGAAACTGTTCCAAAAAATAGAAATGGAAGGAAAACTCCCAAACTCATTTTATGAGGCCAGCATTACCTTCATCCCAAAACCAAAGACCCCACCAAAAAGGAGAATTACAGACCAATATCCCTGATGAACATGGATGCAAAAATTCTCACCAAAATACTAGCAAATAGGATCCAACAGTACATTAAAAGGATTATTCACCATGACCAAGTGGGATTTATTCCTGGGCTGCAAGCGTGGTTCAACATCTGCAAATCTATCAGTGTGATACACCACATTAATAAAAGACAGGACAAGAACCATATGATCCTCTCAATAGATGCAGAAAAAGCATTTGACAAAGTACAACATCCGTTCTTGATTAAAACTCTTCACAGTGTAGGGATAGAGGGTACATACCTCAACATTATACAAGCCATCTATGAAAAACCCACAGTGAATATCATATTCAATGGGGAAAAACTGAGAGCTTTTCCCCTAAGGTCAAGAACACAGCAGGGATGTCCACTGTCACGACTGTTGTTCAACAGAGTACTAGAAGTCCTAGCCTCAGCAATCAGACAACAAAAAGAAATAAAAGGCATCTGAATTGGCAAAGAAGAAGTCAAACTCTCACTCTTTCCAGATGATATGATACTTTATGTTGAAAACCCAAAAGACTCCAGCACAAAACTGCTAGAACTCATACAGAAATTCAGTAAAGTGGCAGGATATAAAATCAATGCACAGAAAATTAACAAATCAGGAAAAAACAGATGTTGGTGAGGATGTGGAGATGTGGATGGAACTAGAGGGTATTATGTTAAGTGAAATAAGTCAATCAGAGAAAAGACAATTATCATATGATCTCACTGATATGTGGAAGTTGAGAAACAAGGCAAAGGATCACAGGGACAGAGAGGAAAAATGAAACAAGACAAAACCAGAGAGGAAGACAAACCATAAGAGCCTCTTAATCTTAGGAAACAAACTGAAGGTTGCTGGAGTGAAGGGGGGTGGGAAGGATGGGGTAACTGGGTGATGGACACTGGGGAGGGTATGTGTTGTGTAAGACTGATGAATCACAGACCTATACTCCTGAAACAAATAATATATTTTATGTTAATTAAAAAAATAATACTCATCATACTAGATAAAAAGTAAGACCCAACTATAAGCTGTCTCCAAGAAATACACTTTAAATATGCTGACATACATAGGTTAAAAGAAAAAGAACAATTATACCTTGAAAGCGCTAATCATAACCGCAAAACAGATGCATTATATATCAGACATAGTGGATTTCAGGTTTAAAAAAAACACCAGAGATAAACATAAGGTCATCAAAAACCCAGCAATTTTAAATGTTTATGTACCCAAAACCAGAGCTGCAAAACACATAAAAGTTGACAACATTAAAGGAGAAAAAGACAAATCCACAATTGCAATTAGTGTTAGAGTTCAACATTCCTTTCTCCGTGACAGAAAAGTAGAAAGACAATCAAAAAAGACAGAGGAAACCTGAACAAGCCCATCAGACGTGACCTAAGTGCCATGTGTAGAATATGGACACCCAGACAATGGCCTAACACAAATGCTTTTCAAAGGCACATGGAACAGTCACCAAGATAAGCCATCATTTGGGCCATAAAACAAGTCCTAAATTTAAAAGTGTTAATACACAGAGTATGTTGTGTGATTATATAATGGAATTAAATTAGAAGTCAGTAATAAAAATATATTTGAAAACTACCCCAAGTATTTGGGAATTAAATAGACTTCTACGTAAGTCATAGTCAAAGAAAAAATCACAAGAAATCAGAAAATTCCTTTTCAGGGGCACCTGGGTGGCTCAGTGAGTTAAGTGTCTGACTCTTGATTTCGGCTCAGGTCGTGATCTCAGGGTCTAAGATCAAGGCCCACAACAAACTCTGTGCTGGGTATGGAGCCTACTAAGATTCTCTCTCCCTCTGTCCCTCCCCCACCCCCCACCGCGTGCTCTCTCTTCTCTAAAAAAAGGAAGGGAGGAAGGAAGGAAACCAAAGTCTATATAAATTAGAAAGGAGGAAGTAAAATTCTTTGATTAATTGCCTAGGAAATGCTTAAGAACTTAGAAATACAGGGGTGCCTGTGTGGCTCAGTCTGCTAAGTGTCCCACTCTTGATTTCGGCTCAGGTCATGACCTCAGGGTAATGGGATTGAGCCTTTCATCAGGCTCCACACTCAGCAGGGAGTCTGCTTAAGGTTCTCTCTCTCTATGGGCGCCTGGGGGGCTCAGTTGTTTAAGTCTGCCTTTGGCTCAGGATATGGTCCTGGGACCCTGGGATCGAGCCTGGCATCGGGCTCCTTGCTCTCCCTCTCCCTCTGCCTGCTGCTCCCTCTGCTTGAGCTGTCAAGTAAATAAACACAATCTCACACACACACACAAAAAGACAAACCCCCCCAATTTAAAAATGGGCACAAGATGTAAAGAGAAGGCAAAATGGCAATATGCACATGAAAAGGTGCTCAACACCATCACTGAGTAGACAAATAAAATGAGAAACACACAGACACCATCACACCTTACTAGGGTGGATTACATTTCAGACGAGTTACAATATCAAGTGTTTGCAAGAGACGTGGAGCAACAGGAACAGTCATACTGTGGGAGGAGTGTAAAATGGTACAATCACTATAGAGAATTTTTGGCAATTTCTTATAAAGTTAAAAACACACTTATAACCCAGAAATTAAATTCCTATGCATCAACCCAAGTGAAATAAAGAGGCACGTCCAAATAAATACTTTTACACAAATGCTCATAGCAGTTTTATTCATAAAAGCCAAATCTGGAAACCCAAATTTCTATCAACAGGTGGATGACTAACAAAGTTATGTCCATACAATGGAACGCTACGCAGCAGAGAGATACCCAAACACACAACTACTTGGTTAAGTCTTTAAAACATGCCAAAGCAAAAGACACACAGAATTACAAACTGTGTGGGTCCACTCATGTGAAGCTCTACAAGCAAAACTAATCTACACTGACCCAAAGCAGGAAGTCGGGACTAGGGTGGGATTAACTGGGAAAGGGCAAAAGGGAACATGTTTGGGTGATAAGAATGTTATTTTTCTTTATTCTAATAGTGGTTACACAAGTATATGGTTTCTCAAAATTCTGTACACTTTAAATAGGTGTTTTACTGTATGGAAACTAGACATCACTGAAGTTGATTGAAATTGTCTAGTAATATGTCTTCTGTACCATTTGAAACATCTCTAGTAATAAGGAGTTTTCCAGAAGATGTAGTACTATATGCTCCTCTTTATCATTTACCCCCTGAAGCCTTCTAGTGTTGCTGGAATTTAAGAACTCAGAATACGCCCTCACAGGCAACAAACAAACAAACTGGTTCACGTCATTTCAAAAGTGGTTGTTTTGGTTAATGTTGAGAGAAAAAAATCAGAGGCAGCAACTGAAAAGTTGGGTAGACCATTATCTACTATATACTACAGCTCCCCAAAGAGGCGTCTGCCTCGCCTCCCGTATCTGCAGATTCCTCTCCCAGGTCATCCTCTTCTCTAGCTGCCATGGCTCTCTCTCAGTTCTGGGGTCACCTCTTCTGTGAAGCCAGCCCAGATCCTCCACACCAGGTCAGTCACCTCCTTACCTATGCTCCTACACAATGTGGAACTTCTACTCCAGCACTTAACTCTGTGCAGTGATCTTTCTCTTCCCCATCAGAGCCAACAATTTCAACTGTTCCCTAAGTGCTCAGCGCTGGTCCTTCTACATTAATACATTTTCAGATAAATGACAAAATGAGCCAGAAAGCAGGGGAAATGACCAGAAGAGAGGAGGTCAATCATGGAACTGCTGAGACAGAAAACCTTGAGCAGTGCACTGGGATTGTGTGCCCTGAGCAGATTAGAAAGATATGCAGGCAACCAGGTGAAGACAACACTGCCCCAAAACAAGCAGACGGTCACGGGTGAGCTCTAAAGGCATAAATATGAAGCAAGCTAGTCTTCTACTAGCTATTGCTTACAACTTCTGAGTTACATATAAGCAGAAGACATCGAAAGTGCTGAGAGAGAAGATATTTCCAACAGACCAGTAAATTATACTGTTACAAAACAATGAAATCCAAACATTTAATTTACAGTAGGACAAAGCAAAAGAAAAGCCAATCAAACATAGATTTGGGTGTGTTTTATTGCCTTGCACTAGGTACCAGGGACACATAAATCAATCAACTATGACCAGGTCCTTGAGGAATTAGTAGTGTAATAATGAAAGAAATTATAGATAAAAACATGGTTTTGATATACCAAAGTAAGTGCAGTAATAGAAGTGCTCGCTAACAACACAAGCACAGAGGCGTAGCTGGCTGAGCCTGACATGATGCCTGAGATGGGTCTTGACTCCTGATGAGGAGTTAACCAGGTGTGGAGTGGAGAGCATTCAAACAAGGACAAAGAGAAGGAGGCAGGTGCAGCCTGGGTGAAGTGGGAACGTCGAGCAGTTAGTGTTGCTGCAGCACCAACCATGTGGCAGGAGGTTAAGCAGTGGGAGATGAAACTCAAGAAAGCAAAAGGCCTTAGAAAGCAGGACCAGGAACTTGGAAATTATCCTAAAGACAACCGGGAACCAACTTGTGGTTTTAAATAACAAAGGCCTTTCTCTAACTTGCTTTTTTGATCAAAATTTACCATGTGATATTCTTTTAAGTATTAAGATTAGATACATAGTTCTGCTTTAAAAGGGATTTTTAACTCGGGTGAATTGTAATTGTGCAATAACATACAGAAAACTTCTTTGAGACCTAGCCCCTCCCCCAGCATTGTTCCAGCTCAAAGTCAGTTGTCCAGTCACGTGGCTCTCCTGACGTCACACATTCGTAGTGGAGGACAGCAGCCCAGTGCTGCTGCACAGTGGTAGGTGACAGCCCACTGCAAAAGGAGCCCTGTCTAGGACTTTGGAAAACACGGACACATCCAAAGTCACATGAGTTAAGACTCATTCCACTCCCTTCTAAACATCACTCACTGAGCTAGAGAGTTATTATTTTATAAGTTATCTGTATGTTCCCCCTGACCTGCAGACTTCTCACCCAAATGTATGGCGGTCTTACTCAAGGGAAGTCCCTCTTGGTGAACACCTTGATTATTTTTAAAGTTTGGGGTTGAGTTGAAGTCTTTCCCATACTGACTACATTCATAGAGTTTCTCTTCAGTATGAATTTTCTGGTGTTGAAGGAAGTTTGACCTCTGAATAAAGCCTTTCCCACAGTAACTACACACATAGGGCTTTTCCCCGGTATGAATAATCTGATGTAGAAGCAGCTTGGAGCTCTGAATGAAAGCTTTCCCACAGTCCTTGCATTCAAAGGGCCTATCCCCAGTGTGGATTTTCTGATGTTCAGTGAGATGGGCTTTCTGGAGAAAAGCTTTCCCACATTCCTTACATTCATACACTCTCTCTCCAGTGTGGATTTTCTGGTGTCGAATAAGGTACGAACTCAGAAAGAAAGCTTTCCCACATTCGTTACACTCATAGAGTTTCTCTCCAGTGTGAATTCTCTGATGCTGGGTAAAGTTTGATGTCTGGCTGAAGCGCTTCCCACACTCATTGCACACATAAGGCCTTTCCCCAGTATGGATCCTCTGATGCTGAATAAGTTTTGAACTCCGAATAAAGGCTTTCCCACATTCGTTACATTCAAAGGGCCTCTCTCCAGTGTGAATTCTCTGATGTTCGATAAGGTCTGAGCGATGACGGAAGGCCTTCCCACACTCCTTACATTCATACTGTTTCACTTCTGTGTGGATCTGATAATGTCGAATAAGGCTTGAGCTCCTAATGAAGGATTTTCCACACTCATTACACTCATAAGGTCTTTCTCCTGTATGAATTCTCTGATGGCGAATAAGCAAGGAGCTCTGGCTGAAGCCTTTCCCACACTCCTTGCATTCGAAAGGCCTCTCCCGGGTGTGAACTCGCTGGTGCCGAACCAGGTCTGAGCTGTGATGGAAGGCTCTCCCACACTGCATGCATCGGAATGGCTTTCCTCCTGCATGCGCTCTCTGGTGCTCACCGAGGTCTGCATAGTGAACGAAGTCCTTCCCGCACATGTTGCACACATAGAGTCTGTCTCCAGTGTGAGCTCTCTGATGCTCAGCAAGGTGGGAGCTCTGGCTGAAGCTTTTCCCACACTGCTCACATCTGTAAAGTTTCTCCCCAGCATGAGAAATCTGATGTCTAACTAGGTCCGTGTTAAATGTGAAGCTTTTGCCACAAATCTCACACTGGTGGGCTTCCCCTTCCACAAGCTCTCTCTGGAGAAGGAGGTGGTTTGAGCTCAGAACTGGGCTTTCTCCTGATTTACTGCCCACCCGAGCTGCCTCTCCTGCTTGGATCTTCCAATGGGTAACCGTCACCCCCCTGAAACCACCCTCCTGAGGGGGGCAGCTCCGCAGGCTCTGCCCTTCTGGATTTCCCAACAGTCGTCCTAATCTGGGTTCAGGGAATGCCCCAGACTCAGAGGCAGGGGGCTCCATCACTGTAAGTGTTTCTGACATAGTCTTGGGCAGATTTCCATCCTCAGAAATTCAGGCTCTAGAGTCACCCTCTTGTCACAAGTTCCTAGGTCAGAATCTGAAATAAAGGAGAATAAGATCATCTTTTCCCTTTGTCAACAGACAAAAATCTGCTGGAGCAGGGGGCGGGGATTAAACACATCCAAAGAGTGGGAAGGAAGAGTATTTCCACTCACCACAGTTTTTACCTTCAGTGTGCATCTCAGCCACCTACCTCACCCACTTGAGAAGGCTTCTCTGGGGCTCCACCTCCAACACCCAACTCCAGGGACAGAGTGGCTGGGTGGTAGACAGAGAGGGATGTGGCTTGAACTCTTAAAAAATTAAGACTTATTTCCAAAGAAACACAAATGTACTGATCCTGCCACCTCTTCATTGTCCTCCTTTCCCTTTGTGCCCAGCTTAGATCCCATGTTCTATGGTATTATGTTTATTTTGGGTTATATATTATAATCATCCTAACTCCGCCTGCCCTTCCTCTATCATCCCTGCACAGGAAAACCCCAACTTGGGTTAAATTTCATTTGCTTCCCATTCTGTGTCTGCATCTATGCCAACTGAGCTCTCTCTACATTTACAACCCCTTCATTAATGGGGCCCTGACAGCCAGCAGCAATCTCTACACTTTCCTCATTCTCCTACAAGACCAGCCCTGCTTTGTCCTCTCTTCTCAAATACCCAACACTCCCTCCTCCCTCTCAGCTGATGCCCTTGCTTATCTCAATGAGAGAAGAAATGAGATGGTAATGTCAATTTTCTCCTACCCAATCTACCAACCCACCTGTCCATACCCAGACCATACCCTCCCTCCTTACATGCGTTACACTGTCCTTGATCCAATCTAGGGTGAACACCTCCACCTGGGCACTAAAACCCACCCCTCTCATCTACTCAACAGCACCAAACCTCCCCTGTACAAGTCTAGAGCTGTACATATGAATGTTCACAGCATTCATATCCACCAAAATAACCAACAGAGGGATGGGCAGATTGAGGAGTACTTCCAGGGAATAATACGTAGCAATGAAGAACTGCTATACAAAAGAAAAGATGAGCCTCACAGATTTATGTTTAGCGGAAGAAGCTAGGCACAGAAGAGTTTATGTTCCATGATTCTGTTTATATCAAGTTAAAAAATAGATAAAAGCAATCCATGGTGAGAGAACTGAGACACAGTTGACCTTTAGGGAGAAGATAAGGACTGGCAAGGAGTGCAAGGGCACTGGGCTGCTGGTGATCTACAGGGCACTCTGAATCTCACCAGTGTGTCACTGTGAAAAAGCTTGTTCAGTCAGGGTTATTTTACCTTACGGTTGCTGGGGTGCTCTGCCGAGCTCCCCTGCTCAGAGCAATGCCCACCCCTACCCCCCACCCCACCAGGAACCACCTCTAGGCAGGACTCTGCCTTCCCCAAGGTCATGCCCGTCCCCCAGAAGGCCCACCCCTGGCTATCCATTATTGCAGGACAACGCACCACAAAAACAGCAGCAGAAAACAGCACGTCTGTCATCTCACACCTCTCAAGGTCTGAAGTCTAGCCCAGTGTGACTGGGATCCCTGTTCAGGGTCACACAAGGTGTCAGCCAAGCTAAGGTCACATCTGGAAGTGCTGGGAAACCTGTTTCCAAACTCATTCAGATGTTGTAGAAATCAGTTCCCTACAACCACAGGACTGTCCCTGACTCCTTGCCAGCTGTCAGCTGCTCTCTACTCCTAGGGACACCTGTATCACCAGGAACAGCACATAGAACACCTCTCTGACTTCTCTGCCACCAGCTGCAGAAAACTGCTTTCCAAGGGAATGCACTATTAGGTCAGCCCACCTGGAGAGCCTTGCCACTCTATGTCAGCTGACTTGGGACCTTAATTACATCTACAAAATCCTTCCATGGCAGCTGGGAGGAGGTGTGTGTAGCTTAAGGGCCAGGAATCTTGGAGGGCCATCTCAGATACCTACCATGCCACAGCCAATGCCTGGTCAATCACAGCAACCTCGAGTGCCCTGGGGGCAACTCTAGTTTTATCTCAACCCCAAAGCTCCACTGGGACTGGCCGCAGCCTCAGTTTTGATCCCGCTATCCAATATGGCCTTCCTTACAGATGTATCACCTGAGAACTCTACACAGCTAAGTCCACTTCCATGGAGCCAGGGAGCTCCATCCAAGATGACCCCAAACAGGGGGCGCCTGGGTGGCTCAATTGGTTAAGCGTCTGCCTTCCGCTCAGGTCATGATCCCGAGCTCCACGTCAGGGTCCCTGCTGAGCAGAGAGCCTGCTTCTCCCTCTCCCTCTGCTGCTCCCCCTGCTCGTACTCTCTCCCCCTCTGTCAAATAAATAAAACCTTAAAAAAAAAGACTCTAATTGCCCCAAATCTGCACCAGTGGGAAGCAGACCCTGCTGTGTACCCCCATGAAGGGATGCCTTCCACACCCATTTCCAACGTGGCCATCAAGGGTAAGAACCTGTCTCTGAGGGCAAAGCTGGGGGCGGGATGGAGCAGCAATGGGAGCAGAAGCAGAGGGAGTGACCAGGTAACACGTGTTCTGTGGCCCCACCAGGGCATCCTTTCAACACATTTCTTTTTTATGTGAGCTAGAACTTGCATAAAGCACACATATCTTGATGAACTCCTTGTGACACCTGTTTAACCACCACCGGGCCAACACAGAACATTTATATCACCCAAAAGGCTCCCCCTCCAAGGGCAACCACCTCTTTTACTATAGATGAATTCTGCCCATTTAAAAAATTTCAATTAGGGGCGCCTCGGCAGCTCAGTCAGCAGACCATGTGACTCTTGATCTTGGGGCTGTGAATTCAAGCCCACGCTGGGCATAGAGCTTACTTAAAAAAAAAAAAAATTTCATTTAAACAGAATTATACATGTTTCTGTGCCTGCATTTTATTCGTCACATACCTGTTTTTTAAAAAAAAGTTATTTATTTGAAAGAGTGTACATGGACACAAACGGGGAGGGGCAGAGGGGGGAGGGAGACGGAGAATCCCAAGCATGCTATGCGCTGAGTGCAGCACCCAAAGCAGGGCCCGATCTCAAGACTCACAGCCCTGAGATCATGACCTGAGCCGAAACCAAGAGCCAGACTCTTACCCGACTGAGCCACCCAGGCACCCCAACATGTACCCATTTTTTGTTGAATTATAACACATACCATAAAACTCACCATCTTAAAGTGCACAACTCAGTGTTTTCTCGAATATTCCTATGACTGCAAAACCATCAAGACTATCCACTTTCAGAACATCTTCAACACTCCCCCAAATATGTACCTGCTTAAACTCAGTACTCCACCTGCGAAAGTCATCAACACTGCAGGCACCAGCAGCTCGTGCTTTGCACTGATACACAGCACACCACTGCATGAATAGGTCACAATTTACGGCTCACAAACACCTGAGTTGTCTGTGGTTTGGGGTGATGATTAAAGGTGCTGTAAACACTCCCGTACTTGTCTTTTGGTAGTTGAGGGTCCTCGTTTCTGCTGGGTGTATACCTGGAGTGACTGCTGGGTGCCAGGTCCCAGGTCCGCTTCACTTTAGTGGTCACCTGGTCCGGATAGTTTTGCAAACCCCATTGGGAACCAGGACAGCTGTGGGCAGCGATTCTGCCCCTTCTTGAGTGGGCGAGTCCATACAGTCACGCTCCTTTTGGTGGGTGCTGAAGACAGCATTCAGGGAGGCCAGGGCTGGCATGAGTTTAAAGTATGACTGTGTGAAGCTGCACTGGCACCTGGTAAAAAAAAAAAAAAAAGCCACACCCCACCCTCCGGGCCAGAGGAAGTAATTGGCGTAAGACAAAGAGTAGCCAGTGGGTAAACCGTGGCAGACTGAAGACTGCTCAGACTCTCTGTTCCCTCTGAGTGACAGAAATGCCACCTAAAATTTGAGTAAGCACATGGCCAGCCAGCAAATGACTACACTTCCTAGAGTCCCCTGAAGTTGGGTGTGACCTTGCGACTGAGATCCGGCCAATGAGCTGGGAATGCAAGGGATGTGTGCAGGGCCCCAAACTCTACATCCGCTCTCCCTCCCCACGGTGACACGCAGGTGAGGCAAAACAGCCAGGCTGCCACATGGCCTTGATGGCCAGAGCCACCTAGATAGGCAAAGTGGAATGAGAAGTTAAGTTTTTTGTTAGAAACACTATTTTCAATCTCTGTTACAGCAACTTGAATCATGCTTAAGTAATGATTAGAAACAGGCTGATTAGTAATCTTCCCAGTGATGAAAAAGAAAGAACCACACACCAATAACTGGCAATAAGGACAAGGAGCTACGCACAAGTCTGTGGCAGGCATTTCTGTCTGTATGAAACCTGCCTGCTATTTCATCTGCTGACACAGCCCCCTGGCGCAGCGACCCACCCAGCGGAGCCGTGACCCGTGGCACAGATGAGGCCTGCCTCCTGGCATTCACTGAGGACGTTTTCTGGAGTTAAAGGCTCAATAACCTGGTTTTTAAAAATCTTTCTGCTGCTTATAAAAATTACTTATTTTTTCAAGCTATAAGGTAAATTATGCCAATTGAGAAAATGGAAACAACAGAAAAACTGAAAAAAGAAAAACAAAATGACCTTTAACCCCACCACTAAGATTACCAGTGAACATTTTCCTCTGGTATTTTTCCTGCACCAGAATTTTTATGAAATCGGGACTATACCACTCAGTTGTACACCCTGCTTTACTTTTCTATCTTTTTAACCCTTAGCCGTTACAAACACAAGGTATGCGTCGTAAAAATATTTCAAATAATAAAGAAGTGTAGACAATACAGACAAAATTCAGACACTAGAATCCCCACCAATTCAACCTATTACCGCTGTTAGCTGTTTTGATAACACATGTTCATTGACACTCTGCTTGAAAAAATACAATCATACACATACATTTACCCACAGAAACTTGATTTTCAAAAGTAAAAATGGGATCGCACTACAGTCATCCATCTGCAACGTTTCCCCCGCTTATAATATATCCTGGCATTCCTCAAGTTTATCCACACAGATGTTAGCCTGGTTCTCTGAACGCTGTCACCAGCACAGATAGTCACTGAATCCCTACTCGGACCAGACACTAGAAGGAACATTCGTCCCCGTGCCTCTGGTGTCACAAGGAGGCATGTTCCCTGAGGTATTCTGCCCACTCACCTGACCCTTTCTCCTCCCCAGACACAGAAGGAGTTAGCAGAATGGAAAGTCTGGGCAAGTAACAGGCTGGAGCGCACAGCCTGTTCCACAGGGGCTCATGTGCTGCTCTGCCCCTCTACGCCGGCAGGGTCAGCAGAGCAGCCTCCGAGGGGCCCCAGCAACCTATGCTTCCTGTGAGCAAGCTCCTGAGTCTGTCTGATGCTCTGACCCAGCCTTTGCCCAGAAGCGAGGTGGCAGTCTGGCCATGTGCCTCACTGGTTCAGAACTCAGGAGGAGAGGTGGGAAACTGCTTATTAGGGCCCCTCAAACCCCAGCAGGCAGAGAGCTGAGCAACTGACTCGCACTGTCTCACACACTCCTCTAAACCTTCTAAGGCAGGTGTTCCCTCCATTATTTACTCTAGATGAGAAAACGGAGACTAAGAGAGACAGTTAACTGCCCAAGGTCGCTAAACTAGTAAGAGGCAGCACTAAGGTTCAAACCCAGGTCTACCTTCCTCCAGTGCCCATTTCCCCACTGTGGAAGATTTTTTCCCTTCCCAAGTGTCACCTATCACTTTTACAGGAACATATGGGGTATTATAAAAGTAAGCTGATAGTTTAAGCCTCATTTTTCTTTAAAAAAGGAAGGGCGGGTAGGATGTTGGGTTTTGTTTTGGAAGTAATATCTTCTGATTTTTATGTTTAAAAAGACTGTTGTACTCCTTGCCAACAAGCTTACACGTGTCTACAAGAAAATAGCTTAAAAAGTATGTGTCTTTTATGGGGCGCCTGGGTGGCTCAGTCGTTAAGCGTCTGCCTTCGGCTTAAGGCGTGATCTCAGCGTTACAGGATCGAGCCCTGCATCAGGCTCTCCCACTGGGAGCCTGCTTCTTCCTCTCCTACTCCCCCTGCTTGTGTTCCCTCTCTCTCTGGCTGTCTGTCAAATAAATAAATAAAATCTTAAAAAAAAAAAAAAGTATGTCTTTTAATGGTTTTCATAATTTTCCCCTAACTTCAGAGAGTTATACCTGGCCTGGCTTTGAATAAACATTTATCTGAACATCAGCCATCTGTCAGTGTTTGCTTAGCTCCTTGTTTTTTGTGAATTCAAACAAAATTGAATCGATACTTTCATTTAAAGAAACCTGAATGAAATGAACAAAAGGAAGTAAAAATACACCACACCTGTGATCCCACAACATACTGAGCAACCATGGCCCACCTTTCTGTTCTAACACATAGAATCTGCTGGATAAAATGTAACATGAAATTGTGTGAATACACAGTTGATGTTGAGAGAGATGGGGCAATCCTCCGTGCTGGAAATGAAGTGGGATCTTAACCTGGAGTGGGACCCTGTGAGCTCTGGGATGACAAGTGGGGGGAGTGCTCGACATCGACGTTAGGAGCTTTTTCTCCTGTGCACTGGTAAAGGACTCACAGACCTTGGCCCGAGTCACTGTCAGTGGCTTACAGCCTCAAGGAAGCAGGAAGGCTTCTGAGCTTCACCCTTGGGAATAACAAGAGCAAGGGCACCTGGATGAGACCCGGACCAGAGCTGCATGAGGATCTGACCTGCTCCTGCCACCACAGGGATAAAGGGCACTGAGAACCTGGTGTGTGTCAGTCACTAGGCAAGGTGTCTCGTTTCTCACTTTCTCATGTTCTCCTCACAACTATCCATGAGGTTCAGGTAGGTGACTTGCCTAAGGCCAAACCAGCTGCTGTCTCCTCCCCATCCCACCCCACTGCACTCTGGTTCCTGCTCCCAAGGATACTGCCCGCCTTCTCTCCTGACAAGTCCAGTGTCCTTTCACCAGTCGGCTTCCGTGACCCGAGGCAGCATGGACATGCCTGACAGCTCCTTGAACCACTTCAATGGCACCGCCGGGTTCTGGGTCGGAGGCTTCCCTGACCCTAACCCTAAGCCTAACCCTCCCTCTGGGTCATGAGTGTTGTCTGGGCCTTCTCAGCTCTGCCCTCTCTCCACATCATCCCCAAGACCTTTCCAGGAGTCAGGAATCCATCACCATCACTGCAAAGGAGGCTGGAGCCGTGTGTGCAAGCTTGTGAAAAAACACAGCAAGGATCTCTCTCCAGTTCCTCTCTCTTTCTGCCGTAAGAGAGACGCTGCGGTTACTGCTGGCATTAACATGCTACGTCAATAAGACAGAGAAAGGCTCCCTCTCTGCGGATGGGAGCAAGGCACCACCTGAAGCCTGGGGGACAAGGGCATCTCAGATCCTAGGTGGGCAAAAGACACTTATTTCTATCACTCGTCGGGACTGGGCCCCAGGGCAAAGACGGGATGGTGATGAGCACAAGTCTACAAACTGCCCGAGTTCCAAGCCCGGCTCCAGCTAACATTCCTGGGGAACCTCAGGCCGAGGATCCCGCGGCCATGACGTAACCGGTGTGTGAGGGGGTAACAGGTCCCCGACTTCGGCGGACTCAACCACTGGGATTGATAAAGACTTCTAGGGGAAAGGGAGCCTTTAGGAAAGCGCCAGAACAGCGCAGCCAACCCCCTCTCGCACCTGAGAATTCTTCGGGCCCAAGGTCTGGAAGGCAATCTGTTCCTCCCAATTCCCTTCCCACCCCCACCCCCGGGCACCTCTCCTCCCGCACCAGGGGCTCCATATCCCGGCCCCTCTGCCGTGATCGTCTGGAGCGCTCCTTCGGGCTCCAGACACAGGAGGCAGGCCCGGAGCAAACAGCAGCGCTGCCCGCACCCGTACTCGTCACCTCCGCCCCGCAGCTCGGCCCAGAGGGGCTGCGAGCAGCAGAAGTGAGACGCCAGGAGCTGGGACCAGGCGCTCGGCGGCGTGGGCGCGCGTCCCCGGGCGCCGAGCGTCCGCGCCCTGGGAGCTCCCTGCGGAGACGAGGTGCGGGCCGGC